>NW_024412420.1:14016726-14051486 GCF_014898765.1 Herpailurus yagouaroundi | reverse complement strand
CCCCCCTCGGGCTCTGGCGTATGCCCCTTTAGCTCCCTGATGACTTCTTGTCCTCTCGGCCTCAGTTTCCCCCGCGCTCACCGGTGGCGAAGGTCTGTGCCAAGCAGCTCAGCTTCCAAGGCCCGACGCCGTCCGGGCTGCTCAGGTCGCCCCGAGGGGGCGCGTAGTTGTTGCGGAGGTAGGCGCGGGGCTCGAAGCGCTGGTAGGCGGAGGCGACCGCCGCCCGGCCCGGGTGCGGGTCCGAGTCCGAGTCGGGGACTGCGCCCGCAGCGGGATTCGGGTCTGCCGCACTCATGCTGCCGCCGCCGCCCGCCCGGTCCTCGCGCTTCGCGGTCCCTTTATGTGCCGCCCAAGTCCCGGCCCGACCCTCTGCTGCGGGGGCGGCGGCTGCGCCAGGAACCGCCCGGGGCCCCGCGTTGCATTTCACCCACCCCATCCATCTCCTTTAGTGTCCGAGCGGCAGACACTCGGGGCGCGTGTGGGGCGGCCCGGGCACGTGTGACCCCCACCCCCGCCCCGCTCCTCCGCTGCGCCCGCGCCCTGCCACTCTGCCTCACCGGGCCTGGCCCCAGGCAGCCAGCTTCGTGCCCCCAAGACCCTTAAATCCCCGCCCCGCCAGCCCCCAGCTCTTCCCGTCGCTCTCCTCCAGCTCCCCGGCCATTCACCCCCTTCGCCCGGCACCCCATTCCTTCTCTTTGGCCCAGGGTCCAGTCGGCGCTGTTCCACTGCCCACCTCCCAGCGCTCTCGTCCCAACCCCGGGCCCGGCCCCCTGCGGGCTCTCCTTCCTCCGAGACACCGCGTCCCACATCCACCCCTTTCCTTGGTTTGGTCACCCCAGCTCCCCCCTCCCTCCTCCAGCCCTCTTTCGTCCTTTCCTCCCAACCCTCGTTCCCCAGCGCCCCCCACACCCACTCCGGAAAGGACAGTCCGTTCTGGCCTCCGCCACCGTCGCGGTCGCCCCGGGGCCCTAGAGCGGAGCTCCGGCCCCGCCCGTCCGATGGCAGCAGCGATAGGGGATGGGAGCGGGGCTAATGCACTTAGCCTTCCGAACAGCGGGGCCTCCCTGCGGGCCCTGCAGGCTCTGAGCCGCTTATCTGGGGGCTTCTGAAGGCAGAAGGTCGGAACATCCTAGCCATGTCGGGCACGCGGGTCCCTGGTGAGGGCGGAAGGACGCAGATGTTCCCCGGCCTGCCGCGGTCGCCAGGGGGCGCGGGCTGGGCCTTCGGTGCCAAGGGATTTGGGGTTGCACCAGTCTGGGGTCTCTGACCCCTCTCCTTCCCCAGCCCACACTGCATTCCCCTTTCTTGGGGAGGGGGTCAGGCCAGGCCTGTAGGTCCTGCTTGGCACTCCAGGTCAAGATGCCAGGGTCTCCCGTCCTTTCTCCCCCAAATGGGAAGTGGATTCCATGGAGCTATCTCCATGGTCTTCCTGGAGTGGACCCCTTTGGGCCAGTCCAGTGCACCTCTGCCCTAGATAGGCTACGAGCCCCTGTCCAGATGGGCCCCTAGCCTCCTCTGTGCCCTCACCTCTGTGCCCTCACCGGTCCCCACCTTGTCCCAAGAGAAACATGTCTCCTTGTTGGGCCAGGCAATCAGGTTGGGACATGAGTCACAACAGCTGCAGGGGTCACAGACAAGAACCCGACCCTCCACTCCCCACAGCCCACCCTGGGCTCCCTGGGCAGGGTGGGTAGAGCGGCTGACCGGAGCCAAGGACTGATCCTGTCTGGATTCAGACCTGAGAGGTAGGTCAGCCTCGGGGTCAGTGACCCCATCCACACCCTTAGGTACAGCCAAGGACAATCCTGGTGCCAGCCCCCTCCCTATTCTCCATGAGATCATTTAAACACACCCTGGATGCCAGCTGGCCTGCTGGGCACTGCCCAGTGCCAGGGGACTGGACACAGAGTCCAGGAACTGCACAGCAGAGCCAGGGCATGGAAGGGGGCCTGGACAGACAGCCACCCTGTTTACAGCTCTGTTCCTGTCTCCTCTGCCCCCACCACCAAGCATGGAGCGTACCCACTAGCTCTGCCATATTTAGCTCAGATGCAAGGCCTATTCCCAGAAGTGAGCATGGGGGGACACCAATGGGCTGGCCCCCACAAGGAAAGAGACGAAAAGTCTGGAACACAATTGAGCATTTATTGCAGCACTAACAGAGGATGCTGGGGGCCCCACTCTGCCTCTGCCTTCTTCACGTCCCCCTCATGCCAGTCTTCTCCAAGCCTCTTCTCAGAGCATTCCAGATCCCCTTAACACTTTTCCTCATCTTTCTCTGAAGCTGAAGCCTGGACCAGGGTCATTCCTCTCAGGGACCTCTTGTCCTCACCAGCATCGTTTGTCCCTTCTCCTGGGGCTGGGGGTACTCGGCTGTGCTGGCCCCCAGCTCTCTACCCTTAGTGTCCACTGTCTTTGCCCCCCTCCCTTTGGGAACTCAGGGGACCCAGGCATCCTGGCCTCTGGCTCCCTCCTCCCCTAGCCCCCAACTCTGGGCAAACTACAAAGCATCCATGGCCAGCAGCTGCCCTCCATGGTCCTAGCCAGGAAGGGCCCAGCCCACAGTGGGCACAGTGGAGCCCGAGTCACCGTCCCTCTCAGCCTCTCTGTGCTTCCTGGGACATGGAGCGGGACAGGGAGCGACGAAGGGCACCGGGCTTGCTGACAGGCACCACAGGGGGCAGCTGCTTGGTGATCTCGGCCACATCCTGGCGCTCCACACACTGGCCCCCCAGGGCTGTCTCCAGTGCCAGCAGCTCCCGCAGCTGGAGGGGGGTGTCCTCGCGCTCCTCCTTGGCGGCACCCATCTTGGCGGGGGTGAAGATGGGCAGTGGCAGCACCCGCTGGTAGGGCAGCTGGTACTCCTGCAGCCCGCGGCCGAGGATGCCCATACGCATCACCAACCAGGGGGAACGCTGCACCAGCGCCTGGCACTGTCCCTGCCGGTGGTAGGTCTCATGCCGCTGGGTGTCCTCCTCGTGCAGAGAGCAACTGGGGAGGAGAGGGGAGGGGGGTACCCAGCTCCTGAAATCTGCTACCCTCCAGTCACGGGCTGGGTAGGGGCTCCCTGGGGCTGCCAGGACTTGGGATGAGGAAGGGGTGACTCCACTCTCCCCAGTGGGCCCTCTCCTTGTCCCTACCCCCAGAAACTTCTGCAGGGCTTTGTGCTCTGGCCTCCTGAGCCTCAGGAGGGGTGTTGTAGGGGAGAGGAGGAACTCCCAGCTGGCTGGCACTCACCCCTCCTCAGGCCGTGTGGACAGCGTCAGATCCTTCCATTCGGCCCAGAAGGCTTCTCGCCGCTCACAGTCCTCCTCGGACACCTGGCAGCTCAGCTCTGCGGTCGCCATGATCAGTGCTCACTCCCTCTCAGCTCTGCTCCTCCCAGGCCCTTTAAATAGCCCCCTCCTCCACCTCCTCCAGGGGCTATTTTCAGCCCCTCTGGCGTCAGATGCTATAAGCAGAGCCAAGGCTCACTGATGGGGGACTCTGGGCCCAGGGTGGGGGTTGGGGTACCTGGATTCCAGCTGCCCCCGCCGGGTCAGCAGTCAGCTTCCAAAGAGATCAAGATGCTCCAGAGGAGGGCAGAAGTCCTCAGAGTGACACCTCCAGGTGTCTGACACTCCTTTGACACTGTCTGAGACCAGGCACGTGCCCAGCCTCGTGCCACCTTGGCACTTGCCCTCTGCCCCACCCCTTTCCTCTTGTCCAGGGAAGACAGCAGCCTGTCTGTAAACAGAGCAGGAAATGGCAGGAATCGAGGCCCATTCTGGGCTCTGTACCAGGCCATCAGGTCCTACCCCCACTCCTCTCCTCTGCCTGGGATCAAGGGCATAGCCCCTGGCCATGCCCCTTGACAGGGACAGTGCAACCACATCCTCAGGTGTCTGCACCCAGAGCCCTGGTCCCCAACTGCCACCACCACACTGGCAGGAAATTACTTGGTTAATTCCGTATCTGGGACCCTGGGCGTGAACCTTTGCCAGGTTTTCCTTTCTCGTGGCCAGTGGTCAGAGAAGTGGTTTCCCAAGTCAGGCCAGTCAGGTCGTAAAGAGCAGATGTGGGTGGCCGCCCCTATCACCAACACCCCCAGGCAGGTGAGATGGGAATTCAGGGGCTCTGAAGAGTGGTACAATCAGATCTGGCTCTAACTCCAACTCAGCCATAAACAGGCTGAGCATGGGGCAGTCCCTGCCCCTCTCTGGGCCTCGTCCTCTGGTCTCAACAGCCTGACCAGTTCCACTATGCCATCTGGGAGGGGCCTGGCTCTCCTTCAAGGGGAGCTGGATGGCTGCTGGGGAAGCCGAGCACCCAAGGGGAGCAACTCACGGTGCAGGAATATACGTGGCACAGAGCACAGGAGTGGGAGTGAGGAATGAGGGCATCGCTGAGTGGACGCAGCAAAGGGCACGGGAAGAGGCCACACAGGAGCAGAGGGCCTTGCCGGAACAGCACAGCGCCCAGCAGCTGGAGAGGCCCATGGGCACCCACCTGGGGCAGAACTGCGCACTCCTGATTACCAAAGCAGCAGGCCTGATTCTCGTTTTCTTCTGACAGCCCCATGATCTAACGAGTCTCATTTTTACAAAGCAGGAAATGGAGGCTCAGAGAGGTGGATTTACCCAGGGTCACACACCTAACAAGGCCCAAGATAGTACCCTTCTGGCCGAATGCTAGTTGCCCCATGGGAAGCCTGCGGGCAGGGAGGGAGGAAGGAGGGCAGGTGTGGCAGTGGCCCCTGTTAGCCCCCGCCCCCGGAGCTGACTCTATGCTGCCCCTAGTGAGTGTGCTGGGGGCGGAGAGGGTAGGTGAGTGCAGCAAGAGAGACCCAGGGAGACCTGAGACGCCTCGGTGACCCAGGAGCCCGGGCCCCACCCCAGGCCGGCTGTGGGACCCCAAGGACAGTCAAGGCCTGCCATGCTTGCTGCTAGGGTCTCTCCTACCTCCCCTCAGATCCTGGGCAGGAGATTTTCCCCTGACTGTCCCTCAGAGGAAGCCTGGCTGGGGGGGAGGGGCATTTTTCTCTGACCAATCATCTGTCCAGCTGGACCAGTCAGGAAAGTGGGGGTGTTCAGGAACTGAGTCCCCATTGGCTCCACACTCCCTCTGGTTCTGCAAGGGTGTGAGAGGGTGTTGTCCACAGTGCTGCACTTCTCTTCCTTCAAGAGGCCAGGCAGGAGGGGCTGCTTTTTCTTTTCTTTTTTTTTTTTTTTGAGTTTGTTTTTAATAATTGGCTCAAATTACAAAGGTCCCCAAGGAACCCTGGGGGAGGGAGAGAAACTGGGAGTGGCAGAAGTTCACTGCCAGCACCCACCCCCCTACCTGCCACCCGCTCCCCAACAAGTGCATATGGAAAAAGGTCCCAGACCCTTTAAATAATCCTAAAAAACCGTGGTGAGAAAGCAGGCAGATGAAGGGGCTCCTGCACCTTAACACTGGCGCCAAGGCCCGCCCTGACCTCTGTCCTGCTCAGGGCCGTGGCCCTCCCCCATCAAGTCTGAGGCTCCCATTCCAGATACTGCCCCCCGCTAGGTAGGGGAGCGCAGGTATCTTCCTCCAGGAGGCAGGGACAGTCACTGTGTAAACATCAGCGGGACAGACCCCACTCGCCTCAGCAGCAGCGCCCTGGAGTCCAGATGCTTGACCTCACAACCTGCTCACAGCCATGGCTCCCAGGTCCAGTGAAGCACGGTGGAGGGTGGTAGCTTGGGCTACCTCTTCTCGCTGCTTGAGGCCAGGTCTTCTGTGGGCAGCGGGAAGCTCCACTGGCCCCCTCTCTGGCTCTGAAGGCTGTGGTGACAGGACCCTGGCCTGCAGGGTGGCGAGGGGCATGGTTACGCCCGGGCGCCCAGCTCTCCGATGCGCTGCCGCAGGTGAAAGGCAAATTCAAACATGGTGGCTGCGAGGCTCTGGTGGATGAGGTACCGGGGCAGGCGGCCCTGCGGGGAGGTGGGAAGAAGTTCCAGGATGGACTGTCCGCAGCAGGGGCTCCCCTCTCAACAACATGCGCCAGTGGGGGGGGGGGGGGTGGGGGGGTACCCTGGGCCAGAGCAGCAGGTGCAGGTGCAGCTCTGGAACACAGCCTAAGCCACCCTCTACCCCTCACCCCCGGCAGGATGAACATGCTGTGCCGGGTCCTGGCACCAACCACACAAACAGACCTAGGAGGGGCTGGCTTGGCAGGCAGCCACTGCTCCTTGGGGCCTCCGGAGTCAGAGGTAAGGGGAGGTACAGGCCCTCCAGCGACTCAGGATGAGACCATCTTGATCCTGCCCCAAATTTTAGCTTAAGGAGGCAGTGTAGGCGAGGCCTTGAGCAGGATGGGAGACCCCAACATCCCCCACCAAAGTCCCCTCTACTGTACCCTAGCCAGCCTTGCGGCCTCAGCAACCCCACCTTGAGATCTGTATTAAGGATCCAGATGAAGGTGCAGACTCGGGGGTTACTGGCCGACTTGAGCACGATGAAGCCCCCAGGACCATTCTCTCCCCTAAGAGAAAAGCACCATTGGGGGGGAACCTTGGAGCCAGGCAAGGCCTCTGACCCCACTCCACACTCCATTCCTGGCCCATCCTGGACTGGGGTGAAAGAGGGAAGGAGGCTACTGGTCTAGCAACTGCCACTCTGCCTGAGCAGGGCCCAGAACGGGTGTCCCAGAGGCTACAGAATACAGCCCTCTACCCCACCAGGTGACACTGGAATCCTCCTGCAGCGCGCCGATGTTGTGCACCCCCAGTGGCAGTGGTCATTTTCTCTGTCCAGGGATTCTCGGTCAGCTCCGGCTGTGAGGGGTGGGCTGTGCTCGCATTTCTCACCCCTGCCCAACTCAGGGAGCAATGCGGTGGTGTCAGGAGGGGGCGCTCTGGGAGGGGGTGCCCTCCTTGGCAGTGGGCAGGGCATGTCCTGTCACCAGTCACTTCCCTCACAGCTCCACTGAGAACCCCCAAGCTCACTCCACGTACAAGGAAGTCAGCACCCAGAGAGGAAATAAGCCTGTTCATCACCCAGGAGTCTGGTGTGCCAAACCTCATACTCCACCAACAGTGCTTTCTGTGGAAGCCCAGGAAGGATGGGGAGAGTGGAGAATCGGGGAGGAGGCCACCTGCAGCACTGGGGTCTAAGGACAGACAGCAGGAGAACTGGAGGATGCCTTGGAACAGGCAGCAGGAAGACTGAAACTCCTCTTCCTCTGGGGGCACTTCCGAGCACTCTGGGGACCGGCAAGGCAGCGGGGACCAACTCTACTCAGGTAGGAAGGTCAAGCTCCAGAACACAGAACCTTCTGCTCAGGTCACCTGGACCGGCGCGACCTCATGGCTCCCAGCTCCCTTCCCCCGACTGGTCCCTATCCCTGGAGCTGCCCTCCGGCCTGGGTGGTGTACTTCCAGCCATTAATCCCCACCCCCACCCCCACCCCCCCCACCCCCGCCCCGTCTCCAGGAGGCAGAGCAGATTAGCAGGACTAGGGGCTGAGTGGGGCAAAGCCCAGCAGGACAGGGGACAGGAAGGCGGCCTCAGCAGGAGAAAGCACCCAGCTGTACACACTGTACCCTCCCCTGTCCTCACAGTCACCAGGGGAGGGGCCAGCTGGGGTGACCCTGGGCAAGGCAAGGCTCACCTGACATATTTGTGTGTAGGGGGCTTGGCGCAGTGGGTAGTGGCGATGCCCGACGACAGGTATCGGTCTCTGCGCCGCTCGATGCGCCGCACGTTCACGAAGTCCCTGGGGAGCAGGAGTGTTAGACTGGAAGCAGGGAGCCAAGCCCAAGATCCAAGGGTAAGAGGTCTGCCTTAGAGGAGGGGCTTGGTGGTGCTCACCTCGGGGAGACCACCCCGCCCGCGGCCCCCGAAGAGACATCGTAGGAGATGAGGGTGTTGTCCTCTACTCGCTGCAGGATCTAAAGGCCGTGAGGGGAGATGTGAAGTATGGCCCAGCCCAGGAAAATCCCAGTACCTCAGGGAACCCCCACACCAGCCTCCTCTCTGCCCAGGCCCTTTACGGAGAGCCACTTCCAGGCCCTGGGCTGGGCTTTCTCTGCATGCTCCCTCTCCATCTTCCTGACCCTCACCAGGAGGCACTGTTACCATCATACCCATTTTAAAGACCGGGAAGCTGAGGCACAGAGCAGTTCATGACATGACCCAGGTCCCCTGGGGTAACTGGTCGTGCTGGGGTATGACTGCACCCTAATCTGCTGTGTTGCTCTGCCTCTGCCCTGAGAGGTAGCCAGGCCAGGCCCCCCGGTTCTTCGGCTCACCTGGCAGGCAGTCACCGTCTTGTTCCACAGCACCATCCTCTCGGGCTGCAGGATCACCTCCTGGTACACCAGCTCCGCCGGGCAGGGCAGGAAGGTCTGGGGCAGGGCGGGCAGAGGGCTGGGTGGCGCCAGATGTGCTTGGACACATCAGCCCCTCCCTCTTGGTGGAGAGAAACCTGCCAGAAGGCAGGAAGCCCCTTCCTGAAGTCTTAGAGCAGGAGGCTCCAGGACACTCCAGCACACCTGCTTCCCTCACTCACCTTCAGGATGAATGTCTTCCCATGAAAGGGAACCTCAATGGTATACACAGTGTCCCCATATTCCTGTGGGAGTGACAGAAGCGTGACAGGGAGGTGGGTGGAGGGCATGGGGGAGGGCACGGGGGGGGGGGGGCTACCGGCAAAAGAATGGGCAACAGGGCAGGTTTTTAACAGCTTAGGGTAGAAAACTCCGGGAGTTTGGGGATATTCAAGTAGCCACTAAAAAACAGTGGTTCTGACAAATGTCCAGCAATGAGCAGAGTAAGGCTTTTGATATCAAGTTAAAGGACAGAAGCACAGCTACAGCCGTTGTCTCCAGGCTGGCCAGGGCTGTTGAGAGGGACTGGCCAGAGAGAGGGACGGGGACGTGTCCGCCTTTTCCCAAGCTCCCTGCCATCTCTTTAGATAATGTTGTTTTGATCACGAAACAAAACACCAGACATAGGGCAGAAGCCTGGCTTCCCCTTCAAAGCCAGAGCTGAGTGAGGAGAGCAGCAGGGAGCTGAGGATGGGCGTGGGGCCACGAGCAGAGGGAGGGGGCAGTGGAAACATCCAACCCAGCCCAACCTCCTGCCAGGTGGTGACCCCAGGGCCCAGCCCCCACTCCTGATGCAGGAATACGGTTCCAAACTGTGCAATTCTGAGGGCTTCTCAGGCCTCAGAAAAGCAAGCAAAATTCTCAACACACATGAGCAGGTTAGGTGGGAGAGAAGTTTCTTACATTGTTCTTCTCAAATTTCCAGTTCTCCTCCTGGGCCAAGATCTGGTCCACCACCGCCATGGCCTCCTTGCCCTGATGGATGTACTCCCGTTCCTGGCCAGGGATGAAAGGCATGGAGGGGTCAGCCTGAGGCCCATACCCTACCTTGTTCGTGGCCAGTTCTTTCTCTAGATACTCCGCACACATGGAGTCTGGGTGGTCTCTCGGGCCCTGTGGGGTCCCCCAGGTGCTGTGGCTGCTCGCCTCCGGGCCCCAGGTATGAGGCAGACCGGTGGGCCTGACTGACGGTGAGCCAGACACGCAGGTGCACGACGACTGGCATTCGGGCTGCCTGAGGTCCATGCTCTGCTGGGAAGGCCCTGCCCACCCTGGCTGAGCCCAGCACTGGCCCTCCTCCGAGGTGCCCACTCCAAAGGTCAGGCGAGGTGGGCAGCCAAATACCTGGGCAGAGAAGATTTTCTTCCCAAGGTCTTCATCTGATTCATTGTCAGACCCTGCAGAAAACAAGCACAGAGACATTAAGAAGGTGTGGGGACAGACTGTGGGGACATAGTGGGGTTCGCGCATAAGTGCAACGTTGCGGGGAGGACAGAGGTATGTGTAGAAGAAGGTTGCTCACTTTCCCCGGAGAGCCAACAGAAGGAACAGAAGGAACCCAGCCAACCCACTCCTCATACAGACCCTCCCTGAAAGCAGTTCCCCATCCACCAGCCCTCACCTGCAAAGGATTCTGGGGGTGAATAGAACTGGCCCTCGGATAGAGCGCCAGAGAAGAGCAGGGGTCCTCGGGCGACAGCAGCCTGGGCAGCAAGATACCCTGGGGGAGCAGACATGGGCAGCCATTGTCCCCAAACAAGGGCAGTCATGCCTTAGCAGCCTGGGGTCCCCCCAACTCCAAGCTCATCTTTAGGCTCTTGGAGGCTGTTCAGAGCTGGCAAGAGAGCTCAGAACTGGCTCTCATGCCTGAAAGTCTCCTCTCTTAGGGCTATGATGACCCTCACTGCACCCCTTCCCCCAGCACTCACATCGCTCCTCCTCAGCCTCCTGTGGTAGGACTTTGAAGTCAAGGAACCAGGTCTCCAACCAGGCAAGGACAAAGGAGACGATAGGGAGCAGGTAGCCGAATGCCCCTTTGCTGAGCAGCTGTGGAAGGACGGGGCTGAGCTCCATGGTAGGGGGGTCGCCCCAAAGCCCAGAGTCCCCTCTTGGGGCTAGTAACTCTGGCATACACCCCATTCCTAGACCAGCTGCTTGGGGACCTCTGCGGCACACACCTCTGAGACAGATTAATGAATTCTGCAGCAGGATAAACTGAGGTTAGGCTGGCAGAAGGACTTTTTGTTCTTGGGGTTGTAGAGGGGCAGGTGGAAGAAGCCAGTGATGAGGATTCCTTGGAACTATCAAAGGACAGGATTCCCCCTCACCCCACCCTGACAACAGAGACAGACACCCAAAATCAGAGAAAGGGTCCCTTCTTAGGAGAAGCCCATCCCCCAGGCTAGAAACCCACCAGACCAGCCAGACCCCTGAGCCACTAACCTCAGAGAGGATGACCTTGACAATGAGGAATGCACTGGACACCAGTGTGGTGACCTGCCCAGGGGAGGAAGGAGGGAGAGAGGGCAAACAGGCTGGGGGGTGAGTCCTCCTCCACACCATCCCTTGCACCAGCCCCACCAGAGCCCGAAAGCTGCGGGGAAAGTGGCGTCTTACCGCAATCACCCACCAGTGCCGGAGCCTCAGCACAGCATAGCCCAGGAGCAGTCCCGAGAAGCGGAAGAAGGCCAAAACCTGGTTGGGGGCGGGGGGGAGGGGGGCAGGACACAAGCCATCACAGGCAAGCCACTGCCCTTCCCCCTGCCCAAGGCTGACCTCCCCCAGGTTCCCTCTACATGGGCATGCATGCCGTGGCAGAGAATGGTTGAGTCAGTGATTCTCTGGGGACGACTTGGATGTGACCTTCTTAGACAGGGGTCTACTCTTCCCCTTTACACTTGGGGCTCTCTGAAGGGAGAGCCTTGTTTAGGAACTTTCTGAATATTGAGAGCTCCTTGAGGATGGGAGCCAAGTCTCCTTGCTCAGATTAGGGTGTGTGTTGCAGAGAGAAGAGAAGCCAGCCAGGGAGTCCTGTCCCTGTGTCATCTCTGCCCCCGGGACCCCCTAAGTCCACTCACAAAGATGTCAAAGAAGGAAGTTTTAAAGTTGTAGTGGATGATCTCCTGCTCCAGGTTCTTCTGGATGCCTGTGTTGGTCTGGAAGAGGGAGATATGAACAGCTCTACAGGCAGAAACAAATCCCCAGGGGTGCCCTCACCTCTGAGGATGGGGAGGAGACGGGGAGTGTGGAACCTGGAGATGCTGAGCCACTGCCCAAGGAGGGCCCCAAAACACCAAGGGAGCTCAGCCAAACTAACATCATTCATTCCTCCAAGCACCAGGCAACCTAGACAGGCAGGGTCCGGCTCCAGCAATGACATTCGAGGGCACAGTGCGCAGGGAGGGGGAGTCTTGGAGGCCCCAGGGCTGTGTAGGGGAGGCTACAGGCCCTGTGCAGGCAGGTAGGGCTGGTAGACTGGGCGCTGGGAGCCTGCCTCTCACAGAATCTCATCTCCCTCTCACCACTATGGGGCTCCATCTTCCCAGGCAACCATCCATCTGGGGCGGTGGGGACCGGGGGGTGAGCAGTGGTGTCAGACGGAGCCCCAGGTGGCAAATCAACTGATTAGGTTTGTGCTTAATGGGCAAAATCCATCATGGTGCTGGAGAGGATGCCCAGCAACGGAGATGGGAGTGAGCAGACTTGTCCTCACCCCTGTCCCTGCCCTAGTCACCCACACATTTTCAAGGGGAATCCTGATACTTTGGCTGGGGAGGGAGAGGATGTGGATGGACACTGAGAGCCAGACCACAGCCCGACTTCTCAGGAGGAATGGGGTGCCAGCCCCCTGGAGGACGGAGGACAGAAGGGGACTCCGGGGAGTGGAACCCAAGAGCCTGGAAGGTGAAGACCCTTCATGACCACCTAGACTGGAGTTCCTAATCCCTGGCAGATGATCCAAATTGAAGTAGGGGGGCTTATTAAAGATACAGATGTTCAGGCCACTGAATCTCAGATTTAGCTGAGCATCTGGAATTTTCATACAGTTCCCAGGTGACTCTGATGCTTAGAGCAGGAGCCAGTAGTCTGGGCAGCCGCCTCAATAACACTTGAAGGCCCCTACACGTCTCCACCATGTGCCTCTACCTCAAGACCACCCTGAGCCTCATGGAGTCTCACACACCACCCCTCACACCTGACACCCCACCCAACCCCACCCCAGCTTGGTCTTCCTCTTCCTCCTCAGACTGCTCCCTCTTGGGCCCCATAGCCCCTCTGACCCCTAACAGTCGCCGTCCCTCACAGCTCTCCCTCTGCCTGGGCACGCACAGAAGCTGAGGACATCCTGACTCGGGGGACCCGAGTTCCAGCCCCTGCCAGTCTCTGGCTACGAGACGTCGCATGGGTGTCGCAACCCTCCTGGGTTCCTTACATCCAACGCACAACACCCAGTCTGTTAGAAAACTAAAAATATATATGCTCTAAACCAGGAAAATAAAACTACAAAACCGAAAATTATCCCATTTTTAAATAAGTGTCTACCAAGTGAAACATTATGGCTAACTCCACTAATGGTTACAGTCCAGCATTCTGAACTTTTATGTTTAAAAACAATTTTGAGATTAGATTTTTTTCTTGTTCTGCAAGAATTCCCAAGTGTGTATAATGACTGCTGAGCTATTATAGCCAGTACATCTAGGTGATTTCAAAAGTAAAATTACAAAAAATTTTTTGGCTGTTTTCCGGAAAAAAAAAAATATTTTGAATGAAGGCTGTGGGTGAATTTTAGTGCTTGCTTTGATGCTGGATGGGACCTTCAAAAAGAAGAATGCCTAAGACCTCAGAAGCTCTTCAAATGGCTCTGGACCTTGCTGGCCTCTGCTTTTTCATTGGCAGGATGGTCCTTAAGGTCCCCCAGGGCTCAATCTTGTTGAAGGTGCCAGTTCATCTCTGTGCACAAAGGACAGTCACCCTCAGAGCCCTCCAGCTCCACACACCCAGAATCAAATTTGTCCTCTCCACCTCTAAACCAGCCCCTTCCCCAAACTCCTCACTTCTATCAACAAAGTCATCCTTTTTCTGTCACTGAGCCTGAGACCTGGAGAAAGGGCACCTGCCATCCTGAACTCTGACCCATTCTGCAGAAGGAAAACAAGGGAAGGCTCAGAGAGGCGGAGTCCCCTGCTGAGGTCCCACAGTGAATACAGAGGAGGAGCCAGGACTGACTGAGCCTGGGATGCTTTGCTCCCACAGCTCCTGCCTCTGTGGTTGGGGCTGCTCTACCCTGTTGGTGCCTGGAGATCAGGTCCCACAAAGCTGGCCAAGCACTGCCCAAGGGGAGGAGGTTAAGGACCCGGCACTGAGAGGCAGCTCCATCTCCAGGCTGCTAAGTGGCATCTCACCAGCCTGGAGAGGCCAAACTGGGGGGCACCGGAGGAGTGTCCAAAATGGAGAAAGAGAGAGCTAGGAACCATTGAGAACTGGGAGTTTTTACTGGTTTGTTCCCCCACCGTACCCCCTGCCTTCAGCACAGTGCCTAGGATACAAAAGGGCTTTGAAAAATGTTTGTTGAATGAATGAATGAATGGAGCAAGAGAGCAACATAGCGCAAAAAAAAAGACAAAGGTTTCAATAGTCCAACCAGAGTCCACTGGACTGTCTCCTCCTTTCTCAAGAGTGTCCACTAGAGGGCAGGTTGGCACGGAGGTCGAGAGTGTGAACTCTGCAGCCTGAGGGTCTGGGTTCAAACGCTGCCCTCCTTCGCATACTTGCCGAGAGAGCCTAGACAAATGACTCAAGCCCTCTGAGCTCCCAGCTCTTCTGATCTTCCTGTTCTTCATCTTACCTGGAAATCTGTCCTGCCAGAGAGGCAACCCTCCCAGACAGCTGGTGCAGCAGCTAAGGCTCGGATGACCCCCGCCCCAGCCTTGGCCCCACTCACGTTCAGTTCAATGATCCAGAGCAGGGAGATGAAGAGCAGGTCGAAGGTGACAAAGAGACAGAAGGTGCGGCGGACATCAGAGATGGCTCGGCGCTTCTCTGGAGGTGGGGGGAGGAAGTGGGAGGAGAGGCCCTGGGAGTGGGACAGTGATGAGCTAAGGGAGGCCACGGCCGGCAGGCTGCGCTCCAAGTCACGGGCCAGCTCCCCAGACAGTCTGTTCATCCTGGTGGGCCCCCACCTCAAGGTGGGGAAGGCGGGGCCTCAGCTGCAAGGCTGGGGAGAAGCAGGGCAGTTGGGTCAGGTCACGCATGTCTCGTGTCAGGAGCGTGGAGGTCCCATTAACCTCCTTCATCTCTTCATACACAGCCCCAGGGACCCCGTTTGCTCCCAAACACATCTGCCCCCTCTCACATCTCAACCCCCTAGCAGCCCTTCCAGCCCAAATTCTCTCCTGCAGCCCCACTTCTGGGCTGGAGGGGTTTGAGCATCCCTCTCTCTCGGCCCTCCTCACCAACCCCCGGTAAAGCCCAGCGGCCCCACGGTTCACCCTTGGAGGGCTCTGGGGTCCTCCCCGCTGCTTGAGGGCACAGCCTGCTCCTGCCAAGCCCAGCCCTGTGGTTCAGCCTCCGGTCCTGTCAACAGCCTCTCGGCCTGCCCCCACCCCCAGGAGAAGAGGGCCCCAAGCTCTGTTCTTTGTTTGCCAAGCACAAAGCCACATTCCCTCCCAGCAGCCAGCCCTACCCTCCCACCCCCTAATCCATGGCAACTGGGAGGGACTTCCTAGAGCAGTGTCTCCGTCTCCGAGTGCTCTGCACTGGGACAGCGGGTATGGAGAAAGGACATCTTGGTCCCTTCTCTCTAGCTCCACCCCACCACCCCCATGTCAGGCCCAACACCATCCTCTGGCCTGGCCATTACAACTAGCCTAGCGGGCGAGTCTCCAGGCTGCCTCTCTCACCCTGTAACAACACTTCTTGCACAGCCAGAGAAAGGCTTTCCAAACACTGATCACACCCTGCCATTCCCCGAGCCCTCCAGTCCAGGCCCTGCCAGCTCTTCCAACGGCTCCTCGCACAAGGCAGGCAGGGCTCACCCCCAGCGCCACCCTGGCCTTCTTTTAGGTCCCTCAATGTGGCAGCCTGGTCCTGCCTGGGGCCTTGGACCTAGCTCTCCCTTCCCCGGTCCTTCCAAGAAGCAGCTCAAAAGTCCTCTCCTCAGAGCCCGCACCCTCCAGCCCCCAGTCACAGTGTCTTGTCCTGTTACGGGGCTTCACATTCTTCCGTGAACTCGTCACTACCCAAAATGGTCTTATTGTTTTACAAACCCTACAGGTATGGGGCTTTCACCTGACTGGTAATTGCTGTCTCCTGGCGCCTAGCACGATGCCTGGCACCTAGTGGATGCTGGACTGGCTGCTGAACAAATGGGGGCTCCAGGGGGTCTCCTGGTCCTCAGCTCCATGCTACGCAGCAGAGAAATGGGGCAAATCCTGAAGAGGGGAAGAACCAGCCACTGCCCGAGGCTAGGCCAGAGCTCCACTGCCTACAGAACACTGTGCCCTCGGTTGTGTTTCATGCCCACACGGGGCAGGATGGGTCCTTCCGCATTACAGGTAAGGCAGCCAAGACTGAAGGGTGAATGGACCCACCCCTTACCTGTCTGTGCGACCATGGAGCTGAAATTCTTATGAATGCTAGAGGCAGAGGGCCTCGGAGCATTCCCTCCCTGCCACACGGCCCCCAGACCCAAGGTCTCTATTCCACCAACGTGCTGGCAAGGAGCCTGAAGAGGTCCTGTTGCCTGGGCAGGGCGCACAGCATGGTCGGTGCCTTACACTTCTGCTGCTCCATCAGAGTCTCCCTGAATCTTCTCTCATGCCAGCACCAGGGGGCAGGTTTGGGGGCCAGCGAGAGGGGAACCCTAGATATTGGTCTCTGATCCTGGGACGGCAAGATCTAACCAGTCTCCCCCCTAATCTGTTATCATTTCATACCTTTGTTATGTCTACTACTGGCCGGGGCCCTCAATCTATCAGGTCCCAAACAAGCTCCCCATTTGCGACAGGGAGGAGACTCTGACCAAGCCAGTTTGTCCATCCCTCTGCCTCTGCGCAAGCCCTAATGGACAGGAGCTGACTGTTCTCAGCAGAGGCACCCGGCCCAAGGCCACCCCTAATACCACACTACCGGGGTTGCCGTGCCCAGCTCATCTGGTACTGAAGGAAAGCTGGGCCTAGCTCTGGCAGGACGCAGTAAGAGAGGGATGTGACAGGCCGCCGGCAATGACACCTATCCCCAACATCCATCCACCGGACCTGGTGCCAGACTGAATGCTCAGCGCATCTTTCACCATGACAGGGCCACAGCTCCAGGGCAGGTGACATTTCCTGGTGTCTAACAGCCCTCTTGTCTGCTGCCAGACCTGTCTCCATCTCTCTTCCTCCTTCCTTCCTGTCTCTCTCATAAACTACTTTTCTGTCTTTGTGTCTCTGTGCCAGCCCCCATCTCCCCACTTCATGTCTATCTTTCTGGGTCTTCCTCTCTAAGTCTCTCCCCTCTGTCTCTCTCCACCACCATCACCTCAGTCTCCCTTGAAAGTCTCCCTTTCCGCCTGTGTGTGTGTGTGTGTGTGTCTCGTCTTCCCTATCTGCTCCTCTCCCTCTTCTTGAGTCACTGCAGGGTGCTGTGGCTTCCTATTCCCAGCTGCTCCCGAGTCTGTCTGGCATCCCCCCGGCTTTCTCCCTCCCTCCCTGGGGACAGGACTCGGGTGGTGGCAGCGTGGTGTGAGATGCCACTGGAGCAGCAACAGCACCGACACTCACACATGGAGACATCCTTGTTGAAGCAAGAGACACAGATGGGGGAGAGCACAGGTGTTGGGGGAGGCCGGAAGAGCTGCAGACACAGGGGAGTGTGGGAGCCACGCACGGGGCCTCTGAAGCAGGGCTGGGGGCAGCCGGCCAAGAGGCAGAGACAGGGGGCTTCTACATCACCCTCCCCTACGAAAGCTGCTCCGAGTCCAAAGTAGAGTAGAAGGAGCACCAGTCGGGAATGAAGACCTGAGCCCCACTCTTGGGACAGCCATTGACCCCGAGTAACTGAGCAAGTCCTCACAAGCCCCTGCTGCGTTACCTGGGGGAAAAAGTCAGTGATTTTTTTAAACCCCCTTCTTCAAGCAAGAGAAACTTAAGAAAAAAAGAAAAAAGAAAAGAAAACCCTACTTGGAACCTTATTAACAAGAAAGATAAAAACAGACTGTTACAGGTCCTGCCACAGAAGGTGCCACAGAGAGCCTCACTTGGCAGCCTTTCCTGGGTCACCCTGGAGGCACCTCCTTGGGCGCAGTTTGAAAACCGCCCACTCAGATGACTTCAAAAGGTCTTTGAGCTCCGTCAGACTGCCTGCCAGTCCAAAAGGTGAAAACCATCTTGGCCCGGAACTGCCCTTAACGGTCCCCAAAGCACTGTTCTCTGCCCCCCTGGCCCTGCAGGTGGAAGGTGGCAGCTGCGAGCGGAACAGTGAGGCCTGGCCTCCCCCACACCGCCGTGCCCACCGTCCTGATGAGGGGGAGGCAGGAATGAGTGCTGTGGGCCAGAGACAGCACGGCTGCCGCCCAGGCCCATGGGAGCAGCAGCCCCTGCCGAGCCCAGCCTCCGCGGTCACCTCTGCTGTCCTTGCTCCCTGCCCCGCCCACGTGCCTGCACAGGTGTCTGGAGTGGAGCGGCACGTTATGGCGTGAAGAAGTCCGTCCGGGACGGACAGAGCAGACTTGACACTCACCCACTGTGTGTTTTAGGGGAAGCGGAGCTGCTAAGGCTTGGGCACGGGGGCAAGGAAATGGGAGGCTTTATCGTCCCCGGTAAGGGAAGGAGGGGTGAGGGGAAGAGGCAGGCCACTGGGCACAGTGGATTACTCCAGTTCTTGCAGCTCCTGAGGCAAAGGGGCGGGGCAGGCACGGCCCCCAGGGCCTGCCAGGCCTTCTCTTACCCTAGGAAATGCCAGTATTGGCCAGACTGAACGAGGAGCTTTTGGGTAGGGTCCCAGACTCAGGACAGACAACGGCAGGCAGCTGACATCATGGAAAGAAAGCTGGACCCTCAGGTCAGGGTTCAAATCTCAGTCTGCCTTTAGAAGCTGTGCAACCTGGAGCAAACGTAACCGTCCTGACACTCCGTTTCTTCAGCTGCGTTAAATAAAGGCAATGTTAATATATTTAATGCCTTAGAACTATATCCTAAAATGATTCAAATGGTAGATTTTATGTTATGTATATTTTACCACAGTAAAAAAAAGCAACGATAATTACTACCTAGTCCTAGGGCTGGCATTTCTAGAAGTGTCAGAAGTATGGTAGGTGCTTGGTCAGTGGTGGCTGAGACGGAACAAGTAACTGGCAAGGTTGTTCAGGTAAGAGGAAAAGTGGGGGGGGGGGGGCCACGGGTGCTTATACACTACAGCGACATGTAATGAAATCACCCAAAAGGCCTGGGTTCAAATGTGAGCTCTACAAGTCCTCTCACAGGTGACCCAGAGCAAGCTTTCTTAAGCCTAAAGTCTGGGTCCCCTACCTGTGCATAGAATGGGCCAAGTCATTCCAGCTCCAGGCAAAGGTGAACTCCCAGGCTGGGGGCGGGGGCAGGAAGCGGGGGGCTGTCCCTGCTCCTTGCACAGGCTGAGGAAGTGCCAGTGGTGCCCAGTCCCCCCTGCAGTTCCAAGCTCTGTCCCTTCAGTCACCCCCAGATCCCCATTTCCATAGCTCTTAGGGGACAGAGGCACAGATGAGGTCCTTGCCAGCTCTCAGTCACAGCCCAGACCACAAGCTCCCGGACTGCCTGCAGTTCCTGGCTGGCGTTTCCTGGCCAAGGCAAGTCTTCAATTTGAGCAATGCCACTTATTCACTGTACAAGCCTCAGAGGCTACATCTGGAAACTGGGGACAATGGTCTTGACCCTGGGCTATCGGGGGCATCAAAGGACACAGTGATGCACACGAAGTGCCTAGAACGGTGTCTGGCTCCACAGAGTAAATGCTCATTAGACATTAGCCACTGCCACCACTGCCATCTGAGTTTCCTTGCCCTTTCCCAAGCCCTGACCTCCAACAGTGGCCTGGCCAAGCTGTACCAGGCCCAGTGAGAGCTTATTCCACAAAGCTATGCTCTGTGGCCCCGGGGAAGGAAGACCAAGTCTCATCTCTATCCAGAAATGACCCACATTTCTGGGCAGTGTGGCTTCTCCAAACCTTCTCTTGAGGCCGATGGGACAGTGGACACAGGCTCTCAACACCTCCCTCACCCCATATTCCTCAGGAAATATGAGCACTAGCCCCCACTGGCCATGGAGGCTTCCCAGTGGAGTCCCTTTCTCCATACAAATCAGGAGGAATCAGTAAGGCTGAGAAAGGACTGGACTCCAAGCTTAGAGAAGTTTCAAACCCTGGATTCCTGCTTTACTACCCCGGACTTCTCTGCGCCTTAGTTTTCTCCCGTGTGAAGTGGGGATAACAACAGCACCTACTTCTTACAGGTATTAAAAGGATTATATGACTTGTTCAATGCAATGGCCTAGGACAATGCCTGACACAGAAAGATCACTGCACAAGGATTAACTAGTATGACATCCCTGCCTCTTCTTTAGAGGAAGACAGTCTTGAGCTCTGACAGCCTCCATGAGATGGCTTTAAGCCGGAACTGGGGCTGTTCTGGGTCAAGTTCCCCATGTAATGCCCAGGTTAGTGGAGAATCCATAGACAGGCAGGAGGCCAAGGCTCTGGGTGTGGAAGAGAGTTGCCCTAGCCTGTGTCCTGCCACTGGCCAGCCTGGGAGGGAGCTGGTTCAGGGAGGCCAGGATAGCAGATCAAACAGGACTGCAGACCATCCTGATGAGCCAGCACATAAGAAATAAATCTGGCCTAGCACTGGCCTGTGATGGCACCCTGCAGCCACCCCTCCTTTACTCGTCACACTCCCCACCAGGAGCTGTAAAGATGAGGAGTTGGAGGAGGCAGAAGGTGGCAGAGGCCTGCCCACAGTCCCTCAGCCAGGATGGGGTAGAGCTGACCCCGGGGTCTCTGCTGGCCAGGAAGCCAGGTGTCAAAAGACCCCGAAGAACTTTATGGCCAACCAGTGAGGGCTTGTGGAGAACCCGGCACCCTCCCCTCCACATCCAAACCATCAGCAAATCCTATTGGCTCTTCCTTCAAAATCCATCCAATATCTGCCCACTGTTCACCACTACCACTACTGTCACCCTGTCCTAACCATCACCCCTCATCTGCCACAGCTTCCTGACCACTTCCTTGTCCTCATCCCAGGTCTGTTCTCAACACAGCAGCCAGAGGGATCGTGGTAAAAGTCAGACCAGACCTCCCCAATGCCCCAAACCTTCGATGGCTTCCAGTTCACTCTGAGTAAAGGCCAAAGTCTCCATCCTGGCCTACAAGTTCCCTCTTCCCCTGGTCTATTCCCCTGAACCCTCTGGTCCAGCCACACTGGCCCCTCTCTGTTCCTTGGATACCTCAAGCATGCTCACACCCCAGAATCCTTGCACCTGCTGTCCTGTCTGAAGCTCCTCCCCTATAGCCCCCACCCTTCATCCTCTTACCCTAATTTACTCTTCTTCACAGCGCTTATCACCCTAGACATATTCTAGGTTTACTGGTCTGGGTTCACTGCCGGTCTCCTCCCACCAGACTACAAACTGCACAAGGGTAGAAACTCTCCATACTTTGCTCAATGCTGTGTGCCCAGCACCCAGAATGGCACCAGGCTCACAGAAGATATTCAGGAAACGTGCTGAACAGCTATTTACACCTTTCCCTACAGGGGTGTGAGCACAGGTGCACAGGTACACAGTCACACCCAGCCCTGAAGGAGCAGCCCCTTCTGGTCCAGACTGTTTCTCCTGGAGCTGGACTCCACCCTCTGCTGGTGTCTCACCCCACTTAAGAGTCCAGGCACCCTCTCCACCAGCAGGCAAGGGGAACTGGCACCCTGGACACCAACTTTCAGGGAAAAGGCTGGAGGTGAACTAAGTTCCTTGGATAGCAAAGGTCAAGAAGAAAGGATGTGCTCCCTTAGAAAGACTCCAGTCCTCCTCTCTTGCTATGGGGGTTGATCCCTGTCCCCTTCCCCTGACACTTTCCTGACCACTGTCTGCTCCCAGGATACACCATGGCCGGCAGGTCTCCCTTCCGTGTTTTCTCATTCTGGAATGACCTCACCTCTGGGCTTTCCCACCCCAGCTCTCCCTCACCCTCCAGGCTTCCCCAACCCCAGCTCTCAGGACTCTGGCTCAGTACTTTCCTTATCAAACAGCTAGACTTGAGCCTCAAAGTCATTTTTCTTGAATGCTTTAGGCCTGGGTCACAGTGTTTTGCCATGGTACATGTCTAAGAAGTTAACTGACTGTGGATCTGTAATGCCCACCCTGGAACAGGTGAAAGGGCATGAGTCTGGGGACTGAGCATCAGACCTGGAGTCAAAAGCCCAAGGCCATTCTTGGGGCACCTGAGTGGCTCAGTCAGTTGAGCGTCTGACCCTTGATTTCAGCTCAGGTCATGATCTCAGGGTCATTAGATCAAGTCCTGCCTCGGGCTCTGTGCTGTGCATGGAGCCTGCTTAAGATTCTCTCTCCCTCTCCCTCCCTCCCTCCCTCTCTCTCTCTCTCTCTCTCTCGCTCTCGCTCTCTCGCTCTCTTTCTCTCTCTCGGGGAGGCTGAGTGGCTCAGTCAGTTGAGCGTCTGGTTTCGGCTCAAGATCTTACGGTTGACAGGTTCGAGCCCCGCATTGGGCTCTGTGCTGACAGCTGGGAGCCTAGAGCCTGCTTCGGATTCTGTGTCTCCCTCTTTCTCTGCCCCTCCCCCACTTATGCTCTGTCTCTCTCTGTCTCAAAAATAAATATTAAATTTTAAAAAATGAAAAAAAAAAAAGATTCTCTCTCACCTCCTCTGCGCCTCTCCCCTGCTTGCTCATGCTCTCAAGGAAAAAAAAAAAAAAAAAGCCCAAAGCCATTCTTCATTAGGCTGTGAGCCCTTGAGTAAATCACTCAGTCTCTCTAAACCTCAGTTTCCTCATCTATAAAACGGGGATAGTATAGAGACCACTTCACAGAGGTACTGAAAGGATTAGAAATAACACACGCAAAGTGTCTATGCTTAATTAACAGCAGCTATTACTACTACTAGGAGCCATGAGACAGTGTTAGAGGCAGGGTCCTGGGCCAGGCATGTACACACGGCACTCTGCCCAGACTGAGCGTCCCATCCGTGCTGCTGGATGGAAGGATGAGCCTGGCCGCAGAGAGCTGACCCAGGATGGCACATATTAGGCTCTACTGTACTTCAGGGCTCAGTGGCCTGTGCCATCAGCCCTGGCACAGTTGGCTTATTGGCCCCCACTCTGTCCCACCACTAGAGAGTCTGCGAAGTTTTCTAGAGAAGGAAGAGTTTAAGGAGAGGAGGACACAAACCAGGCTCCATTTCTCCTTTCCTTCTGGGGAAGTGGAAAGGGGAAGAGTCGAGCCAAAACAGAAACTACATTCATCACTTTACAGTGCCCCCTCCAGCCCGGACATTCTGATGGTACACTTTACTGGAAAACCTTAGCAGGCTAAGACCTACTCAGCTGTCCTGCCCCGTCCACATGCCAGGCCCTGTTGAATGTCGGGGATGCCCTGGCCTACTCAGGGGCTGGTGAGTCAGGCCCCACCACACCCTTAGTGCTACTGGATAAAACTTGGGAGCTAATGAGGTCAAGTTCTCAAGGTCAGCCTGGAAAGGGCCAGTCATCTTCCGGGAGAGATCTCAGTCCTATCAGTCCACTCAAGGGAAGGTCCCACAGGCAGAAAGGAGTTCAGCACAGACCCCTCCCAGCACCAGCTCTGTCCAGACAAAAGCCAGGGTCAGCCTTTCCCTCTCCAGAAAAGGTTCACAGGGATACACAACTGGTCAGATGGGATGCCTTGCTTGTCCCCTGTCCTATAGACATGGCAGCTGCCCCTTTGGGGGCTGGGACCTGGAGGCAGCTTCTCAGAGACAGCTGTAGACCTGGAGTCAAGAGACAGTTCTTGAAGTTCCTGCTGAGTGACTTCCCCTGAGTCTCAGCTTCCTCATCTGTTAAATGGAGCCAACAGTCTCTACCACTCAATGGAACAAGTATGAGCTGCCAAATACACAGGACTTTTGGTCTCACCCACACCTCCTCCCCAGTTTGGTGTGCAAGAGCTCAGTCTAATGCAGCATATGAACTGAGAACCTATAACATGCCAGATACTGTGCTAGTCCCTGGAGATGTTTAGGGGTTCTGGGTCTGGTGAGAGAGGCTAACATAAATAAAACACGGTGCCATACTGTAATCAGCACTTTCAGTGAGGAACAAACAATGGACTGTGGGCTCTCAGAGAAGCATCTGACCCAGGTTGGAGTGGGTGAGGTTGGGAAAGCCACAAAGAGAGGAGCCATCTGACCCAGGCCTTGAAGAATCTGCATCTACCAACCACAGGCAAGGAAGATGAGCATTCCAGGTAGGCAAAGGCCCAGACTCAGGTCTAAAGCATAGGCCCAGCCCACAGGCTTTCAAGCCGACTACCCCAGGGGGCCTGCCCCAAACACCAGGCACCAGGCCTTCACACCTCTCCTGGGCGTGGTCCCCACAGGCTCCTAAATCCAGGAGACACTTCTTCGTGGTCAAGCAAGAAAAGGAATCCCCAACCTCAGCAGAGGAGGCTGCCTCGGCCCTCTTGCCCACCTCGGCCCTCCCCCTGAAAGGGAGCCAGGTGCCCATTCTCTGAGTCCACCCTGGCCTCTACCTCCCTTTGGTAATTTCATCCTCTTGCTCTAAGGTCCCTCACTAATTGTCTGCTCCTCTGGGAAGCCATTCTTGGCCCTCCTCCCCATGGGTTCCCAGAGCTCTGTGTACATTTCTCTAGAATTAATGCTTGCCATGTAACAGTCATTCACTTCCCGAGTCATTTCCTGAGCAGACTGACATCAGGTCTGGGTTTTTTCCATTCTTGAAGCCTCACTCAATAAATCCAGATCCTGCCCCCAATGCCCTCCACCCCAGCATTTTATTTATTGACAAAAAGCCAGGCTTTGGAGTTCTGGAACAGAATGAGAAGTAAGCCACATCAACTGTTCTCAAGCAATTTAAGAAATTAAAAATGACGGGGCGCCTGGGTGGCGCAGTCGGTTAAGCGTCCGACTTCAGCCAGGTCACGATCTCGCGGTCCGTGAGTTCGAGCCCCGCGTCGGGCTCTGGGCTAATGGCTCAGAGCCTGGAGCCTGTTTCCGATTCTGTGTCTCCCTCTCTCTCTGCCCCTCGCCCATTCATGCTCTGTCTCTCTCTGTCCCAAAAATAAATAAACGTTGAAAAAAAAATTAAAAAAAAAAAAAGAAATTAAAAATGACAACCACAGCTCTAGAATATTCTTATATAAGCAGTAACGGTTAAGGTTTATTTATTGAGCATTCACATGCTATTTTAAGCTCTACGCATAATTTCATTTAATCCTCACGGTAACTCTATGAGGTAGGCACACTGCTATCTCCATTTTACAAATTAGGAAACTGGGGTGCTTTCTTCATCTAAGTCATAAAATAGTGTCAGAACCCACAAAGTCTGATTCGAGAGTCTGTTTGCTCAACCACTGTTCTACTACAGACAGGGTGTTGTAGGGACACAGGGGGTTGGTGTTAAGTCTTGGACAGGGTAGATGGAAGGAAGTCTACCCAGAGGTGGTACTGTCTGAGCTGAGCACTGAGAAGGACAAGTAGAAGGTAGCCTGGCAGAGAAGAAAAGGGGCTTCCCAGACAGAGGGGCTGATGTGCAAAGGCAAGGAGACACAAAATTGCAAGGTGTGGGCAGGCAGCTGCATGTTATTGGACTTTAGGGTGCACATAGGAAACTGGCAGGAAAGAGGTCAGAACCCAGAGAGCTCTGTAAATAGTGCTAGGGAATCAGCCTTTTCCCCACAGCAATGAGAAGCCAACAAAGGGTTTTAAGCAAGGAAGTAACACTATGAGACTTGTGTTTTAAAAGGATCACAAGAGTTAGTTTGGAGTCTGGGTTGCAGGCAGCCACGACTGGAGGTTGCTAGCAAGCCACTGCGGTTATCCTGGTGACAAATACATCAAGGTGGTCACAGAAGAGATGGAGGCCCAGGATCAGGTTTGAAGCATGTTCAGGAAGTTGGCCGGACTGGGTCACCCCACTGATGTGGGAATTGAGGGAGAAGAGGAACTGTAAGATAATTTCCCGTTTCTCGCTGGGATGGGATGGCAGAGGAAGAACGCGCTTGCAGGGAAGGAGACCAGTTGAAGTGAGCTCCAGCCGAAGTGGAGCTGTCCAACTGGTAGCTGGATGGCCAAGTCTGGGGCGCCAAGGAGGGGCTGCGCTGAAGAAAGAAGTCGATCTGAGCGCCTGTTGGGCCTTTAGGTGGTGTAAAGCTGAAGCCATGAGAGTGGATGAGACCATCAAAATTCAGTGTATAGTGGGGGCTGGGCAGGAGAAGAGAATGTGAAACGGTACTTCTACTGTCAGAACAGTAGGAAGAAAATAAGGAGATGCTGACGCGGAGGACGCCAAAGGGGGCGGGGTGTCAATTATATCAATTAGGAACGAGTGTCACTGGTGTTATGCACCTCTAAGAACTCAAGAAAGATTCTTTAAAGGGCGCTTTTGATGTCAGTTAGGAAGTCATACACTGCCGGTTTCAAAGGAAGTTGGGGTAGACCGGATGACAGCGAGACGCATACCTGCTGGAATGTATATTTTCTTCCTCTTTCAAAGACCCTGACCCCTGCCCACATCCAACTCCAGCCCCCTAAAACCCAGATTTCGTCCCTCGTCCCTCCCTTCACAGTGGAGAGCGAGGCTCGGGAGGACAATCGCGGACGCCCTCCCCGGGCGCTCTCGGGTGGGCGGGGCCGAGGAGGGTCGGCGTCTGAGCCCCCAGAACCCCGCGTGGGGCGGAGCGAGGCCGAGCAGAGGAAGGGGGCGGAACCTGGGACGCCGAGGGTGTGGGAAGGGTCGGACGGAACCAACAACGGACACTAGGCAGAAAGGTGGAATCCGCTGGCAAGACACAGCCCTCGTACCACCCGACCCCAGTGACCTCCCCCGGACCCACCTGCTCCATGTCAGCCACCGACCGTGCTCCTCCAGTCCCAGCCGCAGCCAACCCCGCAGCCCGGGCCGGGCCTCCGAGCGGAACAGGATCTCCCGGCGGCGGCGCCGCTTCCGCCGCTGAGCCCGCCCCACAGAGCGAACAGGGACGTGCGTAGACGTGCAGCCCCGCCCCTTCGCCTCAGTCTCCGCCCCCAAGCCTTGGGGCCCCGTCCCGAGAGCCGGAAGCGGGGACTGCTTAAGAGGTCTTAAAGGTTGGGGAAATGGGAAAGAAGCCCAGGGGCATCATCATTGTTGGGCCCCAGAGGCCTGGTACTGTGGGGAAAAAAGGGGAACTTCCTGAGGGGAGGTCTTTGGGGCTAGGGGACAGGTCCTTTGGAGGAACCCACTTACTCTTGAAAGTTCTTTCTCTCCCTGCCTCTTTCAGCGATCCCTAGCAGGATCTAGTACTTCCGTGGTCCTTCGTAAGAATGCTCCTAGCTTGTCTGCAGGAAAGACTTCCAGACTAGAGGACTGGACACTAGGATCGAGATGGCCACCAACCAGGTCTTCCACATACGGGAACCCGTTATCCCCTCCTCCCTCTCCTTTCCCCTGAAAGAGGAGTCTCAGCACAGTTATTTACAAAGATTTATTACGGCACAGGAGTGGTTCAGGCCTGGAGTCAGGGAAGAGGGGAAGGGGGCAGAGCAGCTGGAGGACAAGGAGAACCTGGCTTCCCCACCGTGTGCCCCCCTAAGGACGTATACTAGGCGGCATTCCTGGCATCAAAGCATAAACAAAACGCAACAAAGCAGCCTCTGCTAGTCCATTCTTCCAGGCACCCAGGCTGGGGAGCAGGAGTGATAAGGGGAAGATTTCCAAAATGTTGAAGCTGAGGAGAAGGATGCCTGAATCCTGGGCCCTGGGAGAAGCCAGAGAGAGGGGTGGTAACTTGAAATCCCCCATAGGAGAGGGGATGGAGAAGGATCTAAGGGTACCTACAATTTCTCAGTACCCTCTTTCCCCAGATCTTAGGGTCCTGCCCTGTGGGTTTCCTGTGCCCAGGGGAGAGGGTCTGGGGAGTGGAATTGTGAAGGATAAACCTTTGCCCCCCCCACACACACACCCTTACTGGATTATCTGATGCAAAGTCTCTCACATCCCGCCTCCCTCTGGGTAAATGGGGGAATGACTGGCAGGGGTAGGCATCAGGCAGCAAGTACCCAGGAACTCTGGGCATCAGCCAAAGGTGGGCAAACAAGCAAACACAGACCAGCCTTAAGTCTTCTAGAAGTCAGAAGCCACAGCCCTAGCGAGTGAGGGGGAAGGGTACAAAATAGGGTGGGGACAGAGTGGGTTTCTGGGGAACAGCAATGCCCCCTCCACTTCCTTCTGAGAGATGCAAGGCTGGATGCCTATGTGCCAGGCTCAGGGTGGGCAGGGCGCTGTGGCTCCTCCCCAGACTCTGCAAGGCAAGCAGAGGGACTCAGGGCTTGGCCACGCTCATGAGAAATCCCAACCCACCACCCCACCTCCCCATTCCCCACCACCAAGCCTCACCATTTAGTGCCAGATCTTCCACTTGGTCCTTGGAGCTTCCATCTCTCTGGGGCTCATCCAGAGGGGGTGGGCGCTCCCAGGGTCCCTCCAGACCCTGGCCACAAGTTATCTTCTCCCCAGCTGGGGATGGGGTTGAAGGGATAAAAACGCAGGCTCTTAGGTATCCATTCAGTGGTCCTGGAGCATGAGCTGAGTTTCTGTAATAGCTAAGGCTAAGCTTTCTGGGGGCATCCTGGTATAATAGACAGAACACTGGCCCAAGACAGCTCTTCCGGTGAATAGTTATATGACTTAGATGAGTCAGTTATTACCTCTCTGAAGGGGATAGTAAGAGGGAAATTATGTAGATTGCCTTAAATAAGACAACAGTTACTACCCTGACCAGCCCAGCACCAGCACTCCAGGAGCGGTGGCAACTGATATTGGTCCTTGGTAGTCTTGTCATTTGCCCCTCTGCCCTACTGCTTCTCCTGAGAAAACATTCTCCTCTCACCTCCTCTTTACCTGTCCTAAGGGTCTCAGTGAGAGTGGACTCAATTTCCAACAGGAGCTTTTGCTCCAGAGATGCAGAGAAGAGGTCCAAGCCATTTTGTTTGGATCTGAGGGATGGACGCTACAAGCAGGGGTGGTCAACTGTTTTTCATCCCCATAAAATGAAGGACCAGAAAGTTTAATGTGCACTGGGAGGGATAGATATGGCACAATCTACTATAGCTAAGCATGGAAAAAACAGCCATGGGAGTGACAGAGATCTTTCTGCCTAGGAATTCTCTGGGCCTTGGGTCCTTTTGTGGAGATTTCTAGATCTGGGGTCTCTAGCTCTGAGGCCTTCTGTGTCGGTCTTAGGCCCCTCCTTGGCAGGTCTCTTCCCAGGCAGTTGGGGTTGGAGGTGCAGAGGACCAGGTTGGTTCTTGAATCCTAGATTCTCCATTTAGACACTAGAGGGCACCCTCTCACCTCCAGCCCAGGAAACAAAAAAAGGGGAGACACAGCCACAGGGTCCTGGGGAGGACTTAGAAACCAGCTCTCAGCCTCCTAGCTGAAGACCACATCCTACGTTCAGAAATGCAGGTAAAGGGGGCATTGGGCCCTCTTAGTTGTCTATCCCTGCGTTTCCTTGTACCCCCTCACTGCCATGGCGAGGAAGTCTTTTCTTGGGTCTAGCCTGAAACCTCAAGTGGAAGAGAGGAATTATCAGGGACAACCTGATTGGGAGAGGGACAGGGTCAGGATGAGAGCAGCCCCAGTAAGCCCAGCAAGGCACATATGGGTGGGAAGACGGGCAGGCCCTCACTGTATGACCGCAGCTTACGTGTGTCAAAAAAACTCCCAGGCCTCTCAGGGAGGAACCCACCTAACCCATACTCGTGGAACCCAGGCATCTTGGCCCCGTCAGCTTACCAGGCCCCCTCCTGCCCTTCAGAACTTCAGCCTGGCTGTCCTCCTCCTCCTCTTCCTCTTCCTCTTCCTCCTCGTCTTCCTCGTCTTCCTCTCTAGGGTAGCCCAGCTCCCGCAGCTCCCCCAGCTCATCCTCCTCCTCTGAGGCCTGGTTCTCGCTCAGGTTGCTGATGGACTGGAGATGCGACTCGGCAATGCGCTGCACAGCTGGCATGGGGGAGGCAGGAAGGCAAGGGTCAGCCAGACCAAGAAGCAGCCCAAGAAGCTGGAGAGGCATGTGGCCCAGCCTCCAGTCTCCTTCCCATGGCTAACCCCCTGGAAGCATGGAGCATGGCTAACCCCCTCAGGCGTATAGTTCAAAAACTAAAGGTCCCAGGTCAGTTTGCTGGGGGGCCAGACAAGGGCAAAAGCAGCAGGCGTTAGATCCTTGATCATGTGTGACTCCTAAGCTGTCCAAAGATGCAGCCCCCCCCCCCCCCACCAAGGCTGGCACTGGGCAGCTCCCCCAAACTATAGGGTGTCAAGCTAGACAAGACCAGGCAGGTACAGCAGCAGCTTAACATTCCATGGCTAGGGAACTTGTTTCTCCAAGGACCCAGTACTGGAGACAGTGTCCACCAGTTATAGCCCTGGACAGAAGGCATAGGACCCATGGGCCAGGGCCTGGGGGATCTGTCCCTTTTAGTTTCTCTCAGAGTGCCCAGACTGCCTAGGGCCCATTGCTTATCCCAATCCTGCACACACCCCCTCCAATTCCGGGCTTGGTCCCCACTCCCTGGCACTGCCCACGTCATAAATGCCACTCCACACATCTCTGCCCCGGGTCCTGGGGTAGGAACAGTTTGGAGACTGAGAATATAATAGTCTGCAGCCAGTGAAGCCTGTGCCTGGGGATGTGGAGTGCTCAGACGCAGCCCCCACAATCTTGACCCACATCCCCAAGCTTCCAGCTCCCTCTGTGGTGACCTAGAAAGCAGCAAACACCACCCACCCCCCCAACACCACCAAGGCCTGCTGGGATAGGGCCTAGGAAAGGAACAGTGTGGGCAGCTGAGGAGAAGTTTCCAAAAGATGGAAAGGACTGTGTTAGGAGAAAGGGGCCAGGGCTGGGGGATTCTGGGGCAGAGGCAGGGGTTGAGGGGAGGCTGTGAGGTGTGGCTGGGGCAGAGGCGGCTGGGGCAGAGGCAGCAGGGAGACCAGGAGCTGGTGGGAGTTTAGAGCACTGGTGTCACTGAACTCACAGCTCACAGAGAAGATGCTGACAAGCTAGGTGCTGGGGTTCTCCAGCTCCTTCTCCGTGGCAGGCAGCCCCTCCCCTTAGAAAGCCCAGAGGGGTAGATCCAGGCTGGAAACCTCCGGTGCAGTGAACAGGGCACCACGCTCCTGCCAACTCGGGACTGGCACAGAGGGTGCATTGTGTGTGCCCACTACCCCACCCTGCCCCGAGTTCCCAGCCCGGTGCCTCTTGCTGGCTCTGGGCAAGCTACTCAGACAATAAAAATGCAATAAATCGCCCTGCCCTGGCCTTGGGGACGCAGCAGCACTTCACCTTGAGCCAAGTGTGAGAGCTTGGCCTTGGAGAGTCCCCTTCAAGCCAAAACTCAGTGTTGTCCACCCTCCCCCCCCCCCCCGGGGGGTCGGTGGTCTCCCCCCACAAACCACCCCCCCCCACCCCGCCAGGTGCACTCCCTTGGCCAGAAAGGGGCTGAAGCCTGCAACACAGTGCCCTCCAGGTACAGAAGGGTCCTCTGAGGGTTAGGGGGAAGGGAGGAGAGGAAGGAGGTGGCTGCTTGAGCAACCACCCTCTCCCCTAGTCGGGGGAGTACAGTCCAGCTCCTGAGCTGCAGTGCCGATAGGTGTGCAGTGCCTGTGCCGGCGCCCTGGGAGCCTCCCGCGCACGCGCCTTCCCTTGTGCCTCTCGGTGCTCCCTGAGGTTCCCCCCCCCCCCCCAGCCCTCTCAGCTGTCTTCTTCTCTATCTGTCCTCATGTCTGGGACCCTGGACCACCACCACCCCCAACCCAAGTCTCCCTTTTGAAAGGTCCCCAGCACAGCCCCCAGACTGCCCTGCCTCTCCCAACTTAGACCCTCCTAAGGTGCAGCCCGAAGGGACAGTGGCGGTGGGACCACATTTCTAGCCATTGCAGGATGCCCAGAAGCACTTGGGCCCTATTCTCCTCACCCCTGCCTTCTTCCCCATGCTCATAACCAAGAATCCAAGGGACGGTTCTTGTCCCTCACGTCCATTCAGCCCTCCCCAGCCCAGAATAGGAAGGAGAGAGGTCCCGTGTTCTCTCTTGAGAAGATGCCACCAACCCCCCCCCCCCCATTTCTACTGCACGGGCTTGGCCTTCCTCCATATCCCTACAGGTGGGAAGTCCTTCCAGGTGCTGAACCCACTGCCCACATGCTATCCCTTCCTCTTTCTATCCTGGGGGGGGGGGAGAAAATGCCCTTGCCCTTCTCTCCTCTCTTCCCAGCCTCTCCTCTCTGCTCCCAACCCTGGCAGGCAGGCTGACAGGTAGGTGACAGGTGTGCCTGTTGACCTTGGCCAGTGCTGGGAACTCATTAAACCCGCCCCAGAGGGAGCTCTCAGCACACCCATCCAGCCATCCGGTCCTCCCTCCGCGGGAGGAGGGGGTTGGCCAGGCAGGAAGAGCCTCAGGCCTGGAGCTGCAGTGGGGGTGGGAAGGCATTCTTTAGCTCAGTTAGGAAGAGTCCCTCCCCATCTCCACACCTTCTCCTCCAGGTGTATCTCCCCCAACTTGCCTGCAGATAGCCAAGTCCCCAGGCTGACTCTAGAGGCTCTCTCTGATTTCACACCTCCTCCCCCATGTACGTTTCCTTTCCTCATCCTGGAATGCCCTTCCATGCCTTGCCTGCCTGTTGAATTCCTACTTATCCTTCAAATCCAGGCTTAACCATCCTCTCCTCAGTAGCTCGCCCATGACCCTTTGAGGCCAAAGGCCCCAAGAGGGCAGGAGCCAAATCTTACTCCCCTGATTTTGCCCAATGCCACCAGTGAGGCCTGGCATACACTAGGTGCTCTATAAGTGTGTACTATAAGAATGACTTGTGTTTGGAGCACTTGGGTGGCTCTGTAGGTTAAGCATTCGACTTTGGCTCCGGTCTTGATCTCACTGTTCATGAGTTCAAGCCCCGTGTCAGGCTCTGTGCCGACAGCTCAGAGCCTGGAGCCTGCTTCAGATTTCGTGTCTCCCTCTCTCTGTCCCTCCCGTGCTCGCTCTCTCTCTCTCTCTCTCAAAAATAAATAATAAAACATTTTTAAAAATTAAAAAAATAGACATTAAATATTTTTAATAAACAAATAAAGAAAAAAGAGTGATTTGTGTTTTAATACAGAAAGGAGAAGCAGGACCAAGAAGCATCCAGTTTGCTGACCTCTGCAAATGTTATGCCACTGGGAGAGGGGAGTAAAGGCTGCACCTGAAGAAGGTGCTCGTTGGAGAGCAGGGGACCAAAAGGTGGCCTGGGACACACTTGCAAAGAGGAGGTACAGTACTGAATCACTTTATGTTGATGATACTTGTCATTTTAGGCCAGCTATCTCTTTTCTTTCAATCCCACCACCTTATTTTAAGGCCCACAGCCACCTCTTTCAGCCCCTGGGCCCCTTCATTACAAGGCCAAATTAAGAAAGATCTGGTCCCTAAGTAGTGGTTGGGGTACACAAGACAATCCCTCCCCTTTGACAAAAGCTCAACATTTCACCTCCCTCCCCCAGTGTCAGCCCTGCTCCAGGGGCCGAGGGGACAGCCAGACTAACACGCGTGGGGGGGGGGGGGCGGTGAGGTGGAACAGTACCTTTCAGCGAGGGGGGTGTGTAGGCACATGGGTTGGGTCTCTTCGATTTGAGGTGATGCCCCTCTCCTGAGGCTCTCTGCCAGGGTAAGCACCAGGTTAAATAGACTCACCGAGGCCCCTTCCCTCCACCCTTCCCCCATTCCACCCCACCCTTGGCAACCCAGGCCAACTGCCCTAGCCTCTGCGGATGGGTCCAGGTGCCGCTGCCCCTCTGGTCCTGCTAGGACTTAGGCTTTGGAAGGGTCTCCATACACCATAGCCTGGCTCAAGGTAGAACCCCAGCCCAAGTCTGAGCAGGGGAAAGACAAGGGCAGAGGAGTATGTGCTGGTAGAACCCTGGCACCGGGCACTCTTATCTAGGTGCCAGTTGATACGCTCATGTGTCCTTCAAGTGGCATCCTGTATTAGTCAAGAATGATCCTGTCCAGCCCACTGCAAAGGGGCCCCCCGCATTCCTCCTTCCAGCTGCCCCTAGAAACTCACCTGGTGAGGGGAGGCCTCCTCCTCTGAGGGTGTCCACCAATGAACCAAGGGAAATGGAGGGAAGGAGAGAGAAGAGGGGGGAGAAAAGAGAAGAGAGAAAGAGAGAATTACTTTCCCCAAAGGCTCAATCTCTGGGGAAAGGGAATGTGTGCCCTTTCCTTCTGGGTATTCGGAAGTGCCTGGTCAACAGATAAACCCAAAAGAGTTTGACTCCCAGACCTTACCCACTCTGCCCCATTTTCTGCTCAGTTTCCTACTCATGGGACTTAAGGAAGGGCCCCAAGAAGGCATCAGAGTTAGGGTGGGGCCATGGCTGGGGCAGCAGGGAAGGGGCCCACCTGGCGAGGAGTGCTCTGAGAGCCGGAACAGCATGGCAGGGGTTGGTCTCCTGCGCCGGATCTAAGGAGATGGAGAACGAAGGGGGGGGGGGGGGTGCAGGATAGACACCTGCACCCCCCCCCAAGGCAGCAGAGAACAAACAGTGCTTTGAAATCCCCAGGGAACCTTTGAATCAAAGACTGTCAGAGCTGAAAGGAACTCTATAGCTCATCCAACCCCCTCATTTTACTGAGGTGAAAACCCAGGACTCAAGGAAGTTCAGCACAGAGCTCAAGGCCATACAGCTCACCATGGCAGAGAAAGGAGGAGAAAGGCCCATCACTGACTTCTAGCCCACACCCACCCCACTCCATGGCTCCTCCAGAATGGGCATCTCCCTTTCTACCTTTCCTTATCCAGGAAGCCCATCCTCTCCAGCTTTTGCAGATACCAGACCTCCAGAGCCGAAGCTGGCTCTGGAAGATGCCCCATGGGCCATGGCACCCACGTGGCCCTGCCCACTTAAGGTCAGCTCAAGGGCTTCAAAGAAACTGGATCTAGCTGCAGAGGAAGGCTGAGCCAGGGCACTGCAGACACCTGCAACCCCACACTGAGACTCAGGGGTGGGCCTGAGCCCCAGACCCACAGGGTCCTGGAGGTGTCCCTGGAGGCCTGTGTCTGGGTCCCTTTAGCAGTCTCTCTCAGGCTGTAACTCTTGGCCCAGTGCTCATAAAAAAACAAAAAGTTGTCCTCCTTGGTATGTGAGCCAAGCTAAACAGTGAGGGGGGGGGGGGGGGGGG
>NW_024412420.1:14006528-14016626 GCF_014898765.1 Herpailurus yagouaroundi | reverse complement strand
GCTCCCCACCCCCTCCCCCCCCCAGCTCTCAATCAGACCAACTGTCAGTTAATTAGGTCCCCTCTGAGCTCCAGGGAAATGCACAAAGAGAACCAGGTGAATTAAGCTGAAACTGCCACCTCCCCCTGCCAAGCTCTCCAAACTGCCCTCCAGACCCAAAGCTGCCTAGGCCCTGGACCTCCCCCTCCCCCCATGCCTCCCCTACCTCCCCCCAAAAAGACTTGGCCCACTCTCACTGCTCTGCTGGGTGCCAGCTGCAGCTCAGCAACAAGTGAACACGCTACTTTGTGGGGGGCGGAGCCCTCTTCTCCTCTCCCTCCGTCCACCTCTACCACCTTTGGAGACCTCTGGACCCCCCCCCGCCCCCCCCCCCACCCGCCAAGGCTCTCCAAAGAACTCAGTACTCTGTGAAGAGGTCTGACTCCTGGGACCACCGGTCGCCCCCACCCCCATGTTGTGGCTCTGTGTAGGGCCTGGCAGGGAAGGAGGTCAGCACAAGGCTCTGGTGGCCGGGCCCAGGCATACACGGTGGCACCAGAGAGGGGCAGAGCCTGGGGCCGCGAGGCGGAGGCCTGTTCTGTACAATGGGTCAGTGCACCGCGTTTCTCACTTCCGACCGGCTCCGGCTGGGGCCAGGGCGCAGCGGTCCCGGCGGGAGCCTAGAGAAGGAGGACACCGAGCAGGGTCCAGAGCACAGTCTCCCCGCCCGCGGCCGCTCCCAACGGTCCTGCCCCGGACGCTCGCCGCCTGAACGGGAAAAAGTTGCCCGAGTCTGCAGCGAACTTCACGCGCTGCCCCGCGCCCCCGCGTGTCCGAGGCGGCCCGAGACTCTAGGTCGCCCCCACCTACCCACCCCCGCCCCGGGCCGGTCCGGCCCCGGCAGCGCCCCGCCGCGGGAGGAGCTGCCGGGGGTGGTGCGCGGCCCCCTTACCATCTCCACTTGGCGGGGGTCGAGCTGGCTCGGGGGCGCGGGCACCGAGAACTGGATCTTCTTGCGGTCCTTGGGGTCCATGGCGGGCGGGGTGGCCGGCGGGGCCGGGGTGGGGGGGTGGCGCGCGTCTCGGGGTCCCGGGCTGCGGTCCCGGCTCGGCTTCCCGGCGCTGCTCGGGGCGCGGCGGCGACCGCTGGCTGTGCGCGGCGAGGGGGAGGCGAGCGGCTCACGCTCAGATAAAAATACCGCGCGCGGAGAGGGGAGGGCGCGCGAGCGGGAGGGGGTCGCGCCGGCTCGGAGCGCCCCCGGCTCTCGGCTCCCGGCTCTCGCGCTCGCCCGCCGCGCCCGCTGCGCGGGTCCTCTGGCGCTTGCGGCCTCGGCTTCGGGCTCGCCGGCTCGGGGTCGGTGTCTTTCCCTGAGTCTCGCCTCTCCCTCCTTTCCTCGCTCTCTCCGAGGGTCTCTGTGGGTGTCTCCGCCTTCCTCTCTCTCCCTCCCTTCCTCTCCTCGCGCCTCCGTCTGTCTGTGCCTTTCCCCGTCCCTCCAGGTCTCCCCTCTGGCCCCAGCCTCGGGGTCCCCGGCCCGTCCCCTCGGCCTGGGACTGGCGCCCGGGGGCTTGGTGGGAGGGCTCAGGGGGAAGTGGCCAATGAGCACCGAGAACCGTGTTCTCCCCGGGCCGGGAGGAGGGTGCGGAGTGTGAGCCAGGACCGGGGAGCGGGCTGGGGGCCCCCTGCCGTCTCCCGAGAACTTGAAGCTGCATTATTGATGGAGTCCAGCAGGGAGCATAATGGGGGGAGGCCGGCGGGGCGGGGGGGGGGGGGGGGGGGAGAGCAGGGAGAGGGGCAGCCGGGAGACGGGACTCTGACTTTAACCCCTTCGTGGCCTGGGTCCTTGGAGTTTCACCGGGAGGACTGCGAGGTCCTGGAGAAACTACCACCAGCATGTCACGCTGTGAATGGGGGTGTCCTAGAGAGCCAGCGAGTGTGAAAGAGCTGGTGTGCGTGGGAGGACACGTGTCAGTCATCATGGCAGGGAGTGTGTGTGAGTGCCAGGGGCCCTGTGATGCCTGTAGCTACGGAGTGTGTGTGTGTGGGGGGGGGGGGTCGGTGTGCATGAGTGTGTGTGAGTCTGTGTGAGTAAGTGTGTCAGAGTGTCAAAGATGCGGGTGTGAGTGGCAGGGTGTGGGAAGACTGTGTGCTGGGGGAGGGTGTGGGTGTGGGGGAGGATGTCAGAGACTGTCAAGGTGATGGGCTGGCGTGTGGCAGCTTGCAGAGGGTGGGGGCACTGTATCCACAGCTCTAGCCGGTGCAGAAGAAGGAGATGAAGTTGTGATGGGGGGCGGGGGGATGTGTCCCTGCCCTGATGCACCCTGGGTTCACGTGTCTCCTTTCTCCCCAGCTCTGAAGCGGGGGAGACTGAGCCAGCCCAGGGGGACAGAGTTGGGGGGCTGCCTGTACCAGTACACGTGCCATCACGTGTGTGAGCTTGGTGCATTCAGGAACAGAGCTGGGGGGAGAGGTGTGTGTGCTCATTTCTGAGGTGTGAGCCTCTCTCTTTGCAGAGGTGTTTGTGTGCGTCTCTGGAGGGGAAAAGGGAGGGGCCGGCCCACTGGGTTGGAGTGTCCCTGTTTATCTGTCCAGGCCCTGGGTATCTGTACAGGTCTATGGGTGAGGGTCTGAAAGCTTCTCTGTAGCACTGAGAGGGTGCATGTGTAGATGTGTACATAAGAGTGTGTCTTCCTTCGGGCTCTGTTTGTGTTGGCTGTCTTCTCTCCCGGTCACACTCAGACCTGGAACAGTCAGAAGCACTCCCCAACCCCCCACGCCCCGCCTCCTCCAGCAACTTTTCCACTCCCAGCCCCAGCATGCTGGGTCCTTGGCAGAAGGGTGCAAGAGACCAGAGGAGTCTTGTGAAAGGGGGTCTGCACCCCAGAGTCACCCAGAAGGTGGCAGGAGAGCAGAGTTTTGCTTATGGGAGCTGGAGGTCCTGGCCATTCAGCTCCACTCCCCACAACCTCAGGCCTGGTTCAAATCCTGTATGTTTGTTGGCTTACATGTTTGTCGGGGAAACAATCAGATGCCAGGTTGTGGGCCAGGGGTGTGGGCATCTCCGGCAGCCCATGGTTTGGCCTAGGCCCCTCTTCCAGGTGGGATGTGCTGGGGAGTGGCAAAGACCAGTTTGGCAGTTCCTTAAGAAGGTGAATAAGGAGGTCCTGAAAGTCAGAAGGGGCACAGGAAAGGCACGGCCCAGGCAGTTTACCTGAATGGTCACTGGGCCAAGGTGAAGGTGAGGGGCCTGTGGCTTCCAGTGCTAAAAAAGGTGGGAAAATCCTGGAGCAGGATGAAGGGGACAGAGGAGCACTGGGTGGGTGACAAGGGGACAGGGTCAGGGAGACATCACCACCAGTCACACCTCAGAGCCCATCAGAGTGAGAAGGCCTTGGGGAGCACAGTGGCTGAGGCTCCTTTGATGGAGGGAGGACTCGTTTATGGAGGTTCTGCAAACAGGACCGGCACTCTGGAAGGCCACGAGGGAAATATTCCCCTGACCCAGGCTGGGGCAGCTGGGAAGGTAGACTCCCCTCTCCCTCTCGGCTAGGCTTGGAAGATGGGGTCTTTGCGGTGGAGGGGAGGGTCTTTACCCTTTACCCCAGCCTTTGCCCAGGCCCCCACAGCTCTGAACCTGGGCCAAGAGGGGTGGGGAAGCCTGGCTGACAGAGGAACAGGCACAAGGGACAGACAGAAAGAAAGATGACAGAGACAGAAGGTGAGAGAGAGAAGGTGGGGAGTCAGGAAAAAGTGAAAAGAGACAGAGAAAACACATGTGAGAGATGGAGAGACAAAGGGAGAAAGAAAGCCTCACCATGGAGAGAGGCAGGAGACAGAGAAGGAAAGAGAGTAAAAATAGCTCAGCATTAAGATAATTGCAGCTCACAGCTCTGCCCTCCGTTAGGAATTAAATGAGGTTTTATTACTTTGATTTTTCTCTCCTGGATCCTACGCGACTTCTCAAGAACTTGGGGAAAAGTTTTTCAGGTGGGCGGCCAGGTGGCGGGGGCTGTGTGGGTGACAGAGGAGGAAAGGAAAAGGACTTCTGGGAGCTGGGGGGATGTGGTCAGGGGCAAGGAGTGGGGTAGGACTAGGAAGGATGGGGGACCACAGCGGGGACTGGGAGACATAGCCAGGGTCAGGCACATGGTGGGCGGCTGAGAAGCAAGGGGCCAGGGCGACCTCCATTTCCATTCTCTTTGACTTAGAATTAATCATATGCAAATGAGATGTAAAAATAATGTGCCACTCCTCGGTTATTATTCTTGAGTTAGAAGCACAGGCGGTTGGGTCCAAGAAACAAAATCAAGACCTTGTTTGACTTAACTCTGATTGAACTATGGGTCTTTCCGCTTGGACAGACAAAAATAAGTGTAGCGTAGTGTGTCTATTAATGTGTCATGGGTCTGAACACACTATTTTGAGCCATGTCCTCCTCACACTCTCTCTTCACATCATTGCCTGGTGCTGCCACAGTGCCTGGCAGACAGGAGGCATTACATTCACCTTCTCTGGAAGGTGAATTTGCAAGGGAGGTATAAGGCCTTTGCCTTCCTTCTGGGAGTTGGGAAGAGTGGACAATCGTGGATATTCCCCCCCTTCCCCCAAGCAAGATGTAGTCAGGTGGACAGAACATACACTGGGCACTTGCACAGATCTGGGTAGGAATCTTAGATCTATGACTTACTGTGTTACCTTAGATGAAATTCTTAGCCCCTCTGAGCCTCAGTCTCCTCGTGTTTCAAAGCCCACTTCACATGGTAGCCCTGACGTTTCAATAAGATACGAGTAAAGCCCACAGCCCAGGGCAGCGCTCCGGGTAGGTCTTCAGTCCATTCCAGCTTCCCTGGAGTTCAGAGGTGCAGTTCCCAATAGGGCCAGCAGGTGGCGGAGTCGGCCAGGGTTTGGGCGGCTAAGCTGCTGGCACTGCGGGTCTGTAGTTGGGCATCACACCCGTGACCTTGGCACCACGAAGCTGAGCAGAGCTGGCCGGGTTGGCATATGGCAGCTGGAAGGGAGGCCCCGGAAGCCCTGGGAGGCAACCTTAGAGAAGCCGGGGAACGCGAGCTGGGCATACTGAGACAACTTTCCCTGAGGAAGCTGGTGGTGGGGAAGCGGGAGAGGGAGGAGGGAAGGGGAAACACACCTCTGTGGTCACCAAGAGGAGAGGGCAAGAGCACTCTCAGCCAGGACAATAGTGGTATCAGGACAGATGGGCAATCATCTGAGACATTCATTCACACATTCATTTATTCATCCATTCATCCATCACCCATCCCTTTGCCCACTGAATAAATTCACACTGAGTGCTTTATAAAAGATCAACTTTATTGAATTTGAGTTTGTATTTCTGGGGTGCCTGGGTGGCTCAGTCGGTTAAGCAGCCAACTTTGGCTCAGGTCATGATCTCATGTGGGTTTGAGCCCCACATCTGGCTGTCTGCTGTCAGCTCGGAGCCCACTTTGGATTCTCTGTCTCCTTCTCTTTCTCTCTCTGCCCCTCCCTCATGTGATCTCTTTCAAAAATAAATAAACTTTTTTTTAAATCCTAAAGTATACACTTCTATGCGTTTTTGAGAATTTTACACTTGATCTTAGCCAAAAGACCAAGAAGCGATTGTTTTTGAGAATTTTAAACGACATATGACCACTATCACAACACAGATATAGGACATTTTCATCACCCCAAAATGTTTTATTTTGCGCATCCAAGTCAACCTTCCCTCCTTGTTCACTGGGTGTATCATAACTCTTTGTGTTTTTTTTTAATTAAAAAAAATTTTTTTAATCTACTTAGGGAGAGGGAGAGAGAGAGCACGAGTAGGGGAAGGGCAGAGAGAGAGGAGAGAGAGAGAATCCCAAGCAGGTTCTACATTGTCAGCACAGAGTCCAATGCAGGGCTTGAACTCACGAACTGTGAGATCATGATCTAAGCCTGAACCAAGAGAGGGAGGCTTAACCAGCTGAGCTACCCAGGCGCCCCTATCATAACTCTTAACACAGTATTTTGAGAAGTGCCCTTCCCACCATCTCTTTGCATGGTCCCCTCCCTGCCATAGTGCCCAGAATATAGGAGGCACTGCATGCTGTAGAGGGGACGACTGAGGAACAAATGAACGGACGAATACACAAGTCATAGAAATCGTCAACGGCTGACATATATGGAGCACTTACTCTTCATTGGTCACTGAGCTAGGCCTTTTATATGTATTATCTTATTTAATCCTCATTAATACCATTCCATTTTACAGATGAGGCAAATGAGGCCTAGAACTTTTACCCAGAGCCTGGGTTCCACAGAGGCAGTGTGACTCCAGAGCTCTCACTCTTTACTGCTGCCTTTAATACATTCAGGATGGGCGAGTAGAAGATTGTTTGCATGCACTGGCCCAGGCTTCTCTCTTGCTCAGCATTGGACCGGGTTTCTCTCCAGCCCAGTTTGGGAGGCACGCAGGGGAGGCGGGCTAGCGTGGGGGAGCTGAGATCAATGTGTGGAGGCTGCCCTCTGGTGGCAGATATGAGTACAGCGGAGTCTCTGCTCTCTGGCGCCCCCAGGTAGGATGCTGCTGAGAAGAGTGAGCAAGCAGGCAGCCCACAGTGGGGGCAGCCTCAGCCCCGGGCACCTGGAGACCCCCTGCTCTGGCCACTGCCTGGTGCCCCCCCAGGTGCCAGCTGAGGCTGCCCCCGAAGAATGCCAGCTGCCGGAGCCGGCCGCCTCCTACCCCCTCCACCAGCCCTCACACATACTCCGATCCCGGTCCAGTCGGCTGCTTCCATTCCCTGAAGAAGAGGCCCTAAAGTTAAAACAGCTGTTAATTTATAAACCAATTTTTCCGTGACTGCTTAATAAATCGCCAGCAGCTGCTCTGCCCCCTCCTCCTGCCCAGGCACCCGGCCCTGAGGGCTGCATGGAGAAGCTCGGAGCCGCCAGCCTGCCCCTCCTGCCTCCTTCCCTCAACTCCCCAACTTGCCCCCCATTCTCCTAGGAACTGAGCGTGTGTGGGGGAAACCCCGATGAGCCCATCTTCTCTGGGCTTTGGTGGAGTAGAGAGGTAAGGATGGATTTTCTTTCCTAGTGGGCTTCAGCCTAAAGGCTATCCCTCCCAGTGCCCTGCACACCCCCTCCCCCAGGATCCTCGGGGCTCAGAAGGCAGGTGTCAAAGGTCTTCTTAGGGCTGGGGAGTGAGGGTGTCCAGATTCCCTAGAGGAGTCCCCCTGAGACACTGGGAGGTAAAATGACCCTAGGCTCATCCCTAAGAGCACTGGAATCTCAATTCCCTGTATCAGGGTGGTCCCGCTGACAGTAGCTGACTCCCTGACCCTGCGGTTCTGTCAAGTGTGGGCTGGGATAGCATCCCACTCTGGGGGAGAGGGGGAATGCCCATCCCCAGGATAATGAGAGGAGGGATTGGGGCCTCCCAAACACTCATTTTACCCAACTTCCACTAGCATGTAAAGGGCACCACGAAAATACACGTGGGGTGGGGGCCATGTGGATGACAGGGGTGAGGCCATGTTTTCTTCGCCTCTGCCAGTTGCAGAGTCATCCACCCAAAGGCCTGCTGCTACTGTGAGACCTGACTCCACTGGGCAAGGGGGTCAATCTGGCCATGCCCCTGTAGCCACAAGGAGCTCAGTAGGGAAGGGGGGAGCAGGGCGGTAAAGCACACGAGGTCAGGAGTTCAAATCCCACTCTCCTGCTCACTAGCTGTGTGACCTTGAGCAAATAACTCAACCTCTCTCTTCTTCTCCCCTGTCTCCACCAGTAAAATAGGAATACTAATTATAGAATTGTGAAAATTAAACCAGTTGATGCACATAAAGTGCCTGGCACATAGTAGGTGTTTACAGAGTGACAGTATTATTTTTTCATCCCCGTGCTGGAAAGAGCAGAGACTGGATTTCTTGGATCCCTCACGTCACAAATCTGGGAGTGGAGATGTTCAGGACATTCCCAGAGGAAATGGCAGGTAGGAGTGCTGGGGCCAAATTTAAGAAAAAACAACAAGGATTCCTGAGTAATATGGTTCTGGCTGGACTTTCTCATTCTATTCTTCTCCCATCTCTACCCTCCTCTTCCTCCTGACTCCTGCAGTAGCCATGGCCCTTCCCCAACCTGCTTTTTGGGAAAGAAGGAACAGCCTCCACCCAGCTCTGGAGCCCCCACCTCTCAGAAGAAAGTCCTTCCCAAGGCCTAACTGAAATCCCTTCTATTACTTCTCATGTTCTCTACTCGGCAGGGGCTGCCAGGACCCTTTCTGGCCTCACTCCCAGCAGCAGAGTGGGGAGGCCCAGAGAGCCTGCTCAACTGCTATCACACAAGCTGGGTGTGAGCCTGGCCTTGCTACAACCTCCCTGTGTGGCCAGAGCAACTTAGTCAACCTCTCTGAGCCACGGATTCCCCAGCTGTAGAATGGGGAACATCCCAGAACCTACCTCCTAGGTGGTTGTGAGAGTTAGATATGACATTGCACATGGAGTTCCCAGCACAGGGCCTGGCTCTCAGCAGGTGCTGAGGACATGGCAGTAGAGAGAGAGAGAGAGAGAGAGAGCAGAGTATGGTGGAAAGAACCCAGATGCCAGAGTTGGACTGTCTGGATTCAAATTCCACTCCACTACTCACCACTGAGTGACGTTGGACAGGTCATTTAACCTTCCTGTGCCCCTATTTCTCCATCCATAAAATGGGCACTGTAACAGAGCCTATGTCACTGGGTGGTTGTGAGACCTCTAGAGCTCTCAGAAAGTTCTCCATCTCAATAAATGTTGGCCTGAATTAATTAATAGCAATAAATAGCATTGTTAGTTGCTATTATTATTGGCCCCACTAGAGCACTGATCCCCTTTGGGCTTTGCCCCATCCAGGGGCTTGCTGATGGCAGGTTGGAAGGTGCACAGTACCAGACTGGAGACCCTGGTCCTGGGGACCCCAGCTCAGGGCAGGCCTGCTGTCTCTACTTTAGTGTTCCCTCTTCTGGCATCCTCTGGCTTGGGCACAATCTGGAGGCACAACCCGCTGTCTCCCTGAGTCAATGGTCCTGCAAAGCAGCCAGACCCCTCCCCGTGCCCAGGTCCTGACTACCTCCTGGAAATAAAGCAGATCCCGGGGGCCCACTCAAGCTCAGGACTGCTCTGCCAGGGTGCCAGCTGGTGCCCACGGGGGCGGGGCAGTGGTTTGATCATGTGGAAAGGGAAAGCTGGAGGCTTTCCTGGGTAGCCCCCTTTCCTGTGTGGCCCCCACCAGAGACATGGAAAGACTGGGGCACCCAGGCCATCCTAGTAACTCCCTTCCCCTAGGACAGACAAGGGTGAGAACTAAGCTCCGCCTTTCCAGTGCCTCAGTTTACTCAGCCATCCGGAGGATGGAGTCTTCATTTCTGTCTCCCTGGGGCCCCAAAGGCCTTGGCATTGGCCTCTCACAGCTCCTTGCCCTCTTTCCTTTCTTAAAGAAAACGAGCTCAGCCTCCTCCTTCCCTCACGGATTCTCTCCTCAGAAGCCACCCAGGAGGACACTTAGCCCCGAAGGGGAGGGGAAAAGCCAACCCCATGCTGGAGACCGCCTCTGCAGGGCGTGGGCTGCATCTCCAAGGCCGCCCTGGGCACCAGCCCCGCCCGGGTCGCCCTGCGATCCCCGCCCCTGCCCCTTCCCGCCGCCACTGGCCCTTTAAGAGCCTCTCCGCGCGCTGCCGTCCCGGATCAGCCAGAGAGACCATTAAAATTTTATGCAGAATGAAAATGGGCCAGGTCTCCAGCTTCCTCGCTCCCATCCAATGATTTATTACTCGCAAATACCACAGAACTAATTAGTATAGTAATTAATTAATACGCATTTGCATATTTGCATGTGCAATTAGTGCAGTGGAGTGATTACTGGGAGAATGAGGGGCCCCGGATTGTCAGATGTGAGGGGGAAGTGGCCTGGAAAAGAGTTAGTGGGAATGAACTTTGTAGGGAGCGCGAAGGCGGGGAGGGAGGGGGAGGCGAGCGGGGGCAAGGCGGGGGGCGCCGGGGCGCAGGGGCGCCTCAATGGGGCGCGGAGCGGCCGCGCAGGGGAGCGCCAGACCTGGGCCCGCCCGCGGCCGCAGGACGCCGGTCGGGGGTCGCGACCCGGGCGCCCCCGCCC
>NW_024412420.1:13996640-14006128 GCF_014898765.1 Herpailurus yagouaroundi | reverse complement strand
GCTCCAAGCGCGCGCCTGATTGTTATGCATTGTGTTTCTTGTTGCGAGCGGAGCCGGGCGGAATGGGGCTGGCACAAGCTGTTTCCCTGCCACGCGGCGGTGGCACCTTAAAGGGGCAGCGTCCTCTTCCCGCCGCCGCCGGCCCGCCTCCCCCCTCGCCGACCCCACCTGCGAGCCGCCTGCCGGACCCCCTTCCGTGCGGTCACCGGCGGCTGGAGCCCGGCTGAGGACGAGAGGGCGCGCGCGGGGCCGCTCGGGAGGTGGCGCTTCCCCGGGGGGGGGGCGCGGGGCACGTGCCGAGGGAGACGGGCGGGCAGGAAGTCAGGCTGCGAGCGGGGATTGGGCGGCTGGGGCGCGCCGGGCCGGTGCCAGGCGCCAGGCGGGGACGGTGAGGAGAGAACGCGGAGAAAGCCAGGAGGAGAAAGACAAGGAGGAGAAGGAGCGAGTGGCAGGGTCCCCCTGGGTGCCAGATGCTTCCTCGTAGGATGCCGCTCCGCTTCTAATCTCACAAAGATTCTGTGAGGTAGGGCTCCTTATTCCCATTTTACAGACAAGTACAGAATGGTGTGGCAGGCGGCTGGTGATGAAGAGTAAAGCTGATCCAGCTGGTCAGCCCAGCCCCACGTGCTCCTCAACGTGGTGACAGGGGCCAGAAGAGGGAGTGACGTGACATCAGGGAGGGCTTCCTGGTGGAAGAAGCACTTCGTGGAACCCGCAAGGGCAAGGAGGGCACCTTCTGAAGGAGCTGAGGGAAGAGGGAAGCATGTTTCATGTGACGGCCTCTTCCCTGGAAGGGGCTCCCACCCACCCATGAGTAGAACTGTGGAGACACAGGCTAGGACACTGGCTCCTGTGACCTGAGGGCCTGGACAAAGGGCAGACTCGGGGCAATAGTCCTTCCCTGGGCACCCTCCTTTCCCTCTCTTATCACAGGGGATGCTCTTCCCCAGTGTGAAGATAGTGGGGGTTTCAAAGAAAAGAGTACTGTTTGCAATAGTGAAAGAGAGACCAGGACCTAGAGTCAGGGCTTGGTTCAAATCCCACCTCTGCAGCATACTAGCTATGTGACCTTGGCACAGCAACCTTGACCTCACCCTCTCTGTGCTTCAGCATCCTTGTCTTTAAGTGGGGCTAACGATAATCCTGCCTCCGAGGTCATGGTGAGGAGGAAAGATGATGTACGTGAAACCTTGTGCCCGGTACAGATCATGCCCACCATTGTCATTATTACATTGTTGTGGTTTACGTGTTACATTATTACAGAGCTCTGAGGCCCCAGGGACAGGACCCCAAAGCAGGAATTGGGGTCCAGCTCTGTCACTCATTAGTCGTGTGACCTCAGGCAAGTTACCTTTCCTCTCTGTGCTGTGGTTTCCTTATCTGTAAAATGGAGCGTTGGTACCTCCAGACTCTTCCCTTCCCTCCCTGTGCTCACCCTACAGGGTAGTGAAGTAGGGAAGTGATGGCTAAGTCTCGTTCACCCTATCCTGGGCTCCAGTCTCCCAGGGGCTGAGCCAAATAGAAACCTCCTGGGTATTTCCTCAATGTACACCCCACCCCCCAGCACGGCCCCTTGGGGCTGTCCTGTGAGCACCAGCACTGTCACAGGTGTGAGTCACCTGTGTCTACTGCCGGCCTCTGGTGCCCCATCCACCCATGCTGGCTCAAGAGAGGCATCAGAGAAGTACGTGGTCCCCACAAGCCCCCCTACACCCAGAAGAGGAGGAAGCTCCAGGGGAGGAAACCAGGAAATGCCCCGGTCACAAGGAAGTTCACAGCAGAGCCCGCCTAGAGGAAAGGGAGCCCAGGACACACGCTCTGTCCTCTTGCTTTTACTGATGCCCTTCACTGCCCCATCATGGGCTACCATCCCCCATCAGTCAGGATCTAATCACCCCAAGTGTTCTTCATAATTGGCTGTCCTTTCAGCCCCCCCTCCCGTTAGTCCTGAAGGAGGTAAGCAAGTGGGCAGGTGGCTCTAGGCCCATTTCACAGACAAAGAAGCAGAGGGTTGTGTGCTTTAACCAAGATCGAGACCCTGCCAAGACCAGTGCTCTTTTGGCCACCTTGAGCTCCCTCTTCATCCGAATGCCTTGGAGTAGCAGGGGCAGGACCTCCTGACTGCTCACCTGGAATGCTGACGGAAGGGCAGAAGGAAGAAGTAGTGATGAGGGGCACCTGGGTGGTTCAGTCAAGCGTCCGACTCTTGATTTGGGCTCAGGTCATGATCTCGCAGTTCGTGGGTTCAAGCCCCCCATCAGGCTCTGCGCTGACAGTACAGAGCCTGTTTTGGATTCTCTCTCTCTCTCCCTTTCTCGCTGCCCCTCCCTGCTCTCACTCTCTCAAAATAAATAAATAAACTTAAAAAAAAAAAAAAAAAAAGATGTGACGAACAGAGCTCCAGGAACAAAGATTTTTAAAAGCTAAAGCCGGGGTGCCCGGGTGGCTCAATCGGTTAAGCGTCTGACTTCCGCTCAGGTCATGATCTCACCGTCTGTGAGTTCAGGGCCCCGCGTCCGGCACTGTGCTGACAGCTCAGAGCCCGGAGCCTGTTTCGGGTTCTGTGTCTCCCTCTCTCTCTCTGCCCCTTCCCTACTCACACTCTGTCTCTGAAAAATGAATAAACCTTTAAAATTAAAGCCAAAGCCGATTAGGGGCTTGCAGAATCAGCCATATCCGGCCAGGGGCTGAGGCAGCATTTTCACACCTGTTAGCCTGTTTGACACTTACAGCAGTCCTAGAAGGCTGGTTTTATTGTAATTATCAAGCCCATTTTACAGAGAGGAAGGCTGACATGCCACGTCAATTCCAGGATTGGTGGCGAGGCTGAGGGCAAAGGAGGGAGGGTTTCAAGGAGAAGCTTCCTGTGTGTGGGTGTTCTGCCTCAGCTGCAGCCTTAAATTTCTGGGCTAGAACCGACACCTGCTCCAACAGTGGCAGACAGGCCTTTGGTGCCACAACCATTTCTTGAGGCGATTCTCTGTGCCAGGCACTGGGCCCAATTCCTGTCTTTGAGGAACGTGCTGTCAGATGAGAGAGACCCGTGAGGCAAAGGTCAATACCTATGCCTATGTAGAAGTGTGCAGAAAGTATTAGAGGAGACTGGGTAGGAGCATCTAATCCAGAGGGACTTCCTGGAGGAGGTGATGCTTAGGCTTAAAAGGCTAGGAAAAAGGGAGAGGGCGCTCCAGCCATAACAGACAACTGGGACAAAGGCTCACAGGCACAAGGCTTGTGAAAGTAGAAGCAGCTTAGAGCTGCTGAGGGTCTGGGTTCAAGGCCGGGACAAGTGCTGGGGCAGCCAGGTCGGGGGTGTCCCTACGGAGTGTGGCCTGCTCCTAGGAGTGATGAGGAGCCATTGGAGATGCCTGAAATACGACTTTTTAGATAGGATGGGCAGAATGGGTAGCCTTGATCCTGTGCAGGAAGCTCAAAGGGCAGTAAGGGCTTCACAGGGGAGGAGGGCCTGGACAGGGCCCATGCGACAGAAGGGGTATGAGATATTGAGGGGGTGGCTTTGGGCAGCAGCAGCAGCAAAGAGGAAAAGGCAGTGAGAGTGGGACTCAGCCTTGTCCCTGGACTTCAGTTCTCGCCCCCTCAGGGAATTACAGTTGCCTCCTGCAGGGTCAGAGTAGAAAGGAGAGGGGCTCTGAGGCTTCAAGAGGTGGGAGGCTGGAGCCAGGGATCTACAACTGGGCAGGGACCACTCTAGTGAGGGAGGCGCCTTGGGGCCTCTGTGACCTCAGAACCAGAGCTTGGCGCCCGGTATGAGGGTCAAGCTCCTCCAGTCTCAGCCTCCGTGACCCACGCCCTCTGAGGGCCACTTGGGGGGGGGGGGCGGGAATCTGTGATCCCCTATTTCAAGTTCAGCTCCCCAGAATGAAATCTGTGCAAAAGGCAGGAGGAGGGGTCTGGAGGTTCTGAGCTCCACCAGGGACCCTGGGTCTTGCTGCGTTAGGAGATTCTCTGGAGAAAGGCTCGTACCCTCAAACTCTCTTAGCCAGCCAGGCATTAATGCAGCGAGCATTTATTGAGTGCCAACTCACTACAGCCTTTGTGAAGCACTGGAGTATTGAGATATAAAACAAGTAGCCACTGTGGTCAAGTCAGGGAGACAGATGGGTAAATGGATCCTCCTAACAGAAGGTGGTAAGCACGGAAGCTGTCCTGCCTGGGGAGTTTCCAGGAAGGCTCCCAGGAGGAGGTGTCCTTCCAGGAATCGTCCTTGTGAGGAATGAGGATGACTGATGAAAGGGAGACTCAGAGACCCAGAGACCAGTGCCCATCAGGGAAGCAACTCTTAGAAAAACAGGGCTCAGGAGCCAGAAGTCAAAGGTTATGGGGCAAAAGGCCACTCTACTCTTGGAACAAGGGAACAATTCTGAGGGGGCTGGCTTTTCAAAAGGACTGGAAGGTCTCCCCCATCACCCTCTGTCCTGGGTTGGGGGCAGGATGGGGAGGGGGAAGGGTGCAGCAGAGTTCTGCCTCAGGACTCTCAGCACCATGCCTGGCCCCATGGGTGTGTGCCCACCCATCTTTGGGTGGGGCCTAGGCCCAGAATGGGAGCCCAGGGCTCAGGCAAAGGAGAATCCTGGTAGTGAGCTAGAGGTCAGGACAGGAGGTCAGCACGGAGGAGGGGGGCTACACCTCACTGGTCCTCCCCCTCCCCCTCCCCCGTGGCACCACAAGGCACGCAGCCGCATATCACCCGTGCCAGCCCTCACCTCCCGGCAACGTCGCCGCATTCTCAGCCACGCCATCTGGCGTGCCCGCCGCTCCCCAGAACACTGCGGCGGGCGGGGGAGGGGGTAGCGGGGCAGGTGCCCACCCCAGAGCCAGGAAGAAGAGGCAGGTCCCCCTCCCCCAACGCCCTTTTGGACTTGAGGTGGAGCAGGGGGATGGGGAAGGGGGTGGCAGGTGCTCTCATGCTTCAGGAGGAAGCTTCAAGCATCCTGAACTGATAGAACAGGCGCCGTCTGGGCAGTGCCAGCCTGCCCCCTCCCCTTCCTCCTCCCCCCACAGCACAGCTAATGCCAGCAGCACCGGGCCCTCAGAGGATCTCCAAATTCCTGCCCTTCCCCTCAAATCAGAGATGAGGGTGACGAGAACAGGCTGCCCCCTCCTCACTGTGCTCCTACCCTCATTCTTCACCTGCCCGCCCACCTCAGCGGGGGCAGGCCCCGGGACCGTGGCCTTAGATGGCTTCCGCCACAGAACGGACACCTGGGTTCTAATCCACCTGCTCCCCACGGCTTGGCGCTTTGGTGGGAAATCGAGTCTCCTTCTCCAGCACACTTGCCCCCACCGATCTTATTTGGGGCATGGTGGTGGTGGCGGCTGGCTAGGTGTCCGTCCGGGTGTCAGCATGGAGTGGAGTTTTTACAGATTTATATGTATGTCTGTACTTTGGTGGAGCCCGGGGTGTAACGAGAGCAGTTTTACAGAACATTCATCCTGTCCCCTGAGCAAGATTCCCCTAGACTGCTCAGGAATGACCTGTCCCCTCCCTCTGTCTCTGCCTGTCTCCCCCCCGCCCCCCCATCAGGACCTAAGCCTGCACAAAATGGCCGCCACCCCTCCGAGGCAGCCATTTTAGGTGCCCAGACTGTGGCCTCCCTTGGGATGGGGCTATGTCTCCATGGGAACCTCAGACCCTCAGCTCCCAGCTCCCTCCATGGGGGTGGGCAGCACAAATGGGAGTCTTCCAGGCCTGGCTGAGGTACCCACTATTCCCCTTTTCCTCTCAGAGACCCAGAGGGGACTAGGCCCCTCACCAACTCCCTTCCCCCAATGCCAGGGGGAGGAACAGATGGCATCTCTGGGTGTCCTTCTCCTTCCGTCTCCTTCCTTCCATTTCTGGCTCTTTCTGTCTCTCTGTCACTGCATCTCCGCATCTCTGGGTGAACAGAGAGGAGCATGTATGTCTCTGTATGTTCGTGCTTGTTCGTGTGGATGTGGACACGTGTGTGTTGTACCTCTTCCAAGCCTATGTCTGAGGCCGGCCCATCCCACACCTCCCTCTGTTCCAATTTTCCCCTGTTTTTTATTGTATCTTCTAAAAAAAAGTTGAAACGTGTCGAGTGAGAAAAACTTGTTCCATTTTTCTGAAGGAAGAAAAGACAGGGGCAGGAAACAGACCAAGAGGGATGAAGTTCCCCGTGCCCTCAGGTATACCCACCCCCACCCCCAGGTCTCCTTCTGTGGGGGGTTAAGAGGGGCTTCTCAGACCTAGAGAGCCAAGGTCACTCTTAACAGGAGGCTGGGAGGGATGGAAAGACTTCCCAAGGGCTCCTTTATCCTGAGCAAGGTATTGCTTCCTGCCGAGAGTAGAAAGCAAAGCTGGTAGGGGTCTGTGAGACCCTAGGTGGCTCAACTCAATCCCTCAGTGTCCAAAGGAGAAGGCAGAGGGTGTCTTTCTCCCCCAAGGAGGTACTCATTCTCTTACTCATCCATTCATTCACCCATTAATTCACCAAAAACTCAATTCCTATATAGACAAAGCATTCTGAATGTGTATGGGGGTATGTGCAAGAAATTAATATTGTAAAGCATGTTACAGTTTACAAAGTGCCTTAATAAAAATGAGATATGGCATTTGTTGAATGCCTACTATATTGCTGGCCCTGCGTATTACCCCATTGAGTGCTAACAGCAACTCTAGGAGGTATGGCATAATCATCCCCATTTTACAGATGTGGACATCAAGACTGAGAGACCTTATGCAACTTGCTCAAGGCATTCAGCATTCTTTGAAGCTAGTAAGTGGGGTTGGGCAGAAATCAGAGTCCAAAGCACATGAATGTAACTCAAATATCACATGGCCAAGGCCTTGAGGAGAAGGGACCCCTATCGGGATCGAAGACCCCACCCTCAGTAAAGGGACAATAAAGCCTTTGAGGCTGTACTCAAATTTGGACAGGGGCTGGCTGGCATTCCTGAGTCTCTACCCCACCTCATAGGCCTCTGTCTCTCTGGCTATGCCCAGAGTGCCCTAGATGATCTGCCATAGGTGAGATTTTACCTTCCCAGACCTAGGATCCCTGCAAGAATGGTGGAAGACTTAGCATCGACCTCTCATCCTTGGAGACCCCTGAGGCAGACTGTAGGGTTGTGGAAGGAGCAGTTGGCTGGGAGTCAAGCCCCTGGATCCTAGGTCGGGTTCTGCTCTCCCTTCGTGTGTTCCTGGACAAGACAGTCCCTCTCTACAGACCTTGACAAAAGGAGGAGTTGGGGCTATTCGTTCTGAAGCTCCTTTTAGCTCCTGGCCAACTATCTCTGAGAGCCTCAGACACCGGCCTCCCCCTTCTCCAAGGCTTCCTTAGCTACTGTATGCACCTCTGTCTAAAACCTGATTCATTCTACCAAGCATCCAATCAGTGTCTTACCAGCCCAAGGTCCTCTCTGGAGGCTTCCCCAGGGAGAAAACTGTATGTGCCCAGATGGAGAGTGAAGCCCCTGTCTTGCTCAGCATTGCACCCACCAAAGTGCTTGGAACATGCTTGACATCCAAGTGTGTGTGCTTAATGTATAATTGAAGTTGTCTGTGCATACGTAAGCTGGAGGATGGGAAGGGACAGGAAATGTGGGTCTGAAACACACAAATGCTGAATCAGGGTGTGGGCAAGCGTCTCTCTCACCTGGTTGTGATTACCTGCTCACACACATGTATCTGTCTGAGTCAGGGTGTGTTTCTACTTTCTGCACCACAGGGTGAGGAACAGAGGTGTGTGCGTGTATGTGTGTGTGTGTGTGTGTGTGTGTGCGCGCGCGTGTGTGTCTGTGTGTGTCTAAAGCTACCTCCCTCAACTCATGCCATTTGCATCTGTATCTGGCCCAGTGAGAGAGTTAAAAGGTGAGCTGTAAGAGAAAATAGCCATTTCCTTCTTTATCAAGACACCTGTCTGACCCACCTCCCCTTTGTCCCTCTCAAGACTGTTGGAGTTGACTTCAGTATTTTTTTGTAGGGGGAGGAGAATGCTGAGTCTTCTCTAGGAACTTCAGGCATTTTTCCAGTCCAGCCCCCTCCTCCTCCCTTAAATAAGTAAGTCAGAAGGCCAGGAGAGAAAGCCACTGGTGGGATGGTTGCTTGTCTAGCAGGGGGAGGACATGAGGGAGGGGGTGAGTGAGAGATTTCTGGTTTAGGAATCCAGACTGAGACCCTCTCCCTCATTCCTGATGGTGGGTACACAGGCTTATCCTAGAGGCTCTTCTCCACCCCCACCCCAACATACATATGCCCCCAAACACCCAAGGAAATCTCTCCCATAGGCTGACTCCACAGATATACACACATGTCCCCACAGACACACACACGCCCATGCAGAGGCACAGACATCCAGGCAAGTCTTTCCTTTTCTCTGTCTTTCCCTTGGTTTGAATTTCGTTCAGCCACATATGTTGTGTGTGCGTGAGGGTGGGTGGGGGAGGGGCAAACAGGGATGAGGGATGGCATGGTGCCAACATCTACCTATGGGGTTGGGCTAGGGACGCCCCCCACGCCCACCCTGGGAGGGAGCCTCAGCTGTCCCTTTGTGACTGAGGGGATCCTCCCAGGGAGTGGGGGCAAGCATAGAGGTCCCTTCTCCAGACCTGAGGTTTGGTCCCTGACCCACCTTTGGGGGCCTGCAAGGGAGGAAATGGACAGAGCAGGACCCTGGAGAGAGCATAGATAGAATTGGGGGCCACCACAAACCCCCAGTTGCCAGCCTTGTCACCCCATTGTTCCCATGTGGGGGGCTATATCCAAGGGGGGCAACTCCTCCCACCTCCCTCTCAATCCCTGCTTTCCCTGCGTTGGGCGGGGAGGGGAGGGCGGCAGAGATATTTATTTATTTCCTTTATTTATTTAATTTTTTTTTTTTTTTTTTTTTTTTTTTTTTTTTTTTTTTTTTTTTTTTGGAGTAGAGAGTGACAGATGGCGGCGGGTCCCGGGGGAGCCGGCTCTCCCCCAATGCAGACGCATGCCAATCACCGTCTCTCATGTGATAGCTGCTGCCCGTGACGTGCCAAGCCCATATGGCCTGGCATAGAGGCTGGTACCCCGCCTGGTAGAGATGCCACACTCGCTCCGCGGTTCGCATGGCGCTCTGAAGACGCCGGCGCCCGCCGCCTTGAGGAGCCGCTGCCCCCGCTCCCTGAAGATGGGGGAACAATGAAATAAGCGAGAAGATTCCTCTTCTCCCCCCTCTCTCTCTTGCCCCCCTCCCCCCCCTCCCCTCCCCTCTCCCCTTGACTCCTCTCCGAGGTAAGTTGTCCGAAAGGGAGCTAGATCTGACCCGCCGGCTGCGGGGGGGTGGGGAGGGCGGCTGCTTCGGCCCACAAGAGGGTCCGCAAATCCCCCCTTCCTGGGACGATGCCCCCTCATAGGGTGGGCATCGGAGGCGCCCAGGGTTCCCTCTCCCCTAGGGGCTGCAGCTCAAGGGGCTACGGAGGGAGGCGTCTCTGCTTGCGATGGGCTTGGGGAGAAAAGCAAGATCATGGTGGGGGGG
>NW_024412420.1:13957296-13996540 GCF_014898765.1 Herpailurus yagouaroundi | reverse complement strand
AAAAAAAAAAAAAAGGAAAAAAAAAAAAAAAAAAAAAAAAAAAAAAATTTGATTCCCCCCCACCTTCAGTACCGAAATACAACGAGATCTGGAGAGTCGTGAAGGAGGGAGGCAGTTTGAAGGGGGTAAAGGGGTCCTTGACCGCAGGGGAGACGGACGAGGCTCGCTTCTCTCCGTCTCCTCCCCACGCCCGGGTTCCTCGGTCCTCGCCTCCCGGAGCCGGCTCCGGGAGCCGGGGACGCAACGGCTAGAGACGATCCTCCCGCCTCTGGAATTGGGGCTGCGGGGGTGGGGGCCGGGCCGAGGGCGGCGCGCGGCCAAGTTGCAAATTGGATTAGGGAGTGTGGGGGTGAGAGCCGCGGGAGGGGTGGGGGAGCCCGGTCGAGGGGCCGGGGCTGCCAGAGCCGCCGTGCGGGGCAGCTGTCCCCACCCGCGGCCGCCCAGCCTTCCTCCACCGCCAGGAGAGAACCGGCGTTCAGGGCGAGCGCGCCGCCTCCCCGGGCGAAGATGTCTGTTTCCTAACGCCCCGACTCGGTCCCTGCCCTGACCCGGAGAAGCCCCGAGTGCGGGCAGCGGCCCCTCATTCAGGCAAGGGGCGGAGCCGGGGCCCAGCGCTGGGGAGAGGGCCTGGGCCGAGATCCCGGGCCGGTAGCCGGGGCAGGGCTGGGCCGGCTCTGGGCGGGGCAGGAGGAGGAGGTGGGCATCCAGGGCACCCTGGGCACCCGGACTTGGGGGTGGAGGCGAGTTGGGGGGGGCGGCGTGACCCCATTGTGCCCCTCACTCAGTGCTGTTTCCCCTTCCCGCCCGCGGGGCGCCCTCAGGCACCATGCTGACCCGCCTGTTCAGCGAGCCCGGTCTCCTCTCGGACGTGCCCAAGTTCGCCAGCTGGGGCGACGGCGACGACGACGAACCGAGGAGCGACAAGGGCGACGCGCCGCCGCCGCCGCCGCCTCCGCCGGGGCCCGGGGCTCCGGGGCCAGCCCGGGCCTCTAAGCCAGTCCCTCTCCGTGCAGACGAGGTGCCGGAGGCCGCGCTGGCCGAGGTCAAGGAGGAAGGCGAGCTGGGGGGCGAGGAGGAGGAGGAAGAGGAGGAGGAGGAAGGGCTGGACGAGGCAGAGGGCGAGCGGCCCAAGAAACGCGGGCCCAAGAAGCGCAAGATGACCAAGGCGCGCCTGGAGCGCTCCAAGCTGCGGCGGCAGAAGGCGAACGCGCGGGAGCGCAACCGCATGCACGACCTGAACGCGGCGCTGGACAACCTGCGGAAGGTGGTGCCCTGCTACTCCAAGACCCAGAAGCTGTCCAAGATCGAGACGCTGCGCCTAGCCAAGAACTACATCTGGGCGCTCTCGGAGATCCTGCGCTCCGGCAAGCGGCCCGACCTGGTGTCCTACGTGCAGACGCTGTGCAAGGGTCTATCGCAGCCCACCACCAACCTGGTGGCCGGCTGCCTGCAGCTCAACTCGCGCAACTTCCTCACGGAGCAGGGCGCCGACGGCACGGGCCGCTTCCACGGCTCTGGTGGCCCATTTGCCATGCACCCCTACCCGTACCCGTGCTCGCGCCTGGCGGGCGCACAGTGCCAGGCGGCGGGCGGCCTGGGCGGCGGCGCGGCGCACGCCCTGCGGACCCACGGCTACTGCGCCGCCTACGAGACGCTGTATGCCGCGGCGGGCGGCGGCGGCGCGAGCCCGGACTATAACAGCTCCGAGTACGAGGGCCCGCTCAGCCCCCCGCTCTGTCTCAATGGCAACTTCTCACTCAAGCAGGACTCGTCGCCCGACCACGAGAAAAGCTACCATTATTCTATGCACTACTCGGCGCTGCCCGGCTCGCGGCCCACGGGCCACGGGCTGGTCTTTGGCTCGTCGGCTGTGCGCGGGGGCGTCCACTCGGAGAATCTCTTGTCTTACGATATGCACCTTCACCACGACCGGGGCCCCATGTACGAGGAGCTCAATGCGTTTTTCCATAACTGAGACCTCGCGCCTGCCCCTTTCTTTTTCTTTTGCCTTTGCCCGCACCCCTGTCCCCAGCCCCCCGAGCGCAAGGGGACCCCCACCTATCCTGGCGCCGGGCGCGGGGAGCGGGCCGCCGGTACTGACCCTCTCCCGGGCAGTGCAGTCCTCTTACCTGTGGGTGGCCCGTCCCAGGAGCCTCGATTACCCCAGGGGACTCGCCTTCTCTCTCCCCAAGGGGTTTCCTCCTCTTTCCCAGGGGTAGTTCTCCAGGGACCCCTCTTAGGGCACTCCCTGGAGACCACCCCCCATTCCCAATCTCTACACTTAGGTTTCCCCCTCCCCTTCCCCTCTGCAGGCCCAAAGGCATCGGCAAGGGGGCAGCTGAGCTGTGGGATACTGTTTTCCCTCTATTGTTGTTGTTGTTATTATTATTATTATTATTATCATTATTATTATAACAGACACCGAGCTGCCGTGGCAGAAAGGAGCCGGGCGCCCCCTCTTTCTTGAAGAGGGCATAAGTCAGGGCGCTCCAGCCTGGACCTGGAACACCCTCTCCCCGACCCCTCGTCTCAGCGTTTCGTGATTTTAATTTTGGCGGGAGGAAGTGTGGATTGAGAGGAAAGAGAGAGGCCAAGACAATTTGTAACTAGAATCCGTTTTTCCCCGTTTCCTTTTTTAAAAACAAACAAACATACATACAAAAAAAAAAAAAAAAAAAAAAGCTAAGAGGCGACGGAGGCCGAACGCAGAGTCCGGATCGGAGAGAAAACGCAGTAAGAACTTTTAGAAGCAATAAAAGGCAAAAAATACTACTACCAATAATAAAAAGACACAAATATCTATGCAAGGAGGTTCTGACTGAGCCTAGCGGCCCGGCCCGGCCCCGGGATGCCCCTCCCGGCCCGCGGGCCGCGCCGCCCAAGCGCGGATCTGTGCACTTTGGTGAAGTGGGGGCCGGCGCCGCCCCCTCCCCTCCCCAGGTTCTTACAATCAGTGACTCGGAGATTTGGGGCCCCAGTGCCACTGCCCTCCCCCGCCCCGTCCCCATTGTGCGTCATGCTGTTTTTTAAAAATCTGTTTCCAAATTTGTATGGAATGGCAAACTGTTGGGGGGGTCGGTTTGGGGAGGGAGGGTTTGCATGAGAGACACACACACGCACACCACACCGCACGCACACGCAGGCCCGGCGCCGGCGTCCGGGGGCAGAGGGGAGGAGACCTCGCCGACCCCCCGCTCCCCACAGGCAAGCCTCATCCCGGGTTGAGGGTGGAGACCAAGACCTGGGCAGGACAGCCCCGCCCCTGCCCGACTGTGCCTCGGTGGGCGCATGGCGCCGGCCATTTCCGATGACTGGAGAGGAGGTTTTTGTCTGAAGCGTCCTCTTGGTTCTGGCTAGCAGGTGGGCAGGGAGAGGGCTGAGGGTTCCTTCTGGAAGTTTCCCAGAAAAGGGGGCAAAAGGAGAACCTCTCCCCACCGGAGGCAGGAGATCAGGCATCCAAACACACGACGCAAAAATGCAAACCCACAAGCGACACACCCACACACTCACCCACACACTCACACGCAATTTTACCTTCCTCTTGTAGCGAAGATGAAACTCCCGTCGGACACCCGAAGTGCATTGCGTGTTTCTGTTCAGTTTAATGACGATTAATAAATATTTATGTAAATGAGATGCAAAGCCGGACCCGGTTTCTCACAGTGGCCTCATTTCATTTGGGGGATTGAGCTGGGGCTCTGGGGGATGGAGACAGAGTCAAGTGACTGTGCAGAGGCCAGGTACAGGGACCCTGGACATTCCTGGGAGGGATTTCCACCCTACAGCCTTCCTCACACCCATCCACTGGGCACCAAAACAGCTACAGTCATTGCCCTTCCCGGACCTTACACAGACTTACACACTCTCCTAGCACAAAGCATTGTACTAATCTCCTTACACTCCTTCAGTTCCCAAACATGCACCTCCTTTGAGAACAAAATATCTTTTCTTCACTGAAAAATGACCCAGTTGGGAACAGCCAGTCATTTTACAACCCTCTGCCCACTGTTGCAAAAAAACAAGTGCAGGGAGATAGAGAGACAACCATTTGAGCCAGACAGGGATGTTTTTAAATAAAAAAAAAATTATAAGGTCATGAGGATGAAATATTAATGTAGGAAGTCTTTTTAGTCTTAAATTTGTGTTTCAGTAGACTCAGGGGAATCAGCCATTTTTAGCCTCAAGAATATTGAAATTTATAGTGGTGTTGATGAGGTTGCAGGGACATCCCAAGGCTGTATGAAGGGTCTGAACCTAGGTGCCCACCTGGAACAGTGGAGCTTGACATCACCATGAGTTTCCCCTGACAGGACAGCAGGAACCCTTCTGGTCCACATCTGGACAACTTCCTTCCTGCCTGGTGCAGCTCCAGACAGAGGGAAGCCCTCAACCTAGGGAGGTGGAAAAAGGGCACCACAGAGGAGTTGGTGCTGCCTAAGCTGCTTCCTCATCTCAGAGAAGACAGCCTCACAGTTCTCTTTCTCTGAGCCTCAGGGGCACAGGTATCTCTGAACTGACTTCCCTGAAAGGACCCTCCCTTAGACATCGGTGCCCACTGGACCCCTGGAATATTTGAAGGGGAGGGGTCTAAGTCCCAAAGACTAACATCCTAAAGCCCGAACACGGTTAGGAGTACCGAGACTGTTTCCAACGCTGCTTCCTTAAATAATTAACAACAACAACAACAACAACAACAACAACAACAACAACACTGTTGCTTGTTTTAGAGCTGAAATGGGCGGTGTACTGTTGGGGCTGGATGCTAAGGCTTTTAAAGATTTGATCCAAGGCCCCCCAAAAAGGAGAGCGCCATGACAAAATTGTGAAAGGAAAAGCTAGTTGAAGGAAGCTTTAAATGTAAAAGCGTAGATCCGATTATACTGTCTGACCTTCAGCTTGGTGCCTCCCTTAAGTGACCACTTCCAAACACTCTCACCAGTGGAGACAATGCCCTCTCTCTACCAGAGGACTGCTGCGGGTAGACAGAGGCCAGGAGGCTGGGAGCTGTTCGCGCCCCAGTGCTGACTCTCGTCCAGTCTCTTGCTTTCCCGCCTGCCGCAGACGGAGGCCGCTTGTGACGGCCCCAGGGAGCGTGGCACCACGAGAGGCCCTTCCTGATACCCGGCTGGAATTCTGGGCGGAATTCTCCTGCGGTTTTTGTAGAATTTCACTGGAATCCTCTCAAAATTTCATTCTAGAATTCTTATGGGATCGTATATCTAAAGTGACCTTAAGAAATGGACCCTTCGACCTAGCATTCACCTCTGTCAGTGGTCTAAGGGGATTTAATAAACCTCTGAGTCACCCCTATTCTTGGGAGAAAGGATTTGACCCACCTTCTCCCCACCCCCACCCCCACCCCCCCACTTCCATGATGTATGAAGCTAGGCGCAACTCCCAGACTCAAATCTGGAGTCTGGTCTGCTCATGGCATGGGACAGGCCTGGCAGGGACAACTAGAGAGAAAAAGAACTCGGCACCCATCCCGAGGCCTGAGTCTTATCCTGCCCTGGAAACAAGGTTAATTGGGCTTCTCTCCCACTCAGCCTGTTTCCCAGAAGCTGTTCTGAAGTCCCGGGCTGGGTGGCATCCAGGTGGCTTGGGGCCGGAAGCAAAAGACCCCTCCACGTGGCTTCCCTGGCCAGACCAGACTCCTACACTTCACTCTTCCGGCTACTCCACGCGGCACGATTAGGTTTTGAAAGGTGGATTCCAGTTCCTTTCAAAAGATGTTGATGACTATCGAGACACAGCACCTGCGGTCACCTCAAGGCAGGCGGAGGTGCTCCGGCCCCTTTTGGGGCTGGGATCCCCAATGCCTCTGCCTCTGCCTCCAGTGAATTCCAGCGACTACGTGAGCTACCCCTTCCCCAATTCCTGACCCTTCCCCCATACTGGCTGCACTCTAGCTGTGCTCTATCCTCCCATCACCCCCCTTCCCAACACTCAACTTCCCCGGTGAGATGGCCAGATGAGCAGGAGAAGAAGATGCGGGAGGACACGCAGCCCCAAACTCCCCCTCGCAGGTCGTTTTCTCTAGCTGGCCCTCCCGCTTGCACGCACACACACCAAGAAGCTCCAGGAACAGAAGGAGGTGTGTAGGGTGGGGGAGAGGGAAAAAGCTAAAAGGGGCCAGAGCAGTGGTAGGGAGGGGGCAAGGGGAGAAGTCCTAGAGAGGACGCCCTCCCTCTCCTAGCTGGAGCAGCGGGATCTCCAAGCACGCACTAGCAGAGGCTCAGCTCAACCCCTGGGCTGTGGAAACCTGAAAACTGCAGCCGGGATCAATCAGGAGGGCATCTTCCCCTTGATTTTCCCACCCCCATCTGAAGTCAAGCATTTGGAAATGGCAGGGAAACAGAGATGTTTCTGAGTCCAGGCCATTTGTCCATCAGGGGGCAAGGGAGAAAAAGCCTTGTGCTCTTCTCCTCTCTGTTTAACCAGCCACAATCGACCGGGAGTCCCTGATGCCCAGTGAACCCCCAGCTCTGATTTCATCACCTTGTAGGACAACACAATAAACCACTGAGTACAGTCCAGGGAAACTAAACCCCAAGGGAGTCAGCAACAGGGAAGCCCTGGCACTCCCTGAAGTCCATCGGGCTGTGTTTGCTTCCCTCTCTTTCTGTTTTATGGGAAAGTTCACAAGCCTGACGATGCAAGAATTGCCCATAGAGGTCAGAGATTTCATTCTCTCTTGGATGACCTTGGCTTTCTTCTCTTCCCCAGAATCTTAAACCTGAAGTTGTCTGCTCCTTGGAGGAGAAATCTGAATTTGAGGGGACATTGAGACCGAGGGATAATTCTAGATTCCACAGTTTAGTTCTCAAGGAAGGTGGGAAGAAAGGGACAGTGTGGGCCAGGCCTGACCAGGCTTGGCCTTTGCCTCCACTCCCAGGCTCCTCATGTCACAACAGGGGTTAGATCAGGACTCCACACTTGACCTGCTCTTATGTGCTCAAAGGAGAAAGTTTCTTCTTGCGAGATGTGGAAGGGGGCAGGTGGGCCTCGGCAGTCACAACAGGCTTCCCAGCTCACAGCCCGAAGATGTCGTCAGTTTTCTTTCTCTAAGGCTGGGGCATGAAGGCACCGACCACAGACCCAGAGGGGAGGTAAGTAAGGACCTGGACTTTGAGAAATCTGAAAAGCCTCTTCCTCTCCTAAATCCTGAATTAGCCTCTTGCCTTTCTGTCCTGCGTCTTTAAAAATTCTGGACAGTTTTCCTTGATGAGAAGTGGTAAGAAAGGGCACAGCCACCTCAGAAGGACTGGTCTGCTCTCTGAAACTTTCTCTATCCTAAAGCCCTGGGATGGAAGCAGCCTGCCCGGGGAGTGCCAGCAAGAGAGGACTGAGAGGAAGGCTGGGCTCACGGGCAGAAAGGTAACCAGTTTCTCAGGGGGAGATGCCAGGGACTGGCAGGGACTGGGAGGTGGGCGGGGGGGGGGGGGCCCGGGGGTTAGCCCCCTGGTGTGAGGAGAAGCTGGGCGCTCAGAGAGGAAAAGACAAGGGAACCCCTAGACACTGGCTGTGCCAAGAAAGCTGGGGTACCGCCTTGGGTGGAGATGCTGCCCAGATGTGCACCAGGGTGTGGCTCTAACACGTCTTCCTGTTAGAGTGCAGGAGGGCAGTGCCGACTCCCCAGACACACTGGGGCTGCAGGGCTCCATGCCCTGAGTGTGTGCCTGGTGTTCGGTTATTCAAACCTTTTTCTTAGCTTCTCTCCACCTCCGTATTCCTCTCATTCCTCTTTTTGGAATTAATTGAATTAGGAACGGGTCTTTCCGGGGCGCTTCCGCCTCCCGCCCGAGGCTGCGCTGGCCAGGAGGCCGAGGCTGCCAGGTCATGTCCCGCCGCGGCGAAGGAGCCCCCGAACCCCTTTGGGGACCCGCGTGCCAGTTCCTACCCTCAGCCAAGTCTTCGCCAAGGGCACAGCTGGGCGGGGTCTGGGCAGTCCGCCCGGCTTGGGACATCTGTTCTCGCCAGAGTCGCATTAAAGGCAAGAGGTGGGGGTGGGGGTGGGGGGCTCAGAACCAACCTCTCAACCCCAAGCCGATGCCTGCTTTCTCGACCGCAGGCGGAGGCAGTGGGGGACACCTAACTCGCAGAGTTTTCTCTTTTCCCTAGGGAAAAGCGAGAGAATTGGTATGGGGGAAGTGGGGCTTTCCTTCTTGCCTTCCTCTCTCCTGCTCGCCGAACAGATGCCACATCGGGCCTCACTCCTGGAGGGCAAAAGGGTACTCCTGCCCTGCGGGAGCTGCGCGGGAGCCTCGGGAGGCTCGGGCGCCCGGGATACCTCGGAGGCTTCGGGCCGGCCGGAAGCGGTACGGATCCCGCTTGCAGCGAACTCCCAACTCGCGCTCGGCTGGGCTCCGAGGCCGAGGCAGGGGCGCCGCGCACGGGAAGGGTTAAACACAACTCAATTAAAACTTCGAAAACATTTGGATTTATATTGGGGGAGGGCGGTGCCTTGAAAAAACAAACAAACAAACAAACAAACAAACCTGAGAAGGACCACAGAGCCCTTAAGCGAAACCAAACCAAAACCCTTAACTACTGATCATTTTGTAGAAAAAGAAAAATCCCTCAGACACTTCTCCCTTGGTGCCACCACGGAAAAGCTCCCGCCTGGCCAAGCCCGGCGCCTGGACACCCCTTCACCACCCCAGTGCCCTGGCGCTGAGCCCAGGTCGCCCCCTGCCCACCCTTCGCTCCCGTGTTGGTGCCAGTCTGTGCCACTCAGCCGGTGCCCGGTGCCCGGTGCCAGGCGCGGGGGGAAGGCGGGGAGGAGCCGAGGCTCCAGCTTAAATTCCATGGCATCTGTTCATTATTATACAGTGAGGATTTTTATATGGACAGCTAAATTAAAGACAGATTTTTGCCAGAATTGCAGATCCCATAAAAATGATGACACAGGATGGGGGCTTTTTCTTTAAAAAAAAAAAAAAAAAAAAGAAGAAGAAAAAGAAAGAAAGAAAGAAAGATTAAAAAAAACCACAACCCAAATCCCTCTGTGCCCCTCTCCTCTGATGTCAGTGGGTTTCTCTGGCCCCTTTGCCTTCCCCTTCTTCCAGAAGTACGGGCTGCCCAGGGAGAACCAAACCCCAGCGGCTCTTCATGCCCAGCCTGCTCACAGATGCCCAGTGACCAACCAGCTCTCTCCCACAGCTGCTGGGGCGGGCAGAGGCAGAATGGCCAGGTCAGGTATGGAGGGTCAGGATGGGAACTGGAGCTGAAAGGGAGTGCCAGAAAGGGGCAGGAGTCAGGGGGCTTGACCTTTCTGCATTCCTAATTCAAAGGGCAGGCTGAGTTTTTGGCTGGTTGCCAAGACAGGGGGTGGAGTGGGGGCGGCTGGTGAGGACCAGGCATGCGGGGCCCTTCATTCCAGTACATGGGACTGCACCCACTCCCCCCTCTTCAGTGATACAATAATTGAGCACTGGGCACAATTTACCCAGGAGCGAGAGTTCTGGAATTTCTAATTTCAGAGATTCTAGAATGCTGGAACCTGCACCAGGTTGGTGCTCTCCTAGAACTTGCAGGGATTCGGGAATTCTGGGTCCTATGCAAGGAAGCAGATATCCCAGACTTCTGTGGTGCTGGGTGCAACGACTCAAATGTGAAGTTCAGGGATGATTTGCGGGGCTTTGGGGGAGCCTGGAAAAGTGTGGGCATGCAACCCCGGAGGATTGAAAAAGTGAGGGCCACACTCAGGAGTTCAGATGTGTCCCCCCAAATTTGTGGGGGGGGGTCTTTCTTATTTTTCTTTCATTAATTTTTTTTTCAGAGAAGAAAAATAAATATCTGTGGAGTTCTGTGTCCTCCAGACAATCGCTCTGTCTGTCTGTAACTCTGTCTGTGGGGCTGTCTGCTCATCTCCCTCAGATTCGGAGCTGACAGAATTCATATCAGAAGAGCGAACGCAGGGACATCTGTGTGCGGAATGACTGTGCCTACTCGAACCTGCCAATCGCTCCTGGCACGAGCTGGGTAACAAATGCCTGTTACCTCGGAATGCTGGCGGGTGGGGGGAGGGTGGGGGAGGGTGCCTGGCACCACCCCCGGCTGCCAAACCCTGCCAAGGCCCCCTCCTGCCCTCAGCGGGTCCCGCCCCCCTCCCCGAGTTGGGGGTCCACGGAATTGGATTGTTCCTTAATTAGCAGTGATTAGAAAATTTGGGTGTCTCTCAAACCCGGGCCAACCCGGGTATCCTTGGCCTCCCTAATCTCGATCCCCACTCCCCTCCAGCCCTCCCTCTATGTTTTCCGGATTAACTCTGGGTTTCCACAGAGGGCAGGCAGGCGGCCAGTTGGGGGTGGGGTGGCTCACGGAATGCAGGGAAGGGGGTCTCTGGAGGGAAGAATTCCGCCGAAGTTGCCAGGAGGAGTTTCTGTCGCGAAGTGTAAGGCTCTGTGTGGAGGGTTTGCATAGACGCGGTTGGCGGGACGGGTTGTGAAGTGGGGCACAGATCGAGAGGGACGGAGAGACCGGAGATCGCGGAAGGAGAGACAGGGCTGAGGAGATGCGGAAATGGGAAGGAACAAGAAAAGAAGGCAAGAGGCGGGGGCAGCGCCGACCCGGTTCTCTTCGCTCCAGGAGCCTCGGGGATTCGGCCCAGCCGGTTGCTGCGACCCCACGGGCATTCCCCGCCTCTGGGCCAGGGCCTCCGGCCGTGCTCCCCGATCCATCAGCCGGTTCTGCTCTCGGAGGTGGGGGAGGGGAGGGCGCTACGCCACAGCCAGTGCCAGCTGGGGGTGGGGGTAGTTATTGCGAGGAGGGGCGGAGAGCACATCTAAAATTCCGAGACATCTGTTCACCCAGGGAGGAGACACTGGGCGCAAGAAGGCTGGGCGCCCCTACCCCACCCGCTTTGCCTGCCATTCCAGGGGCGGGACTCCCCCACTCCCCATGCCCCTACCCCCAGCCACCAACGCTGGCCTGCAGAAGAGGGTGCCAAGCACGGGATTGATCGGTTGGGGGGAGTGGAATTCAGGAGCTGCTGTGTTACTGGTGGGTCCTCAGAAGGGGAGAATCAGGGCTCAGGGGAGGGCTGAAAGGGAGGGTGTGGAGGGATGTCTGTCAGAATAGATCTCCCCAGAGCATCCACAAACAATCCCCCCTCCCACACACACATATACACATACACATAGACTTGGCCATCATACACACTCAGATATAAATCCTCCCATTCCTGGGAACACACATTAACTGTCCCCCTTCTCACTTGATCACTTATTCATTCAAGCAATCTTACTGGATGCTTGGTTTCTGCTGGCCTTGGGCTAGATATTGGGGAGATACCTTCCTATGCATCAGGAGCAGTGAGCACATTCAGATACCCAAGCGCGCAAGCACACACACTGCCCTCACATTCACACAGACTCTATTCTTAATGGGAAGGGGGGAGAGGGAGTTCCAGTAACAACACCATCCCCCTCTGTCTGTAGGCATTTTTCCAGGGGAACACAGGGCAAGGTCTAGGAGCCCCAACAGGGGGTTCTGGACCCATTGCCAGCCACTCATCACCTTCTTACGTACTCCCTGTTGGCGGGAGACCCTGCCCCCAGACTTTGCCTGAACAGGCTCCAATCTCACTTCCCACCAAGCCTTGATGACCACCTCTCTTTTTTCCATGCCCTGGCCTGGCACCTGCCCTTCCATGAGGGCTGCCCTAGCTGGGCCGACAGAGGCCAGGCCTCTCAGCTGGGAAATGTCCATGTGGTTGCTACTTAAAAACTGATTTATGAGGCCGTGGCGGCTGCGGAGGCTTGGCCTGCGGTCCTGGTAGTAATCAAGGGCATATGCCCATCTCGCCTGGCACTGCCCAGCTTGTGAGCCCAGCCCTGGCCTCTGCTCTCCTGCGGGGAAGAGAGAAGCATAAAGGGTACCAAGTCCCTTTCTCTTCAAACTCTCTCCTCCTCCACTCCCTTCCTTTTCCTCCTCCTCCTCTTCTTCCCTTTCCTCTCTCCCTCCTCCCTTCATTCCTCCTCCTTCCCTCCCTCCCTTTCTCTTCCTTCTCTCCCAAGTGGCACGGACCAGCCTGTGTGCCGGGCTGGCGCTCACAGCTGCAGCCCATCTGCCATGATTGAATGGTGACAGTGATGAGACAGGAGCTGGGGGGAATGGGAAGACATGGGGCTGCCCTGCCACCCCTCACCCCTCCTTGTGCCAGTCCCCACATGCTGCCTTGACCTCCAGAATGAGATCATCTATTTTGCCTGTGCAGGGTGGAGAAATCCCACCCCTCTAAGTGAGGGAATTTCTTTCCTCTTACCTGGATTCCTCAGAAGAAAGGAGCAGAAGGGTAGGTAAAAATGCAGGGGGGGGGGGGTGTTGGGGTTGGAAGAGCAATCTGGAAGAAATGACCCACATGTTCACACCTGTACAAGCTTGAGTTGTTTGGGGGCACCAGCCCTAAATAGTGAAGTGCTGAGGCTCCAGTCTGGGCAGGGAGGCACTGATGTAGGTCCAGGATCCAGCTTTTTCAGGAATCCAGGAAAACATCCTTGACAATCCTTGGTGACAATCCTTGGTACCCTGTTCCCTAGACCCTGTCACTTTACCATGGGGTTCTCCCTCCATGCCCCAGAAAATCTGCTGGCTCTCTCTGTCTTCAGGAGCAAATTTGAAGGGCTGGAAAGTCACCACTCTCCGTGATGCCCAAAAGAAGACTTATAGGTTAGACCTAAGGCTTTGGCAGGAAAGTCTAATTAAACACGAAGAAAAATCTCCCTACTGATTCCGGTGCAAGACCAAGATCTAACAACAATGGGAACTAACATATATGTGGAGCTTATTATGTATCTATAACTGACTTAAAATAAGCATTTTACACAAGCTAATAATTATCTCATTCACACCGTGAGGTTGAGACTGTCATCATGCCTATACTACAGACAAGGACACTGAGGCACATATGCCTAGCTTGTATCCTAACCCTGGCTTCTCTCTTGGTAGGAAAAAAAGGAGAATAATTAGGAGGTCAAAAAAACTTTAGGAACACTATCCTTTCTTTTTCACTCACTTCTCTCTTGCCTCTTTTCTCCCTCTGCCTGCTCCTCTCCCTCAGTCAACTCAGTACCCTCTCTCCAGTTGATGCCCATACATGTGGCTCCCTCTTCCTGCCACTGCTTATATGCAAATAGGTGGAAACACCCCCAAGAAGGCACTCACTGTCCCTATCTCGCACTTGAGGAAACCCACACACAGACTTAACTGCTTGTGATCCTATCTTCTGTGATAGGGCAGTTGTTGCTCACATCTGTAGTCCTGGCCCATGGGGTCTCCCAGCCCAAAGCTCTAGATGGAGGATATCATTGGGAACAGCTGCAGGACCAGCCTGGACTTCCAGTCTAATCTGGGCCCCCAGGAAGCAATTTGCTCCACCTGGCATACTTCTGCCCTTTCCCTGGACACTGGAGTATGTCTGGGTGACTCATGCCCTCTCTCATTTCTGCCATCTGCACCTCCATCCTCTTTTCCTTTCTCCAATCTCTTTCCTCTTCCCTTTCCTCTTTCATCCTTTCATCCATCTTCACACATCCTTTCTCCCTCTTTTCCTCCTTTTTTCCTTTCTCATCTTTCCTTTATTCCCTCTTGCCTAGTTTTTATATGATAAACCCTTTGGTCTTTGAAAAGGACATTGGGCATTCCTCATATTCCATAAATTTAACAACTAAGGGGCTGCTGGTAGGAGAGCATCCCTACTAGGCAATCCCACCAGAGAGAAGTTTTTATGTCAAGAGAGGGAGATAGGAACCCATAATCCAATCTGTGGATAAGCATTAAGCAGTCACTAAATCCCTACAATCCTCAGAACAAATCCAGATCAACATTGCTGTCCACTTGCCCAACACAAATTGGGATAAGAAATCAGGTGGGGAGGGGCGCCTGGGTGGCTCAGTTGGTTAAGCAGCTAACTCTTGCTTTTGGCTCAGGTGATGATTTCATGGTCATGGGATCGAGCCCCATGCTGGGCTCCTTGCTGGGCATTGAGCCTGCTTAAGATTCTCTCTCCCTCTCCCTCTACCCCTTCCCTGCTCGCTCTTGCTCTCTCTCTCAAAAAAAGGAAGGAAGGAAGGAAGGAAGGAAGGAAGGAAGGAAGGAAGGAAGGAAGGAAGGGAGGGAGGGAGGAAGGAAGGGAGAGAGAAAGAAAGAAAGAAAGAAAGAAAAGAAAAGAAAAGGAAGAGAGAAAGAAAGAAAACAAACAAATGAACAAATAGAGATCGGGTAGAGAGCTTTTTTCAGGGTTATGATAGAACTTTTTTAGTGTCTGTCTCCTTCCCCTACAATTTTAAGGTCTTCCAGAGCAAGAAGGCACCTGGAAAGGGACACTTGGAGGCCACAGAAACCACACATCCAGGGTCCCCCACCTGCCATGGTATTCTTACCAAAATCTTCCATAATTGGCCCTGAATGGCATCGAAGGCTTAGTCCTTAGACCTTAAGTCTGCACTTCGGCAGGTATAGGGTCTGAAGTCACCTTTCATCCTCACCTGCTTCTCCTAGTCCCGGTGTTTGGGCACCACCCCCCCCCCCCCCAGCCTTGGCTCCCACAGTATCCTTTAGATTCTCTCTCTCCTTTATCTGTGAGTTTCTCACTCTCATCTCCTCTCTCTCCTCCATGCCTTCTGTCTTCTATCGCCCATCTTGGGTCTCCTCTGATCTCTTCTTCCCTGTCTTGTCCTTCGGTAAGGAGAAAGATCTGGTTTCAGCACCACGGACAGAGACAGCGGGTGCGTTGCCTAACTGGCTAGGCCGGTACCTAGAGTTTACTCAGGCCGAGATCTGTGCAAGTGGTGAGTGCCCACGAGTTTCTTTGGGTGTGTGTGAATGTGCGTGTGTGAGTGTGTATGCGAATGTGCTTGAGTCTGTGTGAACGCCTGTGCCTCTATGGGGCACACGCCTGTGGGCGTCTCTGGGTGCATCTGTGTGTTTGTATCTGTCTGTGCCGTGTCCCCGCCTGCTCCCCGCGTCCCTGGCTGAGAAAGGGGACGGGATGGGGACGCTCCGTTCTGGAGGTGGGGGAGGCAGCGGGTGGCTTAGTATCCCAGCCGGGCCTGGGGGCGTCATCCTTGCCCAGACGCGCGCCAGGCACCATGTGGCATGTGTGCCAGCCGGCACAGGCTGAGGGCATTCTGCCCAGCATGAGGGGAGGTGGGGAAGATGCAGGGAGCTAGGGACAGACAAGAAGAGTGGGGAGCTGAGCTCAGAACTCAACTCTGGGGCCAGGCCCTTTCTATCCTGTGTGAACTCCACCCACAGGTACACACATGAAAAAATGTACAAGTTACTTGCCATTGTGAGGGCCTAGACAAACAGATAACTCACATCACACACACACATTTCCTGAGGAAAATGCACAGAAGGCAGGAGTGTTCTGGCTTGCACACATGTGTGCAAATCACCAGGTTCTTTGCACACAAGTTCCTGTACAAATGCACACACACACACATACAAACAACTAAGCCATTCTCAGAGGATGGGGCATATAAGAAGCATCTCTCTGTGTCACAGAGCAGGATCTCTCATTATGTGTGTGGGCACCCCCCTCCTATGATACCAGGCAACCCCTCTAAGGATCTTGTAGCTCCTATGACAACTCTGCCCTCCCCAACAAATGGGCAGACTTGCCCAGACCTGAGGGTGTCATCAGAGGTGCCTGCTCTCTGCACTCAGGGAAGGACATCTCTGTGCTTCATCTAGGAAAGAATGAGTGAGGGGGAAAAGGCATCCAAATATCTCCTGCCTTTCATCAGCCAGGCAGTTCTCATGCCCCCAGAGAGTCTGGTGTACTGGAGACAATCCTAGATTTCTCATCCCATTCTCAATACTAACTGGGCAGGTTATTTCTCAGTGAGATTTTTTTTTTATTTGAGAGAGAGAGAGCAGGGGAGGGGGGTAGAGGGAGAGAGAGAGAATCTTAAGCAGGCTTTGCATTCAGTGCAGTGCCCAGTGTGGGACTCAGTCCCACAACCCTGGGCTCATGACCTGAGCCAAAATCAAGAATTGGATGCTCAATTGACTGAGCCACCTAGGCACCTCTCTCAGTGAGATTTAAATATAATTCATGTAAAGAGTTTAGCTCATTAACTGGTCACTATTATTACCATTATATTAACAGTATGGAAAGAGTGGTTAGCAGGTTTGGATGAAATAATGTAGCCGAAGCTTACAGCACAGTGTCTAACCATAGTGGATTCTCAATGAGCACAAGTACAGTATGAATTTAGTGGTAGAATTTCAGGAACTTAGGCAGTTAAAGGGAGATGAGACAGAATTCTCCCTCCAAATGAAAGAAGCATGCACTCCCAAGTGCAACAGGAAGAATGGAAGTTAGACACAGACACACAAAAAAGCTGAAGGATGAGGTGGGAAGCAATAGAATCAGGTGGGGAGAGGGGACCCCCTTGGGGTGAAGCATCCAGACCTCCATCCTTCAGGGCCATGGAAGTCCTTAGAGTGTCTCTATTCCAAATCTGAAGTCTTTATCCACATGTCTTCCCACTTATTTCTTCTCTGGGCTTCATTTCTGTAAACAGCAGCATCCAATTAGTTGCTCAAGCCAAAAACCTAGAGTCATCGTTGAATTCTTCCTACCTCTCATTCTCCATATAGACTCTCACCAAGAACCACTGATCCTTGCTCCAATATGTACCCAAGTCCAGGCTCTTCTCTCCTTCCTTAGTGCTTTCCTCTAAGCCAGATCACATCACCTCTCATCTGGGTCTCTGCTCTGACCTCCCACCTTGCCCTACTCTGTTCCATTCTCTCGCAGCAACTAGGGTAATCTTTTTAAATTGTAAGCAGGGCCTTTCACTCTCTGGCTTAAAATTTTCCAGCAGCTTCCTCAGCACATAGAATAAAACCCAAACTCTATCAGCTGGATTGGGTCCCTCCCTCCCTCCCCAGAGTCATCTGCCTCTGCCTCTCCCTCTCCATGCCTCATCCTCACTGGCCTTTCTTTCCACTCTGCACACACTAAGATAACCTCCCCACCCTAGGAACTGGATGGCTTTCTTGGCCCAAACAATCATCTTACCTTTCTCCCACTCTTCTTGGCTGGCTCCTTTTCATGCTTCAAGTCTGTTTGTCCACCCCCACCCTGAGAAACCTTTCGGATGCTTTTATCCAAAGCAGGTCCTTGGTTATTCTCTACTACAACATTCTATTATTTCCTTTGCAGCATTTTAACTGTTGCCTTACTTTTTTTTTTTTTTTTTTTTTTTTGTCTGCCTGTCCTGTTGGTCTGTAAGTTCTCTGAGGGCAGGGACCATAGCATTTGTTCTGTCCCCATGGTAAACTCTGAGCCCAGCATGAAATAGGTACTTAGTATGTTTGAATGGCAGAATTGATGAATGCTTTGATATCTTGAGGGGTGGGGGTGGGTTGAGCAGGTCCTGTAGCCTGGGCTCCAACCTGCCCCATTAGGGGTCTGTCTCATCTCTCTTCCTCTCAGGAACCGGTCTGCTGGCAGCCTCCTAATTATATTTTACTTCACTATAAATCTTTTCGTTAAATATAATTGAAAAATACACCTTTTGAATCATCGCATTAACCTGGCATCCACTCTGAGACGGTAATTAAAAGCTTCCTAGAATGTCTCACCAGCTTGCGGAGAACTGACTTAGAGATCATCCTCTGTCAACCCCAAATGTGTATGCACTAGCCTCCCTGTCCCTAGAGAAGATAGAGGCCCTAAGTTCAGGCTTGGGGGGCGGTGAGTATGTTCCCCCTCTTCTCTCGATTGCAGGATTCAGACAGCTGGGAGCAATGCCCAGACTCCTGACCAGCATTCCTCTGGGGCCTCAGGTCTGCTATCCTCCCCGTCCTCATTCTCTCCTCAGCTCCAGGCTCAGAGCTGTCCCAGGTGGAAGGTCAGGAAGGAAGGGGAAAAAGAAGGAACAAATGCTCTCCCAGCACCTAAATGAGTTGGATCTGTCCCAATAAGTCTTTGTAGCTCCCAGAAGGCAGGCTGTGGCATTGATGCTGGGAGAGGTTCTGCAATGTGGTAGGGTTAGAATTCAAAGTCAAAGCCAGGATCTGCGAATCTAACTAATAACCTTGCCTCCTTTCAGAGTCCCAGTGTGGCCATTGGTGACTGGTGTCCTCAGGCCAGCCCCTCTCCCTTTCCAGGCCTCTGGTTCCTTAAACTCCAGGCCAGAGTTTAATGACTGGTGTCCTCAGGCCAGCCCCTCTCCCTTTCCAGGCCTCTGGTTCCTTAAACTCCAGGCCAGAGTTTAAGGATGAATTCTGGATTCATCTTTGACAATGCTCTTTTACACCTCATATCTGATTCAGAAGCAAATCTGTCTGCTCTGCCTTCAAAATAAATCCAGAATCTGACCACTTCTCATCATCCCACTGCTACCACCCTGGTCCAAGCGGCAGCCCCCTCTCTCTTGGATGACCACAGTTTCTGCCTTTGGTACCTTCAGTCTATTTTTGGTGAAGCAGGCAGAGTGATCTTATTTATTTATTTAGTTATTTAGTTAGTTAGTTAGTTAGTTAGTTAGTTAGTTAGTTATTTAGTTAGTTAGTTAGTTAGTTAGTTAGTTAGTTAGTTAGTTAGTTTAGTAGACTCCATGCCTAATGTGGGGCTCAAACTCACGACCCTGAGATCAAGAGCCACATGCTCTACCAACTGAGGCAGCCAGGCAGCCCAATTTTTTTTTTTTTTTTAAATAACAGCTTTGCTAAGCTATAATTCACTCATTTAAAGTGTACAATTCAGGGCGCCTGGGTGGCTCAGTCAGTTGGGTATCCAACTCTTGATTTTGGCTCAGGTCATGATCCCATGTTTTGTGAGTTCGAGCCTCACACCAGGCTCTGTACTGATAGTGCGGGAGCCTGCTTAGGATTCTCTCTCTCCTTCCCTCTCTGCCCCTCCCTTACTCACACTCACGTGCTCTCTCTCAAATAAGTAAATAAACTGTAAAAATAAATAAAGTGTACAATTCAGTGGTTTCTTAGTATATTCATGGGGTTGTGACCATCACCACAATCAATTTTGAACATTTCATCACCCCATTTAACAGTCACTCCCCATTCCTCTCAACCCCCACAGCCCTCGGCAACCAAAAATAAAACATTACCTTCTCTAAGAAGCTTTTCCTGACTACCCCATCAAAAACTGCACCTCCTTTCCCTCTCCTTCCTTGCTTTATTTTTCTCTTTAATACATATCACCATCTAACATGCTATGTATGTCACACATTTATTATGTTCCCTTGTATTTTCCCCTTCTATTTGTGTGTATTCACACACAATCCCGCTGTGGGTAGAAGCTTTTTTTTTTTTTTTTTTTTTTTTTAATAGTAGACTCCCAGCACCTAGGACAGGACCAGGTACATAATAGGTGCTCAAGAAACAAATGTGGTATGAATGAACTCAATAATATAGGTATTGAGATCAAAGATCTCAAAAGTTGCATTCATGCTCTAGGGGCAGGCAATGAAGACTTATCCTGGGGTCCAGCTCTTGGGTACATGAATTTATTTCTCTCTTCTTTTTTCTCTTTTGGTCTTCTTTTCTTTCCTGGCCTAGACACAATGTTCCATTCACCTCCACCCCCTGGGCAATCCCTAACACCAACTCTCTTGGTGTTGTCCAGGGGACTTGTTCCTCCTCCTTCTCTCCTTTTGCCCTTACCACCCCCTGACTCTTCCCCATTCTTCATTTTCAGATTCAATCCTGGAGAACATTAAATGAATGGTCTCTGGAAAGCTATTGGAAGAATAATCAGTCTCACTGTCTGAGTCCCCCAAGAATGGTGGCATTCATTTACTGTGCCCATGACTTGGGCCAAGCCTTGAGTTGAGTGCTTTTGACTAGCACTGTAAGATAGAACTTTCCACAATGATAGAAATGTCCTGTTTCTGTTCTGTTCAATATGGTAGTCACTAGCCAATATAAGGTTATTAGGCATTTGAAATGTGACTGAGGAAATAAATTTTAAATTTTATTAAGTTTTAATGAATTTAAATTTAAATAGCTATATGTGGCTAGTGGCTTCCAATTGGGCGATGCAGATTTACACACATTATATAATCTTTACGATTATCTTGGAGAGTAGATATTATTATCCCCATTTTACAGATGAAGAGGAGTGGCTAATCATGATGAGAACCCACATTTCTTGGTTTCTAGACCCTTCTAAGGAGCTGTTTCAGGGCTTGGCGTAGGAGTTATATGTATGAGAAAGGCATGGAAAGACAGTCATTCATTTTTTTTCACTCAGTGAGACTTCATTGAACCTCATCTGCTAAAGACTGGGGATATATCCACAAAACTCTTACCGCATAACCTTCTGGGACACATTTTTATTCCCATTTGACAGATGAGAAAATTGTGACTCAGCCAGATTCAGCAACTATCAGATTTCCCTGCTCCCTTCTTCTTCCCTCACCTTTACTCTCTCACCCCTACTCCCTTCCCCCAGCCCCAGTCTATTCTCCCTGTTGGAGCAACTGTGATCCTTTGAAACATTTGCCTGATCATGTTTTCCCTCACTGGAGATTTGGCCAGGTTCCCCATTTTATTCCCAGAGAAAACCAAAGGCCTATGGGACCCCATGCATTCTGTGCCTCTCCCATTCCCACTCAGAATCTACCTGCTTCTCCTTTCCCCGGATCCCTCCAGTCCACTGGCCCCCTTGGGCCCTTCAGGCCCTGGCTTGCCTGTTTGCTGGCTGCTCCCTGATATCCACACTGCCAATTTCTTCATCCCCTGAAGGTCTTAGTTCAAATGCTGCTCTTCCAAATGAGGTCTACCCTAACCTTCAGCCTAAAATGGCAACCTCCACCCCCCCAACCTAGATTTGTCATGAACTTTTCCCCCTAACGCTTACCACCTACTAACATAATTTACTGATGTAAACGATGCCTATCTCCCAGCTAGAACATACATTTCTTGAAGGCAAGGATTTTTGTTTGAAATATTCTAGGGGCGCCTGGGTGGCGCAGTCGGTTGAGCGTCCGACTTCAGCCGGGTCACGATCTCGCGGTCCGTGACTTCGAGCCCCGCGTCAGGCTCTGGGCTGATGGCTCGGAGCCTGGAGCCTGTTTCGATTCTGTGTCTCCCTCTCTCTCTGCCCCTCCCCTGTTCATGCTCTGTCTCTCTCTGTCCCAAAAAAATAAATAAACGTTGAAAAAAAAAATTGAAATATTCTAGGGCCTCAAATAGTGCCTGGCACATGGTAGGTTATCAGTGAAAATGTGTCAAATAAATGAACAAGCCTACTCTAGGTATTCCTGCTTTTGCAGCAGGAAGGCTCAGATTTTAACTTGAGCTCCTTTGCTTCTAAAGCCAGAATTCTTTCCCTCAAAGTCATTTTTTAACTAAGAATTCTCTCCAGTCCCCTCCCCAGGTTTTCTCCCTTAAGGGTGGCCCTGGGCTCACACAATTTCTAGCCTAGGTAGGGATATGAATTCCTTTATATACTCTTGGCTACAATGCCCAGGAATTGAACTAATTTTACCAAAACTCAGAGATCTTTCTTCAAGGCAGGAGGCCTGGGTCTGTTTTTCTGGCTGTGGCCCCAGCAGGTATCCCCCTCACCCCAACCCCAGACTCTGCTATTCCTTCCCCTCTCTGCTGAGGAGCCTAGACTTTTCCTTCTTTCAGTGGGGTAACTTGGGAATGTAGCCACTCCCACCACACCTCTGGATATGCAGTAACACAAAGGCAAGTAGGCATCATTTCCCCCCATCCGTTGACTTCTTACCCCATGAGGAAAGTGAGAAGATATTTCCTCAAGGCATGGTGCATGGGCAGGACCTCTTCCTTGGAACAGGTAACTGGGATTGTTTGTGAGTCCATTAGGAGAATGGGAGTTAGATAACAGGAAGGCCTTCCTAAAGTTTGGAAATGAAACAAAGGTCTCTACTTATGGGCTAAGATAATGAAGTGCATTCATCTTTCTCTAACCCTGTCCTGTACCTCTTCAGTAACAGGTAAAAATGACTGCAGACTGTCCCCTCAGAGCTCATTCCTCCCCAATGTCTCTTCTCCTTCATTCTTCCTTGTCCCTTAGCCCAAAGCCACTTGCTGGGGCCCAAATGGAGAGACAGCTCCAAATGTGCCCCAGGGAATATTAAGCCATGTCCAGAGGGAAGAGCTGGTGTCTGATGTGCAGCCCCACCACCTTCTGGCAGTGAGGTTTGAGGGGATACCAGAGTCCAGTACCAGCTCTGCTGGATCACCACTGTGTGGTCCAGAAAAATCAGTCAACCTCTCTGAGCTTTAGCTTTCTCATCTGTAAAATAGGACTAACAAGATCTGCTCTACAGCATTGTGTGATTAGGAGATGGCTCATGGGAAGTTCCCGGCACAGGATAGGCACTTAATAGTTGGTACTATTATGACTAATATTACTTAGGCTCCAGGATGCCCTCTCTTCCATCCCCATGGATGAGGGAGGGCCTTTTCCTCCATCATTCTCTATTCCTCCAGTTCAGATGAAAGTTCCAGATGGAGCCTCCAATCACACTCTGCTCTAATTGAACCTCTACACTCTGCTAGAATTCTTTTCCTAAAACTAACTTCCTGGAAGTTCCCCACCACCTACCAGGACACAGCAAGCACAGTGATTAAGAGTTTGGGTTCTGGGGTCAAACCTGGGTTTGATACTCAATTCTATCACTTCCTAGCTGTATCTGTTAGGCAAGTTATTTGGTATCCCTAAGCCTCAGTTTACTTATCTGAAAAACAGGACAACAGTACTTGCTTTGTGTGGTTGTTGCAATAAAGGCAATTGGTACAAAGCATTTGGCACATGGAAGATGCTAGCCCTATTATCGTAATGACATGAAAAAATCATAAATCCTGAGCATGACATGCAAGGTTATCTATAGAAGTTAGACTTCCCAATTTTTAGAGCAGGATTGTCAGAATGAAGCACCTGGCCTGCGCATCCAACCTGTTTCCTGCCATCCTCCACACGAACCCTATGTTTTGGTTGGCACAGTGCGTTACTCACCATCCCCATGCTGAGACCTCTCTCAGTGCCTTTGCACATGCTGTTCTTACTACCTCGAAAATTCTTTCTCTCCTTGCCCAACTGGTAAACTCCTACTCATCAGTTAAGACCTAAGTCAAGCCTACTGCCCTCTGTGAAGCCTTTCCAGACCTAGGGTCTGGGATCACATCCTGGTGCTCCACCACTCCAGCCCTTTACCTCTGTGTAACATCAGGTAGAGAGCCACAGGCCTTAGGAGCAGGCTGCCTGGGTTGGAATTCTAGCTCTGCCACTTCCTACCACTTCATTTGTTACTTCACTCGTTTGTGCCTCAGTTTCCTGATCTGGAAAGTGAGATCATGATAATAATATCTCATAAGGGTCTGAGAAGTAAATGAGTTACTATGTAAAAATAATTTCGTCCCACACTTGGTACAGAATAAATGTCCAGTAAGGTGAAGCTGTCATAATTATTATTCCAGCCTCTTTTGCTTTCCAGGACAGAACTCAGTCTACACGTTGGTCTTCCAGACCAGGCTATGAGATTTGAGGGTAGGGGCTGGAGCTGATCCATGAAGCTCATGCAGAGTGGATACTTGGCACCTCTGCCAGGGTGGACAGTCACAAAATCTCTCCTTTATCAAGAGCGTTCTCATCTGTCCTTCAGGATAATACTATGAAACTGGGTCCAAGGTTCTTCCCACTTTACAGATGAGGAAACTGAGGCCCAGAGGAAAAGCCTACAGGTCCTAGTAAGCAAGCAAGTAGCAGGGCCAAGTTTTACCCTTGGACTCAGATGACTCCAATCACCTCCCCCTCCCCAGCCTCAGTTTTCTCATCTATGGAATGGGATGGTAGCTGTTTTTCTAATCTCTCAGGTTTACTGTATGGACTAATATATATAAATATAAAAGGAAGAATGGGGTTTGAGTCTCCCCTTATAAATTGGGTAATGCTTTGTCTAAGATAAAAATAAGAACTTTTCTGGGGGGTGAAACTGAGGAGTAGCTGAGACTCAAATGGTCCCGAAGCCCCAATTCACCCCTCTCCCTAGGGCTTGTCTGCAGCCTGGGGCCAATTCAGCAACCTTCCTCCTTTCCTGGGCCCACTGCCAGCCCCTCCACCCCTTCCCCCTACCCATTGCCACTGGAAGACAATGGTGGGCAGGCCCGGCCTTTGTGAGAGGGGTCAGGCCAGTTAATCTCAGACTGGGCTGGGGAGGGGCATGTAGGAGGACTAGGGGAAGGGAGAGGGGGCTGCATGTGGGGACAGACAACAGAGGGCTTGTGAGGGTCTTGGGGGGCGGGGGTGGAGAGACACTAGAGGCCAGGGGCCTGAGGAGTAAATGCTTCAAACAGGCTTTGGGGAGCGTTTCCTCCGAATGTAGATTTGAGCTCCTATTAAACTTGCCAAAAATTTGTGTTAGCTAATGGATTCTTAATTCTGTCTAAAATGAGAGAGGGAAAATTATGCCATTCATCTTGTATTGGTTTGAAATTACATCTGACACCTAATCGATCATACTGTGGAACATTAACTCTTTGGAAGAGACCCAACTTTTCCTCTCTCCCTTGCTTTCCAGCGCTCTCGAGCCACCCCCACCCCCTGATTCCTTCTTTTGTATTTCATTAACTAAGCAAAGCTTTGGCTGTCTCTGGGGGTGAGGGGTGGGAGTTAGGGAAAGTGTTCATTTGAATCAAAAGAGATAACTAGGCCCCCCAATCTTTTGCCCAAGACCAGGGCCCCTGCTTCCAACCTTCAAGTGACCTCTCTCTTCCTGCATTTTCCTATGTATTCCGAGATCTAGAAAAGCAGAAAGAAAGAAAGGCGTTGGGGTGTGGGGCGACCTCAGAACCACCTTGGGGGCACCAGAGAGAGGCCTGGAGCCAGGCAAAGCTGAGCTAGCACCTGGGGCTAGGGCAGGGGCCGTGGCAGGGGGTTCACCTGCGACTTGCTTGGCAGATGGGTGAGGAGGAGGAGGGCAGATGACAATAGATTTACCTCTGGGGATCCTGATGAGCTCTGACTGAAAACCCCAACTCCAGACCGGCTTTCCAGGAGGAGGACTTTCTGGCAGCAGAGAGAACCCACTGGAGGCCAACAGACCTGGGCTGGGATCCTGGCTTCATTCCTGACAAGCTGTGTGACCTTGGGCAAGTTACATAATGCCTCTGAGTCTCAGTTTCCTTCCCTGTCAGAGCAGGATAATAACACAGGCATAGGGCTCAGGTGAGGACTAGATGAAATAATCCAGGTAAAGGGGGAACAGAGCCCATTGCCAGGCACACAGTAGGTACCCAATAAAGGTGACAGAATCCGGATCAACACTCCCCCTCCCTGATACTTCTACTTCCCCACTTCCCTTCCCACCCCCCTTCTTCCCTTTTCTCTCCTACCTCCAGCGCCTGGTTCCCAGGCAGACCTGGGCTGAGAAGCCACGAGGTCAGGTCTGTAAGAGCCAATGTCTTCTCCTAAGAGGACACCAAAGGAGGCCTAGGCCCCCTGGGTCTCTGCAGGGCCCCTAGCCCTCTTCTTTCCTGGAGCTCCTCTGTCTCCTCCTAAAGTTGTAGGGGTTGTCTCCTGCATGGAGAGCTCTCTTAGCACCTTCCACCCTGCCTGGGTCTCTGGAGGAAAAGGAGCTCTGGGAAGTGAGGCCAGGAGGAGGGGCACCCCAGCCGGGAGAGAGCCACTTGCTTTTACTCAACATCCCTGACTTCTCCTGTGGTTTCCAAAGGGTGTCTGTCCCCAGTTTGATTATCCCATATTTTATCAGGAAGGGGTGGATTGGGCGGGGAGTGGGGGCATGTCACTCAAGAGCAAGGGAGGACAAAGGGAACCAGGTAGGTGTGAGAGTGGGGAGGGGGGCAGGGACATCACCCCCATCTCTATTCCCTGGGAGGTACCATGGATTCTCCCTCAGGTTGGCTTTAGGCACTATGCGAAAAGAAGCCTCCACAGCCCTCCAGCTCCATGTGAAGGGAGTCATCATGGAAGGAATGTGGCATGCACCTCTGGCACAGAGGACGCATGGGGGCTGAGGGCCTCTTTCATTGTATATCAGGGTAGTCTCATCTTCTCAGCATAGACTTCATTCTCAGTAAGCACCCATAAATACCTGAATGAGTGAATGTACAGGTGAAGGGACCTGGCTGGTTTAAGTGACCAGTCAAGGTCACATAAGGAATCATTAACTCCTATCAGGTATCTGCTCCAAGTGCCAGAAAGAACTGCCTAGAATGCTCCGACTGTATTCTTGAGCCTTGTGGAGGAGCCCCGTGTGAAGACTATGAATAATGGTGAAACATCACCCAGTACCCTCATTTTACAGAGGAATGCAAGACTAAGAAAGGGGGTCCGATTGACCAGGGCCACAGGGTGAGGCAGGGCAGCTGAGGATGTGAGGCCCTGGCTCTCAGTCCAGTGCTCTTCTGTACCCACATCATGAATCTGAAGGGACATTTTCTAGGCCTCTTGTCCATTCCCAGCAGAGCCTACGTGGTTTCTGGGGAATGGGCTGGAGTTTTGGGAGGGAGTCCGGAGAGCTGCTGAAAGAGGCTTTCCCTGAAGAGAGAAAAGCAGAGGGGGGTGGTGAGGTTTCTTAACTCCCTCTCCCGCCCCAACACACATACAAACACACAGCGGCAGGAATTTTATTTCCAAATGTCCCTTCTCTGGGGAGCTTGCTGTTTCCCAGGAGACGCCTGGTGGAGATGCCCCTTCCTGCCAGCCTCCCTGGCAGCCACTAGGCGGCTGTGGCTCCCTTTTCTGCCTAGAGACGCCACAGCAAGGGTCCCACGTGGTTTGTATTAATAGGAAGTGGAGCCCAGGACTACAGACACAGAGGATGGAACAGTCCAGCCAGGGGTGGGTGGGCAACCAGGCCAGTAGACTGAGGCAGCCTCTCCCAGGGCCACATTGATCAAGGGCCCCAGGCAGCCTGGCATGTCTAGATACATGTGCTGACCTGCTTCTGGTCACCAGAGAAAAAAGAAAACAATCCTCCCTGACATCTTCTTCCCCAAACTGGAAATGTTTTTGTGTTTTTATCTTAAATATAAAAGTAATGCATGACTGTTACAAAAATAGATAATTCCAACAAAACAGAATGAACAAAAGCTCCAGACTCAAATTTTAGGATCTGTCTTTTCCCATAGGAAAGCAATCAGCCTCTAGCAAAGAGTCCAAGGCAAAAGTCTGCTTTGTTCAGGAAGAAGTGGGAAAGTATCATGACACTGTGGAAAGTTCTAGAATTTTGGAGGTCCTCCTGAAGCAAACACCCTTATACTGGAGAGACTGCTATGTGTATCTGTCTGTTTTCCCCTCAGAAGATCAGCCGCTTCAGAGTGGAGTTCTTCCCACTCACTCTGTGTTATTCCCACACTTCCACCTTCTGGGTGCACCATGCTGCCCCAGTGTGGTCACCCAGGAAATGTGGGTTGGAAGAATAAATTCATGAACTTACAGATAAGGAAACAGACCCAGAGAGAGACACTGAATTGCCAGAGTGGCCCAGATCATGTTCACAAATACAATGATTGCCACAGCTCTGGAAAAAACTGGCTTCAAATTCTCCACCAGCTCCCTCTTCCCCAGGGTTGTGGAGAGCTAAAGAATGGAGTTAGCCAAAGAGGGCAGGGCTACAGAAGAAATTTCCCAGGTCTGGCCCTTGGACAGGACAGTCTGAGGCACTAGAGGGAGACTGTCAGGTCTTGTAGGAAGAGAGGCCCCACCCAAAGAGGGATGGGAGTGGTGGAGAGTCTGATGTGAATTTAGAAATTAAATCTATGCCAGGCCAGTGAGGTGGAGAGCAGTTTTGCCCTTCTACCCTGACAAGGAAGCAGATCTGATTGGAAGTTTCCACGTCACCTTCCAGTTAAGAAGGGATTTAAGTATATGGAGGAAACTTACCTCCTTCAAGGAGAAGGGACGGATTCATCCAACACAGCAGCAGGGATGGAAGCCAGCCCCTCATCTCCCTTTCTCTTCCTTGCTAGAGAGTCCCATTAACCATTGATAACTGTCAGGGAGGTCTTAACCCCATTTTACAGATTAATAAACCAAGGCTAAAAAAGGTAAAGTTACTTGCCCAGGTAACAAACCAAGTGGCAGGACTAGAAAGGCCCTCCGGCCTGGCTCCCGGATGCTCTTTCCACTGAGGCCTCACCGCAACACCTGGAGTAGGGAGCCACCATTTTGTGGCCAGACCACCCTCTGCTAGATTTGGGCACAGGTTCTCTAATTCACAGAGGCCCGTGGGCTTCGTTTGAGCTCAGATCCTTGCCGTGTCCAGTGTTGTTTGGGCAGACCCTGTCCCTGCTTCCCCCTGAGAACTGGATTTAAGGCTCCTAGAGAGGCCTGCAGTCACCCGGGCTTGGCCCACGTGATCAGTGCTCCTGGAAGATGTCACCTTTCCCATTTTGCCAAGGCTTCTTCTGAAGTTCTCAGTCCATCACTGTGCTCCCTCCCCACCCCAAACCCTCCAGACTTTCGGGTTAGGGTGCAAAATTTTTGCCAAGGGCAGGTCCCAAGACCCGCGGCGTTCATGGCCCAGGGCAGGCGCCTTGGGCGGTAGCACTGAACCGGGCCCGCCACAGCTCCGCTCCTCCTTTGGGCCCTCCCCACCCACGAAGCGGGGCAAAGGCTGCCCCTGCCCTTCCTCCTTGACCTGTCCAGCGGGCCGCAGCGGGGCACCGAGGGGCCGGCAGCCCGAAGAGCGGCTGGGGGCGAGGGCCGGGGAAGGGGTCCGCAGATGCCGCCTCGGCCCCCCTTCCCTGACCGGGGCCCCCACGGTGTCGGGGAGCAGGAGGAATCAATCAGGATAATGAAGCCGCAGCCTGCCACGCACCGCGGGGGCACTGAGGAGCCGGGGCCAGTGCCAAGTCCGCCAGACGGTTCGGAGGAGCCGAGCCCGGCACGGCCCGGCGGCGGCGGCGGCGGCGGCGGCGGCGGCGGAAACCCGGAGCCGGCGCGGAGGCCGGACGAAGCACCGCGCAGGTCCTTGGCAACAGCGCCTTGGCAACCGGGACGCCCGAGAGGAATCTTAAAGCTGCAGAGCCTCCTTTCCTCACCGCTGCCTCCTCCTGGACCTCAGGGAAAAGGGTCGTGCCCAGAGTTAGTGGTGGGAGTCAGGCCCTGTGCCTCTCGGGACTTGGGGGTCCAACTCATACCCTTACTCCTTCATTCATCAAATGTAGATTGAACCTACGTGCCCAAGCACGGGCTAGACACTGGGGAGGGGAACGGGCTGTGATTAAAAACATGAACAAAGTCCTGCCAAGAGGAGTTCACAGTCTAGCGCGCAAGGCAGACCAGACTGGCTGAGGTGAGCAAAACCCCGTACTACCCAGGATGAAGGGGCTTAGGCTGGAGGGCTGAGGGGCTATTACAAAATAATCCTGCAGCACCTGCTTTGTTCTAGGCCGTGGGTTAGTTTGTTCCTGGACTGTGCTATTATCCCTCCAAAAGTCCTGTGAGATGGGTATTATTTTCATTACCATCATTTTCGATCCTATTTTAAAGAAGAATAATCAGGGGCACCTGGGTGGCTCAGTCAGTTAAGCCTCAGACTCTTGATTTCCGCTCAGGTCATGATCTCATGATTAGTGAGATCGAACCTCTCATTGGTCTTTGCACTGGCAGTACAGAGCCTGCTTGGGATTCCCCCGCGCTCTGCTCCTCCCCTACTCACACACACTCTCTCTCAAAATAAATAAGTAAACATTAAAAAAAAAAAAAAAAAAAAAGATGAACAATCAGAGGTCCAGAGTGACAAAGGGACTTTTCCAAAATCCGATATTATGTTTTGGACAATTTAGGACTTTTGACTCTGGCCAGCTTTCATTGCAGCATGATGTCTGGAAGGTTAGACCTGAGTGAGGACTTCCCAATACAAATCATGTAGGAAATGAGGAGAAAGAGTAGCTGAAGGTAGAGATGGCTACTTCTCTCTTCTGCTGCCCACTAGACCAACCTTGTCTGCATGGCAGGCCTATATGTAAGCAGAGACAACTAGAAGGGGTGACCTCCAGAGGTCCCCCTGGTTCTGCAATTTGATGTCTCCTGCCTGAAGTCTAGGCACTGTGCCACCCTTCTGGGCAGCAGTATTTGGCAGGGGGCTGCAAACTAGGGGAGATTCCAGCCTTCTGAAACAAGGGGTCAGGGATGATGGGGGAGGATTAAAGGGGTGGGAAGGGGCTTTGGCAAAAGAAAGCCAGAGTCAATATCAATAGGAAGACTGGGCTTCATCTTCCCTTCTCTTGTCCACCTATCTTTCTCTTTCTGCACATCCATTCAGGTAAGAAATTTGTGCCAGGGCCTGGGGTAGGCTCAGAGACCTTTGGGAAGGCAAAAAATCACGCTGACTTTATAGCCAGACTCATCTGGTTTCAAATCCTGGCTCTGCCACTTATCAGCTATGTGAGCTTGGGCAGGTGATTCAGTCTCCCTGAACCTCACTCAGTTTCCTCCTCTGTAGAGTACAGACATTAGTATCTACCTTTCAGGGCTATTGTGAGACTTAAATGCATTGAGAAAAATGTATGTATGGTGTCGAGCACATGGTAGATGCTTAACAAATGATAACTTTAAAGATCTCTTTATTTTGATAGTCTGATAATGGCTCCCAAAGATATATCTACCTCTTAATCCCTGGAATCTGTGAATGTTACCATTCTGGAAAAGAAGATCTTTGTAGATGAGATTAAGTTAAGAATCTTGAGATGCAGAGGGGGGGCCTGGGTTGCTCTGTTGGTTAAGCGTCTGACTGGCTCAGGTCATGATCTCATGGTTCGTGAGTTTGAGCCCTGAGTCAGGCTCTGTGCTGACAGTGTGGTACCTGCTTTAGATTCTGTCTCACTCTCTCTGCCCCTCCTCTGCTCATGTTTCCTCTCACCTGCGCTCTCTCTTTCTCAAATAAATAAACATTAAAAAAAAAAAAAAAGAATCTTGAGATGCAGAGATTATTCTGGATCATCTGGGTGGGCTCTAAATGCCACCACAAGTGTCCTTATAAGAGAGAGGCAGAGGAAGATTATACACACAGAGAAGAATAAAAGGTGATGTGAGGACAGAGGAAGAAATTGGGAGTGATGCAATCACAAGCAAATAAATGCCAAAGACCACTAGAAGCTGAAAGAATAGATCTCCCTTAGGGCTTCCAGAGAGAGAGCACAGTCCTGCCAACACCTTGATTTTGGCCCAGTGAAACTGATGTTGAACTACTGGCCTCCAGAAATGTGAGTGAATAAATTTGTTGGTTTTTGTTTTTGTTTTTGTTTTTGTTTTGTTTTGTTTTGTTTTTAAGCAACCAAAGTTGTGGTAATTTGTTACAGAAGCTATGGAAAATGAATACATTTACAATGGAGTTTCCAGCTTTTTTTTTTTTTAAGTTTATTTATTTATTTTAAGAGAGAGAGAGAAGGCACAAGCAGGGGAGGGGCAGAGAGGGGGAGAAAGAGAGAATCTCAAGCAGGCTCTGCACTGTCGGCTTAGAGCCTGACTTGGGTTCAATCTCTCAAACCACAAGATCACGACCTGAGTCAAAATCAAGAGTCAGATGCTTAAGCTTAACCAACAGAGCCACCCAGGAGCCCCAGTGGAGATTCCATCTTAAACAAAACCCAGTACCGTCCCTCTAGGAGTTCAAAGTCCAATGGGAAATGAGAGAACTAAACAGTGCATAGGGATGCCCAGAAGGTAGAAGGGGAAGGTAGGTAAGGCTGTTGGAGTTAGGGAAGGAATTAGCCAGGTGAGGGGCTAAAGCAGGAAGGGCATTCCAAGCAGAGGAAACAGTGTCAGTAAAGGGGTAGGGAAGAACATTGACTTTAGAAGACTGTCCATGTTTGGGAGGACAGGTGCATGGGGATGTAGGGGGTGGTATGACAGAACTGCTGAGGTAGTTGGCAGGGGCAAGAGGGCTAAGTAGTTTCCAACCCAGAATGGAATCAACCCCTCCACTTTGTGCTGCACTGGGCTTCAAATCAGAGAATGCTAGACTGACCCTAGGCCTTAGAGACCATCCAGTGCAGTCCTCCCATTTCACACATAGGGAAATTGAGGCCCATAGAGAGTGAGTTCATCGAGGGAATAAGCTACAATAAGATGGCTACACTCTGGCCTCTCTCTTGAGCCTCCCTCTTGAGTGTTCCATGTCTGAGGGTCTCAGAGATGCTGCCTGATGGTCCCTCTGTAGAACACATCCAAAAAACACAAGCCCTGTGGTCTCTAAACAAAGGGAGTGATTTGCATATTATTTGCATGCTGCTAATTAGATGAGAGAAGCAGATTCACTTAGCCTTCTCCCTTTGTGTCCCCCTGTCCTATGTCCTTCTCATGGAGTTCTTCCTCATCCATCTGTTGACCTCAGCAACTTCTCCCATAATTCCAGCCCAAGCCTCTCCCCCAAAGGCCCCTTACTCAGCTCCTGCACAACCCCTTCTGTATTAAGTATTTGGTCCTGTCTGGAAAAAGTACCTGGTGGGTCTTTAGTCTGAGTGGAGGATCTTGGAGCAGGTTATGTGGAAAGGGAGGTGAGGGGTGTTCCAGCTTGAAGTTTTCTCTGGGAATGGGAAACAGTGAGCTCTGTCTCCTTATAGTCCAGGGGCTATCTGAATGGGGCTATGGAGTTGGAGGCGGGGAGAGTGCTCCTTGGGGATCTGGTGGGCAGGTGCCAGCTGCATGCCCCAGGCCTGCCCCAAGCCTCTTGGCTGGCAGCCACACCAGTCCGTGAAGAAGCTGGCTTCTTTGAGGAAGGAGGATTCCTGGGGAAGGTCAGGAAGCATCCCTTGGCCTGGCAGTCTAACATGGAAAAGGCTGAGGTTACCATGAGAGTTCCTGTGGATCCTCCAATGGGGACAGCACATCCAGATTCTTAATGGCTGTCATCAACCTAGCTCAGAAAAAATGTGAGGCGCTGTGCTCAACTGAGCAGTGTCTCCTTGAGGGTAGGCACTCAGTAAATGTTTTCTGATAATGAGAGGCCACCTGTCTCATGAGAACAGGTAAAGAGGAAAGGGGGCCACAGAGAGGCATAGATTCTGCCTCTCTCACCTCTCATTAGCCTCCTCTTTCCTCTGAAATCAAAGCTATGCCCAGCGCCTCTCCCAAGTGAGATGTATAGGCTTGTCATATGATGACCACCAGAGAAGGCACCACACTGTAATCAAGACAGGTGCACAGGATGAGCACAGGTATCCCTAACCCCTATGCTGGCAGAGTTGCTGTGGCGCTTCATCACCATCATGGCTGACTCAAGGTAGCTGCCAGGAGCTGGAGAACATTGGTGCATTAGGATTCATGGAAAAACGTGGCTCAGGCTAACAACTTGCAGAAACCAACCTGGTTAGGACAGTGGTCTGGATGTGGGAAGACTGCTCTGCATATGTGAATAATTCTTCTCCGTGCATGGGTAATAAGTGAGCTGCGTGTACACATGCTCCACGGGGCTTCAGCAAGCATCCTGACCTGCATGCACATATCCCAGCGCGCACAAGTGTATACTGCACAGGAGTGTCTTCATGGAATTCCATCTTCCTTCTTTCCTCCTCTGGGTCTTCTCTTCTTGTTTCCTGGTAAAATGGGAAGTGGCATAGGAATATTAGTTTCACTATCCCCAGCCTTGATCCCTTGTGTTGAAGTTCCCTGCCTCCATTTGCCCATGACAGCAACTGGTGGATTCCCTCTTGGTCTTGAGTTGAGGGATCCCAGCTCCTGGGATGACCATCTTGCATCAATTCCTCTGACCTGGTGTGTACCATGCCACTTCCTCATCTAGTGTCCAAGTTGAGGGGAGAGGTGAGAGGAACTAGGGTGATGCTACAGGAGTGGGAATAGGAAGGGGGATCAGATACTGTTCGATTTTGCCTGGGTCCCTCTGGAGCACTGCTGCTCATTTAAAATTCCGATTTAAAGCCGAGCGGCTCTTTAAATTTCCACATTAGCATGCCGCCCTGATGCCAGGCCAAGATGTTGGGATGGATTTGGCAGGAACGCCTCTAACAGCGGCAAGCAGCAGCATTTGCCAGCAATAAAACAACGCATGAATAAAAGAAAGCCTGCTTGGCAGCAGCAGCAGCCCAGGTAGCTGGGTGAGCCCAGGAGGGGCCCTCATATTTGGGGCTCAGAGGCATGAAGGCTTATACAGGGGCATGTGTGAGTATAGGCCTCTGTGGCGGTCTTGCCTTCCCCCCTCACCCTCAATCTGTGCCTGCGGTGGAATTTGGGGTGAGGGCCCAGGCAGGATTGGGGTTTCTCCCCTGTGCCTGTCCCACCTCCTTCCCCACAGGCTTATCTTCTTTGAGGAGACAGATGTTGCCTTTGATGAGGACATAGGGACTTGGCCCAGAGCCTGAGTTGTCCTACTTCATTAGGGACCCAGAGAACAGGTGGGGTCAGAGAGAGCAACAATGCCTAGAGTGGCTTCCAGGTCCATGACCCCAGGTACTGGGGTGCTGGGGGGCACTGTCAGGACAAGGCTACTGGGTCAAAGACACCATGAGGACTGAGTATTGATGCCAAGCTGGGTGGGAGAGATGCTCTGGGATGGGCAGTTGGCTAGAATTGGGAGTGGTCTGGGAGAGGAAGGGGCTGCCAAGCCTGATGTAACATTAACTTCCTGCAGATTCAGGTATTTTGTTTGAGGTCAGATGGCAAGGGCAGCAAAGATGTCAGATAAAGCCCCTGGGCTGAAGGCTGGGCACCTCCTAGAGGTCATTTTGTCCATTCCCTGCTTCCCAGGGTCTAGAGACTACAGCCCCAAAGGACTGGCTGCTGGCTCCTGTGTTCTTCTGCTCCAATCACCTAGCTGAGGATCATCACTATCGCCCCAGACATTTCAAAGAACAAGCAGATTGTCTTGTTCTCACCATCTATCCCTCCTACTTGGTCAAACCATCTCCTTCTCTGAAGTCCAGGGGAACGGGACAGGAGCAAACAGAGGAGTGGCAACAGATGGTCTCTGCAGTCTCAGCTAAGGCAGAAAAGAGGGGTTTTCTTCAGAGCACCCTTTTCTGATGGAACTCCTCTCCTCCAGCTCATGAGTGATTTCAGGACCCACATGGAGAGTTGTTGGGACTTTGAATTCTCTCCATCCCTGGAAAAGCTGGAGAGCATACAGGCAGGTCCAGGCACTGGTAAGGTAGGGGCCTCATATCCTGAAACTTGGTTTAGTCCTGTCCTGATGGATTTCTCCCCTCCCAGGGAGAATGAGGTGGCCTGACCTCCCAGGCACCCTGTTCTCTGGTCCATACATTGGGGATGACTCAACTCTGGGGTGAGGAAGTGGATAAAAAACTGAGTTTAGGCCAGAGGGATGTCTTTTGTCATTTATTCATTCATCCAACAAATATTTACCAAATAGTTGCTTTATGCTAGGCACTGTGCTGGGCACTGGGAGCACTTTGGTGAATACAGATAGACGTGGTCACTGTCCTCGTGGAACTTTCCATCTGGTGGGGGAAATAGGATTATTATTATTCAAATGACTGCACAAATAAGTGTGAAATCACTGTTCTAAGTGCTCTGAAAGAAGAATATACAGTACCGTGAAAGTGTATAATCGGGGGACTTGGCTGAGTCCAAGGAGTTGAGGATGAGCTTGCAAAGGAGACAGAGAAAGAGCAGCCAGAGTGTAGAAGAATTGGCAGTGAAATCATAGAATCAAAGGAGAAGTTGGTCAATTGTGTTGAGAGATGCTGAGAGCTCATGAGACACCTATTCACCCTGACACCTCACCTGCTAGTTGTGAGTACAGGTATGGGAAGTCTCTGGCATTGTGCCTGGCTCACAGTTGGTGCTCTGTAATGTTAGCTCCCTTTCCCCCCTCCCCAAGCTGAGTCCTCCCTCCAGGGATCCTAGATGTCTGAAACAAAGGGGCCGCTTAGTCTCAGCCTCCTCTGTCAACTCAGACCCCAACCCCTAGCCATCCAGTCCTCAGTGAGGGATTCTGGGCTCCTCCCTGCCTCTTCACATTGGTCCCATGGAGCCCTACCATTTCCTAACCTATTTCCTCCTTTGTGTTGGCATTCCATGAAGAGGGGCTGGGGGCTGGGTCTCATAGAAAGATGTCATTCTGGCTCTGCTTCTGGGCTGAGTCTGAGAAGGGAAGAGTGTTGGAATCCTCAGCAGCTCCCAAAGCTGCCCAGGGTGAATCTGAGTGTCTTAGGTAAGGAGCGGGAGTAGTTGGGGAGATGGGAGGGGGGCTGCCCACCCAAGGCGGCGTAGAGCCCAGAGCCTTTTCCATTGCAGACACCCCATCTGTCTCCCACAGAAGGCTCGGGTTGGAGGAGGTGCCGAAAAGGGGGGTATGGAGGGTGAAATTGTACAGTCTGTGATCTAGTATGACGGCAGTAAAGGTGCTGACTGGGGAGAAGGGTGGAGAGTCAGGGTGGGGTGTTGGCTGGGAGAACTAGAGGTCAGAAGCTGGGACTGGAGGTGGGGAAGATGACAGGGATACTCTGTGCTACCCTCCGTAAGGAGCCCTGTGTTTGATTTTGATTTATAGCTCCCTACCCCAATGACCACAGGGCAAAGAATCACACCCTTCTAGTCAACAGACCAGTAGTGTTCCTAAGCCAAGGACCGGGCTGGATTCATAGCATCTCCCTCTCTCCAGCAGTCAGACCTTTTCCAGACCTTAAAATAATATTTATTTAAATTTGGCAGTTTTCAGAGTGTTTCCTTTCACATATCACTTTAATTGATCCCGCTAAAATCTAGGGAGGTAAACATTATCATTCTTGATCTATAGATGAAGCAACAAGGAGTTTAAATAATTAAGTGGGGGCGGCTGGATGGCTCAGTCAGTTAAGCATCCAACTCTTGGTTTCAGCTCAGGTCATGATCTCATGGTTTGTAAGTTCAAGCCCCACATCAGGCTCTGTGCTGACAGCATGGAGCCTGCTTGGGATTCTCTCTCCCTCTCTCTCTCAAAATAGGTAAATAAACTTAAAAATTAAAAAAAAAAAAAAGATTAAGTGAATAACTTGGATCACAGGAGAGTAAGGAGAGGGGGCCCTAACCTAGGTGTTCTGACATGCAGCCACTAGGTTATCCTTAGGCCTTCCTTGCTCCTCATTTTTGGTGATTCTGTACAGCCCCCACTGCCAGGTCAGGTTGGGGTCTTCTAGTAGATAGCTCAGAATAACTCCTTCCCTATGACTGACAAATGTTGAGAGATACCCAGGCCTTTGGGAGATACATACATCCACATAGCTCCCACTCCTGGATACCAACATCCTGACACTAGGAAACTGGACATCCCCAGAGGGATGGGCCTCCCACATATAGAAATATGAGAGGGCTCTAGACTGGAAGTGGTCAGGAAATGAAGGCAAGGCAGGGGGTGGGGAGTGGAAATTGCCAGCCCAGTTAGTTGCCCTGTTATGGTCCACTCCAGGTCCTGAGTAGACCCTTGGGAATCCCTGTGGACACCCCCTCCCCACAATCCAAATTCTTTCTTTTTTTTTTTTTAATATTTTATTCATTTATTTTTTTTGAGAGAAAGAGAAAGTGAAAGAGTATGAGCAGGGGAGGGACAGAGAGAGAGGTAAACACAGAACCTGAAGTAGGCTCCACGCTCTGAGCTGTCAGCACAGAGCCAGACACGGGGCTTGAACCCACAAACTGTGAGATCAGGACCTGAGCCGAAGTCAGGAGCTTAACCGACTTAGCCACCCAGGCACCCCCCCCTCCACATCCCAAGTTCTAAATACTCCCCCCCACCACCTATATTTAAAAGAATATGATTCCACAGCTTTCCTACCTACTCCAGTCTTTTTTCCCACTCTTCCCTTTGGAAGTTCTTCCTCAGGTATAACTTTATTTCTTCAGGCTACAGCTTAATCCCTTTAAAAGCCCTTTAAAACAGGTGCCAAGGGAACCCAAGACAGGGCTTGGGTTATTAAATATAAATAGACAGGGGAGGGGAACTGAATATAGTCAGATATTTTATCTCTCAGTCCCTGCAAGTTATTGGGAAGAAGGCACTAGTGGTTGCTAAGCAACAGGTCTCCATAGAGGACAAGGCATGAGAGGAAAAAGCCCCTTTTGAATATTGAGGTGAGAGGGTAGGGAAGGTGAGGTCAAAGGGCTATGGACTGGCAGGTCTCGGGCTAGGGAATGATTGGTTTGTCCTCCAAGAACAGCCCTATTCCCCAGGCCTTAGTAAACTCCGCCTTTACAGTTTTTCCGATTGGTGGAAGGAGGAAGGCCTCAGGCGCTCCTCCCTTCCTGCCAGGAGGAGGGAACCTGGTTTCCATAGCAACCCAGAAACAATCCTGGCCTTGTTTTGCTTATGGCTTCTCTGTAACCCCCTTATGGAGCACCAACTATCATGGACCCTTTTCTCTGACCCCCAACTTCTGATTTGAGGGGGAGTGCCATAGAGTTGGTCTCACCTGGCCCTGAAGTGACCTATTAAGACTCTAAAGAGGGGGTGACTTTTAGGGGAAAGGGCTTCCAAGTGTCTTTTAACTGCTGCACCTCCTAAGGGGCTGGAAAAACATGGACAAATGGTGGCAGCAGATGCAAATTCTATGCCCAGGCTTGCTTTCTAAAGGGTAAGTATAGGCTGGGGTTGGAGGTCAGAAGAGAATGAGGGGGCAGGGTCTTTTGTGCCCCTTGGCCACCCAAAGCCCTAATCCTCCTCAACCTAAAGTCCACTGTCGTCAAGACCCAAGAATGGAGATATAGAACATTAACGTATGTCAAGTATAAGTGAGTGGCACCGAGGGGCATAATCTGTTTTTCTAATATGACCACAAGCAGAGTGTTAGAAGAATTAGGCCGACAGCTGCTGGTGCCCCCCCCCCACTCCTACCCCCCCTCCTCGCTCTCCCTCTCCCTTCCTCCTCGGCGTTTGCACACACCAATGGCAGCCGAGCCCTGCTCGAGATTTCTCTTAATCTTCCTCCGCCATCCTGCGCTCTTTCCGCAGGCGGTGCTGCGAAGCCGGCAGAGCCCCGCGTCACACCTTACTGCTCTCTGAGATTGCTCCACAGAGAGCTCAAGGAGATGGCAATTCGGTGCTGATGCCGGCTGGCAGCAGTTGGGAGAGGGGAAGGAGGAGAGAGAGGGAGGAGGGGAGGGGGAAAAAGTTGGCACGGATACCAAGTTTTTCCCTAGAGAGACATGGTGGGGGGGGGGGGGGCGAGAGAAGAAGACAGAAAATGACACAGAGAAAAGGAAACAAGGAAAGAGAGAGAGACAGAGAGAAAGCGAGAGAGGATTAAAGTTCTCAGACATTCACATGTGGGCATCCCTAGCCCACCTCAACTCATGACCCTCTAAAGATTACAC
>NW_024412420.1:13884796-13954796 GCF_014898765.1 Herpailurus yagouaroundi | reverse complement strand
TACAAAAACTTGGGTGGATCTCTAGGAGATTATGGTGAGTAAAAAAAGCCAATCCTAGAAAGTTACACAGTGTATGACTCCATTTTTGAAATGACAAAATTTCAGAGGTGGAGGAGATAAGTGGTTGCTAAGGGTTAAGAAAGGTATGAGGTAGGTGTGATTATAAAAGGGCAACATGAGGAATCACTGTGATGCCGGAACTGTTCAGTGTCTTCACCGTAGTCGTAGATATACAAATTTTTACAGGTAATAAAACTGCATAGAACACACACACACATACACACAAACAAGTAAAACAGGGAAATCTGAATAAGACTGGTGGACTATATCAACATCAGTATTCTGGTTGTGATACTATAGTTTTTGCAAAATATTACCAATGGATGAAAGTAGGAAAAAAATGTACAAGAGATGTATTATTTCTTAAAACTGTATGTGAATCTACAATTATCTCAAAAAAAAAAAAAAACTATGATAGATTATTAATGTCTCTCTGCTAGGTATAGGAGGGAGAAGGGGCTGCCCTTGTGTTTCCATTGCAGAATTTCAAAGATTTTAAAAACATTATTCTCAGGGTATATCAATAAAATGATCATAACCATAGGGATGAAGGGATATTTGTATCTGTTGACTCATAAATTCTACTTTTTGGAATTTACTATAAAAATGCATGAAGGTTTATGTGTTAAGGATGTTCATTATGGATGGTATTATTTATAACAGTAAAAATATTTAAATGATTAAAAGTAGGGATGACCCTTGTAAATCATGACATATTTAGGTGATGAAATATTCTAAAGACTTTAAACATACTTAAAAAGGGTCACCTGGGTGGCTCAATTGGTTAAGCATCTGACTTTGGCTCAGGCCATGATCTCTCAGTTCATGAGTTTGAGCGTCGCATCAGGGTGTCTGCTGTCAGCATGGAGCCCGCTTAGGATCCTCTGCCTCCCTCTCTCTCTGCCCCTCCCCTGCTCATGCCCTTCTCTCTTTCTTTCTCTCTCTCTCCCTCAAATAAACATTTAAAAAAATTTTTTAAACATACTTAAAAAAAATACACCCAGCACAATGCCTGACACATAGTAGGCACTCAATAAATGGTAGTTCTTTTCACTTTACTGGGATATTCTGGGTATTAAAAAAGCTAATGTAGGGGCACCTGGGTGGCTCAGTCAGTTAAGTGTCCAACTCTTGACTTCAGCTCAGGTCATGATCTCGTGGATTGTGAGTTCAAGCCCTGTGTCAGGCTCTGTGCTGACAATGCAGAACCTGCTTGGGATTCTCTCTCTCCCTCTCTCTCTCTGCCTCTCCCCTGCTGGCTCTCTCTCACTCTCTCAAAATAAATAAACTTAAAAAAAAAAAAGTAAAAGAGCTAACGTAGGTAAATATACTGGACAAACTGTAAAGTGCCTGGCAAATGCCAGAAGTTGCTACCCTAATGGCTGTCTCTCACAGCTCCATCTTAGATGATGAAGATATACTTCCAGGTATATCTGCCTGCCTAATGTGCTCCTGGCTTGAGGCATGGGAATGGGGGAGTCTGAGTCAAGGGATTGGGGCTACTTCCTTTCCAGGAGACTGCCACTTCCTGCTCCGCATCATGAGGACAATCATGGACATTGTTCCCAGCATACCCATATTCACATATTTGATCTATAATTTCAGGGGACTCATAAAGTCTTTGAAGCAACGTCAGCCCTGTTGACTCCATAAAAGTAATAGACTATTGTTATCAACCACTGCATACCTACTGAGTACCAGGCAGTGTCCTAGGTGCTTTACATATATTATTTCACTAAATACACTCATAACCTTAAGAGGTGGTATATCTGAATTTCACAGACAAGGAAACTAGGGCACAGAGAGGTTAAGTGACTTACTAAGGTAGCACAGTTGGTAAATGGCAGTGCTGGTGCTGGAACCCAAGGCTGTCTGCCTCCCAAACTTGTGATCTAACCATCACATACTACATTTAGAAGGACTGAGAAGGAATGCACTCCCAGAGCTAGTGTAGAAATTGCACTGAGGCCCACATCTGGAGAAGCCACTGAAAAGTAATCTTGTTTTTTCAATTCCCCTTGGGTAGGCACAGACTTAAACTCATCCCAGGCAGGAAAAAAAAAAATCTCTGAAGTAGGCCCATTCTGAAGTTTTATATCTCATGAATAAGTTTTTCCCTATGTCTAACTTCTATCTTTTTTGCTAAAATCTAATCCCTCTTCAAACCCTCATTTCCAGTAGGGACAGTGAATATATGACATGGTGCCCTTCCATGAAAGGTCCTAGGTCAGGAGAGGCTGGAGGAACTTCTCTTTCCCTAGTTCTGTTGAGGCCATGACTAAGATGTCTCAGTCCCCTTGGTGTCTTGGATTTGATCCAAGGTATCAAACCAAAAGATAAGCAGGAAAAAAATGGACCAAGAAGAAGAGTAGAAAAGAGTAGCCTAACCAGACCAAGGAGACCAGCATAGAGAATGGCTTAGGAGTCTCTTGGGACCTTAGTGCTGGGTTAGGTGTAAAGTTAAGGTGGGCAATTTTTCCCACCAGACTCAGCAGCCAGGTTTATGTTTGACATGTATCTAGCTGGGGAGGTCTGGCCACCATTCCTCATGCCAGAGTCTCTGGTTAGTCTCAATATGACATCTCTATAGAAAGGAGAGGGCTGGGGGTTCTGCCACTCTATATTTACTCCTGTCTCAATACTACCTCACTGTGCTTGCTCAGGATCAGGCAGCCCAACTCGGGGTGCTTAGAGACGCCCAGGGAAGAGAATTATCTTGTGAGGAGGATGCTAGGATCTCAAGGCTAGGGCCAAAGCTCTTTTATCTCAACATGAGAGCCAGGAGGGTAACTAGAGCCTGAGTTTGAACATCCTTCCATCCCTCCCTCTCTCCTCTGTACACCACTCTACCCTGCTGGGGCCCAAGCATGCCCACTGCTCACTTTGGCTTCCCTCACTTCACTTACCCTATGGACAGGAGAGGGTTAAAGGCATGGTATGGGCAAGCTATAAATTTCCCATCAGTGTGGGGAGAGTAGGACTGTTGGCAGGGAGGGGGTTGGGCTGGGGGGGGGAGGGGGGAGCTGGGAAAAAGCCAGGAGGTTGTCTCTAGGTAACAATAAACACTGCAAGCAAGGAGCAGCTGTTACACTTACTCTCTCTGCATCACAATGCTGAAATAACACTAATAAACCAGTGTGCCCAATGCGCAGGCATACACGCATTTAGGGCCGAGCCCCACTGCACCCTTAGAGCTGCCCTCTGCCTCAGGTCAGGGCTCTTACTGTCAGTGGACATACCAGTCTTGGCCTGGCTATCCTTGTGGGGAGGATGAGCACGAAAGAGTCAGTTTCAGAGTCAGAGTGGCATTCTCAAGTCAGGAGGGTTGCAGAGGCTGGGGATTCTGGGTTCAGACCCTGATGGCATTCACTGGTGCAAAGAGTTCAAATGGGGTAACTCTTGGCTGGGAGTTGGGAGTAGAGGAAGAGAAAGAAAAGTGTAGGGAACAGGCCACTACTTACCGTATCTTCTCAGATTGGAAGGGATGAGTTGGCCAGGAGTGGAGATAGCTGAAGGGAGACAGAAGAAAAGGGAGGCCAAGCAGAAAGTTTGAGAAAGAGGAGAAACATGTGGTATTGAGGAGTGATTCTAATATCTCTCCTGGGCCTAAACTCCCCACACCTGCCTACACCCACCTGGTGCACCCAGGCTCCCCCTCACAGCACCATTTCTATACCAGAGCCAGGTGATGTGTTGGCTCAGTTCAGGACTGAGCTTTATTATGGGTATTCCAGCAGGAGGCCCTGGGTTCCTGATGCTGCCAGGGAGAGCTGGGGGAGTAGAGATGGTCCCAACTCCCTGCAGGAAGAGCAAAGAGCAAAGAGCGGCTGGTCTCTTTCTCCAACCAAAACCATCTCTGGATCTCCAGAAGCAGCCCAGCAGAGAGTCCCTCACCCCAGCTGGAGAGCAAAGCCACCAGCAACGAAACAGGCAAATGAAAATGGGCTCTGCCAGAGAATTCTCCTCCTCTTAGCCCATCCTTCACTGAGGTTAGAGGGAAGGTATTATTATCTGAATACTAGTATCAAAGATCTCTGTTTCCCTTTGCTGAAACAAGGAGGCCCCTGGGACTGTGGTCAGAGGCCTGAATGGTTCCCCTGGTCCACCTTCTGGCCACTTTCTGCTGATGTGGTCTCAAACACAATATCCTATCATCCCCCTGATTCAGAAAGGATGGAGAGGATGCACATTGCCCACCTGGCCTGTAAGAGATAAAGGAATCAGCACCTTTGAAGATCTATGGTGTCTGTTTCCAGGGAAGAGAGAACTGAGACTGTGGCAATCCTTCCAGGGAGGAGTGGCTGTGTCTGTATGCACATGTGAATGCCCAGTACCCTTTGTGCAGCCCCAAAGGATACAATTGTATACTACTAGCCTAGCCTCTCGTATCCTTTTCTCACTGGGAAGCCTCTTTCTGGGAATGCTCAGCCTTCCCTGATCTCTTCTCTCCCATTTCCCTCTATTCTTTCATAGCTGGGGCCTCTCCTTGACCCACAATCCATATGAGAGACCTTTATCCACACAGCTCAGAGTGGGGGAGAATTGGGGCAATAGAGAGCTCTAACAAGCCTGAAGCCTCTTCCCCTCTTTTGTTTTCATAAGCTGCCCCCATTGCTATGAGTCACCAGAACCTTGAGCTCAGCTGAGCTGCCAGCAGCCTTCTCCCTCCTTGCCCTGCAGCAAGGCAGATATGCACCCAAAGGGCCCCAAGCCCACCACCTCACAGGGCCACAGCCTTTTCTTTCATCCCTAGGAATCAGTAACGCAGACACATTGAAATGAGTGAGCAAAGAAGTGTGAGAGACCCCAGCATGTGTTCTGTGCCAGAGCAGAGAGCCGGCTGCCTGCATGGTAGAGCAGAACGACCAACCAGAAGAGCTGGCACACTTGGGCACACAGCCTTGTCAGCATGTGAGAGAGGGTGCAGGAGAGGGTTTTTCAAGACCAGGCATCTCCTCCTAGCTCCCTCTCTGGTTACTGTTTATTCCCCTTGGCCTCTCTCCCTGGGTGCTGATGGACATCACAGCACTGCCACCTCTGAGGCACCTTCCTTCCCCTCCCCCATGGCTTTGGGAGCTAAAGAGGGGCTATAACAACCTTCGAGGTGTCAGGTGGGAGGTTCAGACATCTAGATGTCTTACCAACCCATGGGACATACTGAGGGAGAAGGAGGAAAGGCGGAGTCCCATCAGAGTAAAAGCTAAACCCTGGGCTAACACTGAGCTTGTTTTTCTCCAAAGTGCAGGGGATTCTGCTACCTCTGCCTCCCACTCACTTCAAGTCTACTCTTCTTTCCCAGCAAAGACTCAGCATTCCTTGTGGCCTCTAGACTCCAGGCTCTGACTCTGGGGCTGTAGATCTCCTTGCCTAAACCTTGGGAGTATGAGGCAGGGCTGGTGGGGACTACGGGAATGGAAGCCTCATTCCTTAGAGAAACATCCAGAATCTAGACTGAATGCTTTCAGGGCCTTTTGGACCCTCCACTATGCCTCTAATGTTGGACCGGGGCTGTACAAGGGTTGAGAAAGGGCCTACCGAAAGCCTGACCCCCTTTCTGCTCCTTCTTTGCTGTTCTTCTCCACTGCTCTGTTTCAAAAGAGAAAGAGCAGCTCTGTAAACAGGAGCCTCTAATAAATCTCATGAATAACATTCAATATGAACACCACCCCTCTAGGTTAGGCAGTCAGCCCCACAGATGGGACTATAGGCCTCAGTTCCCAAATTTCCCCTCTCTGTCTTCTCCCTGACTTTCCCAGACGAGAATTATCCTCTTCAATTCCCTGGCACAGTTCTCCCAGTTCTCACTACTATGGGTCCTTGGAAGTAGAGGAAGAGCTTGATGGATTCTTTCCAGACTGTCTTGGGGGAATGCGAAGGGTCCTTCTCACTTACTGTTTGTAGAGAAGGCAGAGAATGAGAGAACCAAGGAGATGACCCTGAAGGTCTACAAATAAGGGCGGTGAGTGTGCGGCACTTAGAGAGGCACATTCTGCTCTTCCTCAAGGACTCTGGGGATATAAAATGGGATACTAAGATAGAGAAGACAATTCTGGGAGTGGGGGAAAGGTGTTGGGGGCTTAGAGAGTGTGAGGAAGTTTCTACTCATGCTGCTTTCCAAGATCTCCCATCTTTGCCCTGACTCCAACTTAGTCTCCTGAAGCACAGAACACAGAATCTTGAATTTTTTGAGGAAGGAAGAAGATGCCAGGAAATGCCACTTTTGGCAACCTAGTGAGAAAGCCCCTTTTCTCCTTCATTCATTCCCTCCTTAACCCTAGTGTCTGAACAGTAAAGGAAGGAGGGAGCAGGAGTGTTGTGGAAAGTTGGAAACATGCCTCGCCCTTCTCTCCATTATGCACCAACCCCACACAAAGCCAGATAGGGCTTGACTAAATGCTCTGAGGCCATGACACTGCATGAAATGCAGGGGTATTTGTGACTTGGCTTCCAGAGCCTTGCGTTTTAACCCTGTCTCTGTTTTAGGCCTAGACATGGGACAAGAGATATAAGGCTACTCTCTACATTTCTGGGCATAATTTTGTCTAGTAGTTTAGACTGTGACAGGGAAACTTGTGATAAAATCTTTAAAAAAAAAAAAAAGCTCAACATTTAGTCACCTTTTTGATTTATTTTTTGATTAAGGAACTGGGACAGTTGGTACCTTCCCTGTGGACTTTACAGAGTATAGTATAGTAAAATCCCATGAGAGTGACGGACTCTTGGGGATCTGTCTGCTTGGGAGCAAGGGAATGGATGAGTTGACCTCTGGACCTGTATGAGAGAAATGTTCCCCCAATAATGCACCTGCCTAATGCCCTTTAGTTGCTTCTAAGACTTGGAGGCCAGAGATAAGAGACTCCAATAATAATCGTGCCAACCCTCTTCCCTTGACTTTCCTCCCCACATTCTACCTACCTGCCTACCTACCTACCTACCTACCTTTCCTTGTGGTCCCAGGAACTCTCCAAATCCAGGAACTGATTTCCCCTCTCAGTCTCCATTTCCACTTCTGTAAAGTGAAAAGTTTGGCAAGATGAGCTCCAAGTTCTCTTCCTTGCAGCAGTATGATCCTATGAGTCACACCCCAATGGCACCAGGCCTCAAGTAACGTCCAGGGTGCTTCACTTATGTCTAAATGTACAGATATATCTCTGAACCTCTCACTACAGTCCCTGGTTCTGTGGTCCCTTTCTCTTGCCATCTCTCTTCAAGGACCTCAAAGTTCTGTCCCTACTTTCCTTTCACAGTTTTACGTTACTCACTGGGACAAGCCCAACTGGAAAAGATCCCAGGAGCAAGAAAATAGCCTTACCTAATAACCTGGCTGCAATTTTGCACCTCAGACCCAAATCAGCCGGTACTATTCTATGCTTTTTGGAGGTCCTAGCAGTTGGGGGGAAGTCCTGGCAACTCTCCCCAGGACCTCCCCTCCTCCTCCACCTTACGATTCTCCTTGCCAGAACGCAAAGTGGCCAGTGATTGATGGGCCTGGGTTCCTGGTAACCGCACCCAGTGGCCCAATCCTCCTCCCTTACCCAATCCCTCCCCTGTCCCTATTCAGAGATCAGATTGTCTCATGTTGGTCCCTGAGGTCCCATTAATTAAAAATACATCCAATTAAATGGCAGGTGAAAACGTGCTATTGGAGCTCTCTACCCCCCTGCCCCAGCTTGGTCTCCCCCCCTCCTTTTAAGGCTCAGCTGTGCTTTGAGCTGAGAAAAAAAAAAAAAAAAACACAGAGAAAGAGAGAGGGAGAAAGAGGGAGAGAGAAGAGGAAGACATAGGGGTGGGAGGATGAAGGGGGGCTGCTATTTGAACCTCTGCCAGGGTAGCATGTGCCAGCCTGGGAGGGTGGCACTGTGCCCTGGTGTCTAATTTCTGGAGGTGTGACTAGGTTCAGTCAGCTGGGTACCCACCTCCATTTCCCTTAAAGGGGCAGAGGGAAGTCAAAGGGTGTGGCTAGCTTCTAGGCTTGATGGGTGAAGGGCAGAAGTGTAAGTGGTAGAGGGCCCTTAGGACAGGGTGTGATGTTCAGAGTTGGGAGAGTCTGAGGTCTCCATCCTTGGCATATCCCTGTTCTTCTCCAACCTGCAAAGAAGATAATGAGAAGCCGGCTGGGACCCAGGTGGCAGGGCATGGCGATGCTCCCAAGCCAGGCTGTGCCTACCCCTACCCGCAGGAAAGCTGAGGGAAAAAAAAAAACAAAAAAACAAAAAACAAAAAAAAACAGAGGGAGGGAGGAAGGACAGAGCCATAATTTGAGTGGGAGCAGATGGGTCAGATAGGATAAAATATATAAGGATGGATGTTTATATGAGCACCACAACACTCAGCACCTTCTAGGCAAGAGGGTCTGGAGGGATCTGTCCTATTTGCCCTTCTCTAGTCAAAAAGAAGTAGCAGTAGTGTGAAGTCACCTCAACCTGGCTGCCTGGCAGGCTATGAGCAGGGTATTTCCCCTGACAAGCACTGGTCACTCATTCTCCTCCACACTTACCATGTCCCAGCATTTTGTCAGGTAAGGCATCTGTTCCACCCTCTGCCCCTTGGAAAGCCCTCTGGCCCCAAGCAATGCAAAGCTAATGGGCACTGAGAGCTGTTGGGAGAGGAGCTAGGAAAGAAGGGATGAGTAAAGGTGGTACTCAGAATCCAGGCACCAGGGGGGTGTCTGCCAACCCAGGGCCCCCGCCTGGCCTCCCTGGCAGCCTCAGTACCTCCTCACTTCACTTTAACGCTAATTGGAGATTTTAATCTGCGCTGCTGCTCTGCTCGGGGTGCTGGGGGGAGTGCCAGCTGTGCAGTAATTCCAGCAGCACCGACTGTTTAATCAAGCTGTCCTCCTGGGGAGGGGCCCTCGGGCATGGGGATAGGAGGGAGGAGGAGAACCTCTGTCATCTCCCTTAGCCTGTTCAGCCTGGAAGGGCTTCATGGAGACTGAGGATCAATTGTGGGATACCTCACCCCCATAGGGGCCCCATCACCACTCGGATCCTCAGCAGAACCATTGCACCGTAAGGGGTTGGTTTGAAGCTCCAGGGCCAAAGTAGCCCCCCTCCCCATCTGGCTTTCTGACACCTTTTTTTGGGGTGTGCTCTGGCCACTCAAGCTGCAGACCTCTACTGGACCATCTTGAGTTCTGCAAGTCTGTGTTGGGGAGGTGATGGGGGCACAGAAGGCTGAACTTTCTCCCTCTCACAGTCCTCTCCCCCACATTCTCACTAACAAAGATATTTCTCTTACAATTTTGAGAGATTTTTTTCTCTGAAAATCACAGGTGCTCCCACCCTCTGGACCAGAAAGTGACTGTGTAAGAGGCAGGGAAATAGTGGGGTGGACAGCTGAAACCTGCTACACCCTGAGGAAGAAAACCATCTACGCAAGAAGTTTGGTGTCTGGAGCTAGGGGGCTTCCCACGTTCAGCTGGAAACATACCGAGATGTCAGGCCACTAGGGTGGAGTGTTCAGGGTCTGAGTCCATTTTTAAGGAAGAGCAAGTGATACTAATTATTCTTCTGGCTTCTTGGGGCCTGGCTCTCAGGCTTTCTCTCAGGGTATTTCTGACCCCTGTCTTGGAGAAAGAATGCCCCTGTCACCTAAACTCTGTCTGCTAAGGGGCAGGAGTTTTAATTGGTCAGCAGCACCCTCATGTGGCAGAAACCAGGACTGCAGCTGCCCAAGTAGCCCAGCAACTTTGAGGTATCAGACATCCAGGTTGACATTCAGTAAGCAGAATTATAAATATTGGTGCTCTCTGACTCATCAAGGTACCCGTGCATACTTACTGATTGACCACTTCTGGGGACATTTTATGCTTTCCTATCCTTCCATCTACTGCATCCTCTGACTCAAGGTATATGCCTATCAGAGAAGGAGCACCTCACCCAGAGCTGACACTTATTAGGGCTGCTGCTTGTGTTGTCTGGCTTGCAGGGGTGAAAGAGGCACTGCTGAGAGAGGAGGCCTAAGAGCAAAGGGTAAGCTGATGTCATATCTGATGGCAGAAGAGGCTCTGGCACCCTGCCAATTTTCTACAAGTGCCAGACAAGAGTTACCACCTGAATTCCAGAGACTATCACCTAGTGGTGGGTTTCTGCTGTACAGAAATCCATTCTTACTCCCTAGGGAGGTCTGGGAATGAACAGGGACAGATTATCAGAGCCTGAGATCCTTGTCCTTGAGAATAGACACCAGATAAACACTTTTCCCTCAAAAGATCCAGGTATTCTCCAAGGATGCCAGGCCACTGGGCAGAATGTACATCTGGGGTTTAGACTTCTGGCCCCAAGAGAAATGCTACCTGTCATTGGACCCTTACCCTCCATGTGAAATCTCATCTGTTTACTGGTCCCTTCTTCCCACACCCACTAAATGGGGGAAATGGTTCTGTACTGTAGAAAGGGCTGGATATTTAACATCAGCAAGATCTTGCTAAAGATTAAAGCTGAAAGTCACACGGCAGAGAACATCAGAGAGAAATACTCCCAGAGAGAAATATAACCCTGTTTAGGGTTGGTGGGTACAGAGAGGCAAACCTACCTGGCAGCAAGAAGAGTGGGGGTGGGCACTAGAAGTTGGTGACCTGCCTGGTTCTGGGCAATGAAGATGGAGAGAAGCAGGCTTGTAGGTCTCTACTTCTGGTGCTTTGCACAATGTCTAGACAGGTGGGAGCTCCCATCAAACCTGGAAAGGAGGTAGAGAAGCTGATGGGAGGTAGTAAAAAGGGACAGTATGCCCAATCCTGACTCAAAAGGGAGAGAAAACAACTTCTTGGGGAAGAAGAAGGCAAGGCTGTGCCTGTGTGTGTGTGTGTGTGTGTGTGTGTGTGTGTGTGTGTACGCATGTTCCCAGTGGGTGAGTGGGGCAAGTATTGGAGAGGAGAGGTTGAGAGTAGTCAACATCAGTACTCCATCAAAGAGGAAAACCCATTAGCTCAGTGGGCCAAGAGGAAAGGAGAAGAATGAAATGGCTTTTGGTGCTGATAAAGAGAGATACTTACTCTTACCAGGGGGAGAAATTGTCTGTGAGAAAGTAGGACATCATAATAGGGTCAAATAAAAAGCTAGGGAAACGCCTCTGGAGATCTTTGGGAATAAGAAACTTCCCTGAGACTAGTTGTATGGGGCAGGGGGAGGGGGGAGGGTAATCCTTTACAAAAGTAATCCTGAAGCCTCTGATTGGCCTTAGGTCCCTACCTGGCTTAGAGTCTATGAAAGAGACTGAATGTGTCAGGGCTCCAGATGCTAGGTGACTGATGGACTTCACCAAACTCCTCAAGGGCCATCCTTCCTGCTGCTGCCACCTGTAAAGGAAAATGACAGGTTACATTATGAGACAAGGGACTAGACACCAAAGAGAAATTTGGTCTTTCACCCAGGGAATATGGCCTTAGTAGGTAACAGTGATGGTGATGATAACCATTCTTCCAATTCCCTCAAATCTGAATTCACAAAGCCCAGAAGGATTAAGAGGAACTTTAAGTATGCTTCCAGAGAGAGTTATAACTGTTCTAAGATGCCTACCTCTAGGGAACTAGCTCCCAGTCTGATAAAGTAAAAACAATGGTTCCTACACCTAAGAGGTAAGTTAGGAATTCAACACAACTAGAAGCTATGAAACCCAGAATTATAAAGGGTGATGAAAGTTCAACGTTAATACAAAGTTAATGCAAGAAGGTAACTCAAGAGGAGGCCATCTAGTTTTAGATCAGATCACCAGCTTGTATTCAAGATTATCTGTTTTGTCTTGTCCAAAACAGCTTCTTCCAGAAAGGCTTGGAGGCAGGGGCGCCTGGATGGCTCAGTCAGTTAAGCATCCGACTCTTGACTTCAGCTCAGGTTATGATCTCACTGTTTGTGAGATCAAACCCTGCATTGGGCTGTGCACCAACAGCTCGGAGCCTGCTTGGGATTCTCTTTCTCCCTCGCTCTCTGCCCCTCCCCCACTCACGCTCTCTCTCTCAAAAATAATAAAAATAAACGTAAAAAAAAAAAGGCTTGGAGGAAAATACACAAGAAAGTCCTATGAGACAGAAAGGAAGTTTGTGAGGGGACAGCAGACTTGATACACTTTGGACAAGAAGGGCAGTCATATACATTCCCTACATAGGGAAGAATCTGCATGGGGACCAGATTCACGTTCCCCCTATATTATCAGTTGGGGTGTGATGGAGAAAATGTAAAGGTTATGCTTTGGGATCTGTTTCTTTGTCATTAGCAGACAATGTTCATTTTGCAGATCCTTCGTCCCTCTGATCTAGATTCATAACTCTGTCTCAATGCTGCCCAGTGGTAACTTTCTCCCTCTTAAGATTCTGATTCCAGCTCAGGGACTCTTTAGCATTTTCCTCCATGCACATCATTGGCTCTCAGACTTGTATGTTCAGAAAATAAGCATTGAAAGTGACTGTAGATACATCTCGGAGAAGTTCCAAAGGGGTAGTCTCAGCACAGAGCAAGAGGACTTCTGAACCTGTTGTGCATGTCAGTTCATTGAGCACACTATTTAGGGCTTAGGTAACAGCAGAGCAACATACCCCTTCCTGCTGCCTCCTCAAAGGAGAAAACCAACAACTCAAAACTTAAATAATAAGGGGGGGGGGGGAGTAGAAGGTGCTCCCTCCAACCTCTTTTCCCTGTAATCTCAGAGAATATCTCATTTTACTCAGAGTTCTATAATCCCTTCTCTTGTTCAGAGACTCCCCTTAGTTTCCCAGTAGGTGAGATGTGTTTTCTTTCTCCCTTCCTTCTGATTTTGCTTTTCTACAACTGTATTGTAATATAAAGGAGCCAGAGTTGAGATTTAGGGTAAACTCCTGCTCTCCAAACCCCAGAGATGGTGGCAAATTGCCCTTGGAACATGGGGGTAACTCCGAGGGCATTAAGATCTTTGGCCTTGGCTGCCACTTGCTTCCCAATGAACCAGAGCTCCTGACTAAATAAAAATTACATGTGTACAATTTGCATATTATAGAAAGATTAGTCTTTGAGGTAGAAACTATAAAGCTTCTCAGTTTTTCTACTAGTGTTTTTCACATCCACCTTTCCCCTCTCAATCCATCCCTCCCCCCTCAAAACCCTACAGCCCTTAGCTTCCTTTCTTGAGGAAGCTCATTGTTCTCAGGAGTTGGCGATCTTAAAGCTAGGGGTTCTATACTCAAGTAGGTTAAGATTATGGCCTCTTGGATTCCAGTCTTGGCTGGCTGCCACTAACTCACTCACTGTGAGACAGTGGGCAAGGCACTTCCCTTCCCTAAACCTGTTTCCAGGCTTGTATACCTAAAGAATGAATTAGGTGATCTGTAGGTTCTCTTTCTACCTCTGGCCATCTATGATTCTTTGAGGAAAGACACACTTCCTTTTATCAGGAAGTGAGACATTCCTGCCCTTCACACCTTCTCTCTGGGCCACTGCAGAAAGAAGCTCCCCTCTAGATGCCTACCTTTCTCATGCTGGCATAACCAAAGGGACAAATGAAGGAGTCCCAGTAGGAGGCCTTCTCTTAAGTGACAAACTCCTTCTATTACGAAGAGATGTTGAGAAGGTGATCTAAGTCTAACTCTGAATCTTGACAAAGCAGAGAAGAGTCAAGGCAGGTATGGGGCAAGAAAGCATGCCCCGCGCCGCCCCCCACCCCCCCGCCCACCTCACAACATACAACTTAGACTGTCTGAACACACACTTGGCTTTGCCCTAGGGAGGACCATGTTCAAATACAACTGTATGTGGATGGAAGAAGAAAGCAAGGACATGTGTAAACACATCTGGAGCATTGACACAAATGTCCAATCAGCGCAAATACACTCACTGCTGTTCCATCCTACATTAGGCCTATATGTGCCTTATAAGAAGCTATGGTGAGTGGGGGTGGGGGGGGGCACCACATCCCAGTCTTACCCCTCCCCAAAGTCAGAAAGGAAGAGACAGTGAGACAGGAGCTACTTGGCTTCCTATAAATTGTTTTGTCCTTCCTCACAGCTGCAATCAGAAGCTAAGGGCTCCCGCAGGCCTTGTTCTGATCTGCTGCAGGCGATGGAGGGTTTTTGAAACGGAGAGGACTTGGCTGCGGCCCCGTTTCAGCTGCCATTGGGGCTGGCTAATGGGCTCATTCGGGAAGACCCCCGCCTGCTGCACTAAAGAGTCCCCCGCGGACCCCCTCCCCAATCCCAACCCAATTAATAAATGGGGGCTCCCACTTTATGGCTCTGGGAGCAGGAACCAGAGCTACAAATGACCCCCAGGGAAGGACAGAAAAAGGCCTTCCAAGAAACAAGCTGGAGAATTGTGCATCCATAGGCACACGCTGCCACAGGCTAGTCATATCCCATTTTCAAAGCATTAAAGGGGAAGAAACTGGCAAAAAACTGTATTTTCTTTCCTAGATCTGGAGAGGGACAGCATTCTTGAAGTCTGTGGGAACACCCTAGCAATAAACTCTCTTTCACCCAGTTCTCCAACCTGAAAAGGGCAGGTGATCATCTGGGCACAGAGCACATGCTTCACTATTTTCTAGGAGCACCTCCCCCTCTTAGATTCTGAAATACTGAACAAAGACACATCCCATCAATTGGTTAATGAAGTATACTTCCTACTTCTTAAAAATAAAGCAGCTACCTTTTTCCAAGCTCCCATCATAGTCAATAGGATAAATATGTCGGGTCATCTCTCCTTTCACATCCAAACTATCATCAAGCCTTGCTAACTTCTATGGACCCCCTTCCTTTCTTCTCATTCTCCCAGTCACACTGTAGTGCAAGCCCTCAGATAAAAACCAAAATATCCTAGCAAACTTTCTTGCTTCCTTGACCCAGTACAGCTGTGAAAGTCCTCAACATCATAATCATCCCCATCATGCTTCTGCTTTCCGTTAATGCTTACCAAATCAAATCCAAATTCCTCATTCCAGCCGACAAGACTGCTCCTCCTAATATTCCCTCCCCTTACCACACTGAGTGATCCATTCAGACTTCTGCACACAACACACACAAACGTTCTTCTGTAAGTTTTCTTCGTCTGAACACCTTCTCTTCTGTTCCCCTGTCTTCACTACCTTCAAAGAATCTTTTCTGGTTAACTCCAGTTTTTAAAATTACTTCTTGACTATGGCTACTTCTGTACTAGGTTAGTATTTTATTTTACAGCCTGCATTCACATGCTGACTTATAAACATTGATTCCTTACTTCCCACTCAAGTGTAAGACTCATCTCACTAGATCCAGAAACCTCCTAAAAAAGTGAGACCCTCCCTTAATCTCCCCCAGAAGTTGTCCTATACTCCAGACAATGACTCAACTAATGACATTCCTGCTCCCCACTGAAGCAACCCTCATGGTAGAACTCTCAGGATAGCATATCAAAGAACTACGAGGAGTAGAATCTTATTCTCAATAGCAATGTCCTATCAACATTGAACTTGGCACTAAGTCTTTCCAAAATTATAAATTGTTTCATGACTTTAAAATGTGTTACAAAACAAAAACCCGAAAACAAGCATGGTCATCAAAGGCATTTGTTTATCTCCTTGATCCTTGGTATATAAACACTATTTTATTTGAAGACCCCTTAGGATGAGAAACCCCATTTTGTTCCCTATCTCTAAGATTAACCTATACTCTCAGGTCATGAGCTGATTTTCTAGAATGCAAATCAATTCCAGAGTCCACAGTAATCTTGTTCTCTACCAGTCCTGCCTCTAGCCTACCTCTGTGCATCATATTTTTGGAAGGTCTCCAGGAACAGAGAAGTTATTCATGAGTCTGAACTATTTAGTGAGTACTTCCCTAGATTAACCTCACTCTCAAACTCTCTTCACTTCCTATAGTTTAGCCGTATGTGGTTAAACAATAAAAAATGACCTGCCACTCCCCTTATCACCTACACATTGCTCAGAATAATAAGGATTTGTTTTTTACTCCTTCCATCCTTTAGCTTCAAGGTGCTTAAGGGTCAAGATAATAAAAGCAAAGCACTTAGCACAGTGCCTGACACATAGTTAGGTTTCCAACATTACTTCCTATTCCCTCCCTCCTTCCTCCCAAAACCACAGGTTCTCAACCTTTCTAGGCCTGTTTGTTCACTGGCTGAAGACAGCATTGAGCTAGACAAACTAATGTCCTTTTGTAGTTCTAGCATTCTGTGAGTCTAATTAACATATTCTGTTTTGTTTACTCTTCTAGGCACTGCCTTCACTTGGATCTAAAAACAAAGGAGAGAGGAATAATGCTATTTTCCAGGTTGACCTAAAATATATAAAACTACTTTCAGGGGAATTTTAAAACTCCAAAAATACAAATAACTTTTTAACATGATACATCTGAATCATTCCTTATTTTCAAATTATTCTCTTGAACTATGTGGATAGCAGAGGGAAGCAAAATTTTCCTAAATATTTGCTTAATATAATCAAGCTTCCCTAGTGAAAATGTCTTCAAAGCATCTCCCAACCTAAGAGTTCTAGGCCCATCTTCCAACCATACAGGTAACACTACTGTAATCAATGGGAACTCTTTACTGACAGTGGTGCTTTAATGGGCCTACCTGAAATGAACTTGAACCTTTAAGGCACTTATCCTTCTCACTAGCCCAACCACAAATTTTCCTTCCATCCCACATTCCTATCTCTTCTTTAAAAGCAATTATACCCTAAGTCTCTTTCTGCAGCTACCAGCCTGCTCCAGTTCTCCTTCTTTGCCTTCTTTCCATCTCCTTCTCATATTGCTTCATTTTATATGAGACCTTTGGTCCCCTAACATAAAATGCAAACACTGGTACAAGGCCAAACTCCGAAGTTCCTGAACTTATAAAAGGGATCATGTTCCTAAGCTTTCTCTAAGTCTTTGAATTTGGCTTTTCTCCAGGACCAAAAGCATTCAAAATTGCATTAGCTTTGTTGGGGAGGGTTGTCTACCTACAAGCTAACCTTCATCAAAGGTGTCCCTCATTTGGTACTGTAGATCTGAGACACAGGAGGGAAAGGGATCCTCTCCTTGAGACAGCCATCAGAATAGGCTCCTTAAAGGAAAAAATAAAAAAAAATACTAAGTAAAAACAGCCTCCAAGCCACAGGCTTTGCTTTTCACTTAGCTCTGATTGCTACCTTGTAGCCTTTGTAAGGTTTCTCCTTACCTCCCTCAAGAGATGGTTTAGCTTGGATAAAATGCCCTTCATTCCTTTGGAACTATTAACAACCATGCCAGAGGAAAACATCTAAAAATCTGTTTCCAGGTCCTAGGAAACCTATGTCTAAGTGAACATACTTTATGGCTATACTCTCTTATTCTAGAGAAGTATGCTGTGGCTATTGGCTACATATTAAGTTTCACTAACAACCACCCATCTAGAGAGTATTAAAGACTAACTTAATAGCCCCTTCTCTCAACCTTGAACCACTAATTTTTGAGGTATATATGAGAGCAACCCAGTGACCAAAGTGTTTTGGCATTCTAGTGATTAATCACCAGGGCCTCAAAGCAGTCCTCATCTGCTTTCTCATGGATAGCAGGGCCTTCTTCTCACCAAGCTTTACTTCCCACAGACACCATCTGCAACTGAGCTCAGAAATGTCATCACCAAAAGCACGTCTCAGGATATGAGGGAAGAGGATGAAGTGAAATGTTGAGGCTCCCTGCCCTTCCTAGACCAGTAATCTCTTTTATCCTGCACAACATAAATTAAAATCTCCTTAGCAATAAGAAAGTATGATTATTTTGCTTTCTCCTTCACCTCTCACTCAGTAATTTGAGGATCTGTAATAGAAACGCATCTTCTGAGTTGCCTCTCATCACCCTTCAAAACTATGAAGCAGCAGTAACTCTAAATACCTTGCAGGATTAAGCAATCAATACCTCTTGTAGGCTTACGGCATGGCATGCAAGTTGGGTAGTGAGTGAAAAATAGGAAACGAAAAGAAGTTGGGTGGACAGGAGAGATGGAGAAACGGCTGCATATGGGGAGGAGTGGTAGAGTCCCCCCCCAGCAATCCCTTCAGGTGTCATACTTCCCCCAAAGTCTCTCAAACCTAGTTTGGAGTATTCACTTGAGTATTCCTAGGGCTATAAGGAACACTAAAATTATCCCTATGGATGAGAAATGCCATACCCGGACAGTAAAATTAACCAAGTGTCCAGAAATGCTCACCTTGCCTCTCAGGACAACCAGAAGATTTAGCAGTGCCACCCCTCCCTTGGAACGGTTGAGCATTTAGTCACTTGAGGAACTCACTTCCATTCCACCTAGCCCTTCAGGATGACTAAGTTGTGAACAGAGAAGTAACTCCATACTGAAACACAAACTATGGGGCAATCTTTAATAACAAAGGAAATCCCAGTTCAGCACCAAAAACATTAACTGTTAACTTCCTTAAGGCATTAACTTTACCATACAGTTAAGGATACCTGTCTGGGAAAAGATAGTGCTTAAGAAATCTAGATACTGAAACAGCATGATTTCTAACTAGAAATTGCCTTGGTCGTGATAGAAAAAAAGTCCAAGTTAGTTAGGTCCTCAGCCTTTAGGCCTAGAATTAAAAAGAGCCACTGCTATAAAGTGGAAACAATATTCCCTAGTAGGTTGAAGTTCACACTCCCAGTCATGAATCTGCAATATATAAAGACCAAAAACAAATTCCTTTTTCTCTGGAGGCTAACCAGGAACACAGGATTCCAGGAATTGGAACAATCTTGAGCTCTCCATTCTCCTTCTGGGTAAAGACAGGACAGCCCACAGGCAAGGGAACATCATAAACTTTGGGGATTCAAAAACAGGCTGGCCACCCTCATCACCAGTATTTGAATTCCTCTTCCTAATTTCCTTGTTCTGGTGTACCCTTTAACCTTGTATGATTGCTCACCCCAATATCCTCCCCCCCTTCTTTTCTGTCTTCTAATGGGCTTTACCTGCTTTTATCTACTTATGTCATGACTAGCAGGACTGCAGCACACACAAGGGAAAATTTAGTTCTTAGTGTCCTAAACCGTGAAAGAGAAGGGAAAGCAATTCTGTTCTCAGGTGGAGATAGGAAAGATTTTGGAGATAATAGAATTTTACCCTTATAAACAACTTTGACTCGTTTCCTGGATTGGCAACACATCAGGAATCTCAACGGAGCTAGGAACACTAATCTCCATGCCTACCCTACTCATGGTAACATAGGAACTGGTTGGGGTGGTTATGGTTTTAAGAGATTATTCTTTGGTCTAAACAGCCTCTTACCAACTTCCATTGACAAGTTGAGCTCAAACCCATTACCTCTCCTTTCAGGAGGAGCCACGGGTACACAAGACTCAACTCTTTTGATGGCCTGGCACCATCATTTGTGTAACTATTTCTACTTAAAAAAAAAAAAAATCACATCTTAGTTTTCCCCAACTTTTTTTCTTCTCTAATTCCTAGTCTAGTGTTTTGAAGCACCTCTTCAAACCCTGAGAACCTTTTTTTTTTTTTTTTTTTTTTGTATTTTATGAGACTACAGAGATTCTGAGACAAAGCACTCCTAAGATAAAGTAAAGGAAAAAGCTCTTTGTACACAATTAGATCTGCTCAGAGGCTACAGGTTAAGAAGTAAATGCAATGGAGCAAAAGTGGTATAGTAACAGGAAATATTTAATTTTCCAATCTCCACTTTCCATTTTTATAAACTGAAAGAAAAAAATTTAATATATTACAAAATATCTGTACATAGACAAGATACACCCGATGTGGGGCAAAAACAAGAGAGAGAAGGAATACAGTGTCAGGAACCTAAATCAGGGAGAATGAGGTGGCAACTGACACTTTTCTGGTGCAGCATTCTCTCTCAAAACCTGCTGGTAACCATTTTAGTACTGTAACTATATATGCATATTACACACACACACACACACACACACACACACACACACACACACACACACTGGCTGGGTGATGTCTATGGCATAAGCTAACAAAAAAAAATCCTACTTACAAATTTGTGCTACTGCCCTGCTTTCAAATGTATAGATTTGATGTCATTTTCCAATCCTTATCATCCCTATGGACAGTTGAAAAAAAACTAAGGAAACTGGGTCAAGCAAATTTGTTTTCAAAACTACAAAAATGATCATGGTCAAACCAGTTTTGCTCTCAATCATGAACAGAATCAGATTTCTCATCTGTTCAAAATAATGTATTTAATAGACTTATTATCTCCCATGGTACAATTAAAACAAAACAAAAACCACTTTTGAGTATAATTGGGTTTGTAAATTTCTAACAGTCAAGTTGAAATTCTGCCAAAACTTTACTTCTATCACATTTATAGGTAACATAGCTGAAAAATTAACAAATACCTTTTCTTTCTCCACAGATTCCAGGATATTTGAGTTTCTTTTTTCCTCTGCCTTTAGAAATAGTCAAAATTACCAAACTTTTTTCATTGTAAAGGCTAGACTCCCCAAATGGGGATAGGAGGTGAGATGGGATCATACATACACATACACACATCCATACATACACTCACCCCTTTCCCTAGTAGTAGGGATGGGGGAAGGGAGACTTAAGTATATTATTTAGAATATTTGGCATAATTAAAAATAAGGGGTGGGAAGGGGGGGGAGGAAAAACATTATTAATGATTGCTGATAACCAAAATATAATTAAAATATAGAGAGAATTTTATTCATATTTGATGGGAGATCAATTATTTTCACTATGAATAGATACTTTTGAAAGTATCACAGGCTTAAGTTCTTTAATCAAAAATGGGAGTGGGGCCCAATGCCTCAAATTCAAATATTCTAAAATACAAAGGCCCATGTCTGAGGACTAAGAAGTCAACAGACAAAATGTTCAGATGAACTTTAATGGAATTTTCCAATAGCATGTCAGTGAGCCTAGCAAATCTAATTGGACACACTGGTATAAAAAGCCATCAATGCCAAAATGGCTAGAAGGTTCTTTTTCTAATCAATGTTTGCCCCTGAGGGCAAGGCCAGACCAAAACCCAGAGAATAATAAAGAAATACACACACCGGATATCTACCTATTTCAGTAACAGGGGAAAATAGTCTTCATGTAAGTATCTGAAGAGGGTTCTTCTTTCATTTCTTTATAAAGTTTTTTTTTTTTTTTTATTAGTGCACCTTTCTCTTACAAGTAGTTTTTATTTTTTAATATAAGAACTTGGCATTGAAACACAAAACTTCACTTGAGTTCTGAAAACTATTCTCAAAGATGCTGAAGCATGTTTGCCTTTTCTTTGTAAAGGGGCCCTAATCTATGTTTCACAAAGGCCTAAGTCTGTGCAGAGAATTTATATGAATGTGTAGGTTTTTAAAACACCTTATATGCTGGTATTCACATAGAAATGGAAGCCAGAATGAGAAGCCTCCCAAGTTATCCCACCCTGAAAGCCTTTCCATTTTCCATTTCCTGTTTATAATAAGGCAAAATTCTTGCCATGAAGTCATTTACCCCTTTTACCAAAAATAAAACCAAAATCAAATCTCTCCAGAGGAAACTCCCTAAAAGAATTGGCAGGATATACATGCTGAGATGTGTATATGTCAATACTGTTCTTTCTCATGGTCTGCTCTTTTAAAATTATTTTTTAAAAAAGGTCTCAGATATTGATAGATCTTCAGAAAAATATCCACCCTAAACTAAGTTACATTTCCATGTATTTCCATGTATATTCCATGTATTTCTTTTGACAATATTACAATGCTCTGTTTCAAAGGTTTTGTTTTGTTTTTTGTTTTTTTGACAAAAATATATGTGTAAACAGTATGGTAACTGCTCTTACTAGCCCTCTAGGTATGGAGGCATCATCTCTAACCCCAGCTCAGCAGCAAGTCCTAGGCTGTCTGCATTTATAAATCAACTTCACCATCAGAACGTGGTTTAAAAAAAAAAAAACATTTTAGAATTGAAAAGTTACAGAGAACATATAGGAGTTTGAATTTCCTTTCGTTTATTTCAAAAAAAAAAAGTAAAGAATTATCCCAGGTTCTTGGGCATCTCAACGATTAATTTTTTTCCAAACAAATGCCTCAAAAAGAGAAAAAGACAGAGAGAGAGAGAGAGAGAGAGACAGAGAAAGAGAGAGAGAGAATGAGAAACTCTTTAAAGATGTGGTAAAAAAGGGAAGAGATGGGGTAAATCTACCTACATGCCCAAGAATGCCTCTTTCTACAACCTGCGTCCTGTGCAGGGAGAGGGGCATGTCTTTTTGTCAAAGCAGAACTAACTTCACGGATGAGTAATTTATTTGGAAAAAAGGTATGTTCAAGATGCTCAATGGGGAAAAAAGTTCACTTGAAAGCAAAAATGTGAGATGGTGGAGAGGAAGGAAACATTTATTTAAATCAGCCAGTCACTCTGTTTCCCTTATCGCAAAAGCCTAAGAATATCTCAAATTTTGTGAACACTATTATCTTTAAATGAAAACAAAACGGAAAAAAAAAAAAGCAAAAAACAAAAAATAAAAAAAATTCAAAAGGAATCATAAAAAAAATCCCCAAATTTAAAAAAAACCTAAAGAGAGCCTCTCCTGAGCCATCTCAAAATTGAAACTGTTCTCCTTTTCTTCTGCTCAAGAAGTGCAGGCAAATGAACTAATAAAACATTTACTTTTCAATTTAATGACCCTCTCCACATTCTCTACTTATTATCTACTAGGTAGAGTTGAACTGTTCTGGCTGTAGCCCATCCAGGGGGAACTGGTGCCAACATCATTTTATAAGTCGCCTGCTAGTAGCAAGTGAGCAAGGAATACAACAGACAGCTTTGCGGTAGCCAAATGCAGATGATTACCTCGCTCTGGCAAATGATTTCATTAATGTTTCAGAGGACTGGATGGAAGGATGAATAGGGAAGGAATCTTTCAGGACACTGAAGTCTCTGGGTTAGTAAGGAACTCCTCTCCCTCTTCCCCCTCTTGGCGGGACTCTTGTAGGTCCCCGATAGAGTTTTCCATAAGCAGAAGACTGAGCTGGGCCCCCCCAGTTTAGGCCTGTTCCTGAACTGCTGGCCCCAGTGGTTCCTGGCCCCAGCTCCCCATAGTTCTGCAATTTGGTCTCTGCATGTACCACAGAGTTGCTGCTTCCCTCAGCCTTCAGGAATGGTTGCCCGACCACTGAGTGTAATGCTAAGGGGACCCTGGCAAAACGGAGGTCCTGGTCCCCTGGGAACTGCACTGACCCTGTGCCCTGGTAACTGCTGGACTCCCCAAGGTGGCTCACAGAGCCTGAGAAGGTCCTGTTCTTCACCAGGGTCTGGGTCAAGGATTCTGTCAAAGCTGGACCAGAGTTGCGTTCATCAGTGTCAGTGGCACTGAACCCTGTTTCAGGCCCATCAGTGTTTCCGTAAGTCCTGTTGGGATGGGGTCGGGTGGAGTACTCCATTGGTCTCAAGGCCTGGTGCTCATGTGGCAGGTGGCCAGGAGGCTCTGCTTCAGGCTGGGATAAAAGTTGCAGCAAGGCGGCTGTCACGGCTGGGTTCAACTCCTGGGGGGCGCTGGAAAGATCGCCTTCAACCAGAGGGGGTGGAGGTGGCGGCGGTGGAGGTCCGGGGGGCTCAGGGGGCCTCTTCTCTGGTGGAAGAATGTGAGGAGGACATGCTGTGGAAGGGTTACTTCTTTTAAACACCATCTTAAAAATCACATGTGATTATAAACACAAACACACACACACATACACACACGCTGCCCAACATAAACAAATAGCAATACAAGTAACCAAATATATATAAAGAATAAAATCTTGGGATCAGGAAATTGCAATTTATAAATAAAATCAATTGGTTAAAATAAAACAGTTGCATTCTGAATCTAACAGCTGGTATAAAAAAGATCATATGTTTTCAAATGATTGTCCTGATTTTTGTCTGAGATTTCCTCCATTTCCTTCCTTAAGGAACTGTTCTAATATGTAGGCTGTAGGCAGCCTCCCCGCCCCTTTTTGCTGTTGGATCAAAACATTAATGAAAATAAAGTAGAAAGAAGGAAGATGAGAGGAAACAATACACATGCTGTGGTCACATTTCTAGCACAAAATCTTGCTGTACAACAGGAGACCTTGCATGGACTTAGCTAATGCATTTTACAGAACATTTGATGATATAAGGTTAACACCTGAAATAGAATTTAAAGAATATACAAGAGAGATGAAATAAAAACCTTTCATTACTGTCATGTATAAATATACACTTGCTTCTCCAAACTTCAGTCCCCTCTCCCCATAATCACATTCTGAAGAAAGGGATTAACCACCATTCTGTCATTCAGTTTCCTGTTACAATAATTATAAAGACTAAAGTAATCTATCATAATTTTCTATTTTGTTTTCCAACCTCCTGCATTTTTTCCATGCTATGAAAAAAATCACTACAGCAATGTCATGCAGAATGGGCTGCTGATAAACATGTTTATCTTGGAGACGGTGACAAAACTAAGTATTTAGAAATGTACTGAACTTATACTACACTATGTCTTTCCAAGGATCTTTTGTCTTTCTTGAACCACTCCCCACACACCCCCACCTGCTGGCTAAATTTGCCTAAGCATGGCAATCACTGTATGGTAACTACTGCCAAGGCAGGAGAGTAGGGATGTAAAACGGCGTGAGTTTGAGAACATACAAAACCAAGTACAATCAGAACAGTGCTTTTTAAGAGTTGGGAGTTACTCTGCTGAAGAAAAGGTTTCATGTTTTGGGATATCTTCCAAATGACTGATGTTTCTGTTCCCTATGGAACCATATTTTTAAATATCCATATAGTTAATTCTTTATTATCTGAGCTAGTGATATGAAAGTCATTACTCAGACAAGCCAAAATAATTTTTAGTTATAAAGTAGTTTGGTAGCATATTTACCACAATTATATTTTGCAAAGACAATCAGTAAAGTATGTATTTACTTAGCATGCAGATGAAAGCAGTCTGAAAACATAATATTATAACATTGTGTTGTGGAAGGATGAGGTCAGGTGCTATATGTAACATACAAGTGGGTGGCCAACAGTCCCAATTTGCCTGGGACTGAGTGGGTTTTCAGGTTGCCGACTTTCAGTTTTAAAACCAGGACGGAACGGAGATGAGTTGGACACCCTGTATACAGTACCCACCCAAGTTGCTTGTTGACAGATTGACTGGTTAACTAACATGCTGAAAAAGGAGAGCTAACTGGACTACAAACTCCTATAGATTTCAGAGTTTATTGCTGTCAATAGTATGTTTCTCACTACATAAGAATATCTCAGTACCAGTTATATTTAAATGTATTTTTGGACTATACATAAAATAAAACACTATGGTTATTTTTTTTTTTAAATATTGATGGCAAACAACTTTAAAAATGCCTAACTGTAAAAGTGATCAAAGCTAAACTTACTCTTTCAGCTATACTACTTTTCATATTTAAACTTTGCCTTTTAGTCTAGCTGTATTTCAATAGAACTACTTCTTGAGCTCAAATTCACACATATGAGAGGATGAGAACTATCTCAAAGTAGAAAAGCAGACAGACTGTAAATGACTATTGAAGTAAATAAAACTTCTTAAAGGAGTTAAAAGATCACATTTTAAAAATCACACTATTGTAAGATCTAGTGCAAACAATATTGCCAATTCTTAACAGTCTGTACTACTGGAGGGAGGTATTAAAGAAATGTACAAATATAACTTAAAATTTTCAATTGACTCATTAGATTTCAACCATAACCCTTTCCCCATACAAGTAAAGAGTAGCTAAAGTGATAGATTTTCACCTTCTCTGGCTTATTCAGTCTGCCCTCTGGTGGAAGTGCTAATGAATAATAAAATGGCCAAGTGTGAGGCAGCCGGGGAGCAACAAGAAGAGGAGACATAGAACTGGATAATCCAGGGGTGACTAATAATTAGGAGTGGTATTTTTACTCTTCCCTAAAAAGCAAATCCAACAATTTCTGGCCACAGGCCAGGTCTTAATTTTAGTTCAATCTCACCCTTGTTGGCTCAATTATTGGGTGAATTTCTTTCAATCACTATACTATTTAATTTGAATGACTTCTTTAACGCATTTTGATTATAGCTGAATTCTGCTGAGGTGGGGAAGAAGAAGAGGGTGTGGGAGATGAGACAAAGAGGCCTGCTTTAACTCTAGATTAGCTTTCTCTGTTATTCCATGTCCTAGAGTCTCTTAAAAGCAATTGGAATCAGTTATGACAGAGTAACAAAATGAATTAAAAAACACATTAAAAAGAAACATATTAAGAAAAGTACACAGGTTCTATTCTGCCTCTTCCAATAATATGGTTTCAGCTGAGACCATAGGCAGGCTTATTTAAACTCCCTGGATTGCAGTTTCCCTATTTGTAAAGTAAAGGGGTTAATTTTATTTATGTTACCTTCCAGTTTTAAAAAGACTTACATATGAAAAATAGCTTATGTATTTGTATACCAGTGAAAATAAGGCATATACTTTCTGCACCATCCTGTATGAAATGTGAATGTAGGACGACCTAAAGTTGAAGGTTAGTGTACCTCATCAGCCCTCGTGCCTCTTCTTATTCCCCAATTCATGGGGTCTTCATGGACAGCGAAAATATCCAAGGAGTTGAAAACACTTTCAGATAAGTAAACATTTTGCAAACCAGACTGTAAATCAGAATTAGAAAATTTAAACTTTTCTTTCCTCTAATAAAATTGCATGCTGTGGTCATGTCAGGTCAAGATATAACATATTTATTTCCTTTGTTCAGATTTTTCTTTATGTAATGCTCACTTCCTAATTTGCGGTCCATTCAATTGTCTTTCAGGAGCACAGATTTTTAAAAAGCATTTTTATATGCTATTATTTTTTGGAATGGAATGTGTGGTGTTACACTTATCTACCAAGATTTCCAAATTATTCTTCAGGAGATTAACAATGGCACTTTATTAGAGTTTTCTTGACTATATCTTTCAGGCAAGACTGGTATCCCGTATCCACTACACTAGAGTAAAATCGACTATCTGTGCAATCTGATGATGGTTTATTTGGAACGCAGATTTTCAAGTGCTAGTACTAGTTGGCCACTATTCACACAGTAGTTCAAGATGTATCACTAGCTATGATTGTGGTTTCTTTGAGTTAGAACACAGAAGCTTTACTTACCTACCTCCTAGAAAATGGAAAAACCATCAGTATATGGAAGGTGCTTTGAGAAGCTTTGAGACTTAAATAGAAGCTGGGCAAGAAATACATCATTGGGTGCTATGTTCTCCTGTAGACTAGGTTACAGAAAACTGAAACTGAGGCCATTGATGTGAAAAAGAAAATGTTAAAGAGATTTTTAAGAGGATCAACAGCACCTGAGCTCAATGAGATTCATGACCGGTCTGTTTACCTGCTGCCTCCTCCTGTGGCATTGTGGGAGTTCTTCGGGGCCCCTGTGGCCCACTGTTCTTGTCACTGTTGTTTTCCTCCAGGCTGCCTGCTGGCTCCTGGGTTTTCATCAGCTGACTCAAAAGAACTGCCAACATATTCTGCATGTCAGCTGGTGTGCTTGAAGCCTCAGAGGTTGTCTGTTCTGCTGAAGGCTGGACCACTAGGGCAGGAGGTGCCTCCTTCAAAGACTCCTCTGGGGCCATGGGCTCTGAGTCCTGCTGCTGGGAAGTGGCTTCCGTTAGGGCACTGATGGACTGGTTCAGGGCCTCCAGCTGCTGCTGCATCTCTGGGTTGGAGTGGATGTTAAGCAGCTGTGCCATTTGAGGGATGCTTAGGTCGGTTTGGCTCTGCAGCAGATTCAGTAACACTGCCAATTCACTTTGATTCAACTGCTGTGTGATGTCACCGAGGCCTGTGGAGGAGAGACAGTGGAGCCAAAATAAGAGGATGAGGCAGAGTAAGGACCTTTGCCTTCTTCAACTGGCAAGAGCAAATTACAATATTCAGTATATGAAGCTTCATTTTGAATGTCTCATTTTTCATGCCTCACATTGTCATGACAGTTTTTCTTTAGATTTTCACTGAAAAATACAGGAACAAACTAAAACATCCCAGTATTGTGAGTAAAAGTGATTTCATTTTATCTGTATTCTTCAATGTCAGTGACTTACAACCCTTATTGTACATTAGAATTACTAGGAGAGATTGTAAAGTTCAGGTGCTTCAGTTCCCATTCCCAGATATCTGGCAATTAATTGTTCAGGAGTGTTTATTTTTATCTTTTTTAATTTTTTTTAACGTTTTATTTATTTTTGAGACAGGGAGAGACAGAGCATGAACAGGGGAGGGTCAGAGAGAGGGAGACACAGAATCTGAAACAGGCTCCAGGCTCTGAGTTGTCAGCACAGAGCCCAACGTGGGGCTCGAACTCACAGACTGAGAGATCATGACCTGAGCTGAAGTCGGCCGCTTAACCAACTGAGCCACCCAGGCGCCCCAGGAGTGTTTATTTTTAAAGCTTCCTACATGATTCTAAAGTGCAGCCAGTGTTGAAAACCACTGTTGTAGGTGAACAGGCAAGGGCAAGTGAGTCTCAGAAAGAATACCTGTAGTTCAGAAAAATTGATGGTACCACAGAACTACTTTATTATTATAATAGTTCACTATTACACAGTTTTGGATATATTTAGATCAAATATGTTCCATAGATCAGTTCCATCTATGGAACTAACTACATTTAACGACAATTGTGGTTTAAATGATCAGATTCTGGGGCACCTAGGTGGCTCAGTCAGTTAAGTGTCCGACTTTGGCTCAGGTCACGAACTTGCGGTTTGTGAGTTGGAACCCCACGTCGGGCTCTGTGCTGATAGCTCAGAGCCTGGACCCTGCTTCGGATTCTGTGTCTCCCTCTCTCTGTTCCTCCCCCACCTCACATTCTCTCTCTCTCTTTCTCGAAAATAAAGATTAAATGATCAGATTCTAAGAAGGTCTTTTCAAATGAAACATAAACAGGGCTCCAAATTACATGTTAGAAAACCATGCGTAAATGAACCTTAAATTTGCTTTACCTAACTTACTGATCTAACTTTACCCAATTGACTTCTAATTGAGATATAGTATTCCCTCTTTCTGGAAAGAAAAATAATCCATTGTAGACTTTCTAAATCCCATATATAAACTTGGTTTATCTCCTCCCCATAATGATGGGACATTTCTTTATTGCTTCAGTGGCTAAAAACTCAGACAGACAGACAGACACACCCTTGCACTTGATCATCAAAACCTGACCAAGTGTCTTTAATAAAAATACAAAACTTCCATCCCAGAACTGACCTACTGCATCCCCAGTCCCAGGTTCCACCTTGCCAGGAGCAGGCTGAGGTGGTGCTGGACTGCTGTTCTTCACGGGCTCAGCACTAGTCCCTGAGGTAGTTTCTTTCCGTGAGGCTTTGGATGGAGGTGGCTCTTCTATCACAACACCACTTTGTCTCTGTCGTCGCCGTTTCTTACTCCACAATTCATGGCAATCCTGCCAGTGGGGGAGGCTGCAAAAGACAAAGCAAAGGGGAAATGTGTGTGGGACTAATGACAGTGAATGAATGGAGGAAGAAGAGATTAAAATAGGAAGGCAGGGGCGCCTGGGTGACTCAGTTGGTTAAGCGGCCGACTTCAGCTCAGGTCATGATCTCACAGTCCGTGAGTTTGAGCCTCGCGTCAGGCTCTGTGCTGATAGCTCAGAGCCTGGAGCCTGCTTTCGATTCTGTGTCTCCCTCTCTCTCTGCCCTTCCCCTGCTCATGCTCTGTCTCTCTCTGTCTCAAAAATAAATAACAACATTAAAAAAAAATTTTTAAATAGGAAGGCAAAGAGCTGAGGGAAATGGAAAGAATAACATAAAAATAACCAGAAATATTAGTAAACAGATAGTAGCAATGTAAAAGGAATCATGGCATATGGTAGTCTGAGGAAATAAAAGACCAACAGATTTCTACAGTGAGAAATGAGACTCTTGCTAATATCAGAGTCACACCTACTATATAAACAACTACATTCCAATCAAAGAGTTAAGTCTGATAACTGTTCTTGCTGTGCATAACAAGAATAAAGAAGAACTTTATTGGTCAAGTTTCAGTTTGGAATAGATAGGACAGAGATGACTAGCCTATTAATATCTATAAAAGTCCAGGCAAGGTGGTGAACCACTTAAGCAGTGTATAATTAAATCACCTTTGTGTAAAATCAATTTATGGGTTATTTGGTCTTTGAGGACCAAAAAATAGGTTCTTTCTTCTTTCTACCCATGGAATTTCCATGACTCAGTATTTTCATTTGTGGAGTTTATTAGTATATTTTAATATATTTAATATATTTTCACATTTCCTCATACTCAATAATGCAAACAGTCCCGGAAAGTAAAATCTTATTATAATAAAGACTACTAGAGCCAAAATCTCTCTATAATAAGAGCTCCCAAATTTTAGTAAAAAGCTTATGTATTTCAAGCCAAAATTCAACGTATCAAAATTCTAGTGCAGTAAATGAGTTTGGACATTTCTTTGGAACAATCAGATTTGTGGTTACTACCCGTTCGTCTTTAAATACTGTGTATTTAAGATACATAGTTTCTCTATGTAAGAAAAAAATACCCAAAAACTCTGACATGAAAACTATAATGCTGTCAGTCATACAATGTCACATTATTGGCCAAATGTGAAACATGAGAGTAAAACTTCAGAAGATCCTATAGAATACAGAAAATGCATAAGATTCTGATGAAAGAGAGACACGTTCAAAGATATTTTCAACATCAAATAATTCAGGACATATGACCCAATAGTAACAAGCTATTTAAAATTAGAACTGCCCTTGCCAAGTGTGGGATATACATGGTCACCACAGACATGGGGGATTCAAGCAAATGGAACAGGTAAGAGCAAAAACTAGAAGGAATACTTTAAAGAGGCTGTATGTACAGGGTAATAAATAGTTTGAGTCAAATTAGAACAAATATCGTATCTAAATGTATTCCTTGTTTAAAAACATTAAGCAATAAAACCTCTTATCAATCATAATACTCAAGGGCACCTCTCCATTTGGGACTCAGCCATTTGCAGTTCCTTCTAAAAACCTATTATTTTGAGCTACACATCTCCTAAGGTTTAGGGGGTTTAGGATCACTACTTGGCCACCAGCACTTACTCTGGAGGATCCATTTTGCTGAGCTCAACATCTTTAAGGAAGTCACTCTGTAGAGTCTGTTCAGCTGTGCAACGTTTGCTAGGATCTAGTGTCAGCATGTGGTCCAGTAAATCAAGTGCTGCCGAAGGAATGCTGTGGAAAGGAAGAAAGAACAAGTTCACAATGACCCCATAGTTCTTAAACCTATAACCTTAGGTCAAAGGTCTCTGAATTTCCACCTCCATGTAAAACTGTGGAAAAGGAACTAAAAGCTGGCAAAACAAGCAAGCAGATCTGCTCCCACAGAGGATTTATGCAATGCTATATAATACAAGTAAAAAACATGAAGCCAGCAGTTCCATTCTCTTTTTATTATGGGAATATCAAAAGGACTATGAGAAAATTTATATATTCCTCACAATAAAATGATTTATTTTTTCATCTAAAGCCTTCATAAGAGAAAATTACAACAAAACTATGATAAAATTCATATACTGTTAAAAAAAAAATGTTTTCCTATGGTGTGCTGCCATAAGTTGGGACAACACTAACTCCCTAAGCTAGGAAAGTCAAGTCTAAACTCCAGCCAAACACAGAAACCAGATGTACATTTTTGCCAAACTCACAAAGAGAATTCTTCTCGCAGACGCCTTCTATATTGCTTCTTCGGTTTCATGGTATTGAAGTAGGGCAGCTTGATAACATCAGGCCACACAGCTGGACAAGGGCTACCACAGAGTCGACTGAAAACAAAGCAAAAAGCCAAAACAAGAAGTAAATGAGTCAGCATTGTGAATTCTGGAGATTACAGAAGCAGAAATTATTACCTCCCGAGGTCTGGGGAATCTTAGCTTATTAAATTAGAGAGCATGCAGAAAGGTAAAACCTGACCTCACTGCTTTAAGGACAGAAGAAATAGGACAGAAAGAGCTGGTTACAAGATAATGAAGAGAAAATACTGGCAAAATAGTCCAAAATGATGCATATACTTGATTTTGTAAAACATGTTTTTAAACCTCCATAAAGGTTATCATTATCAATTATGTTCTGTTCAGTTAGTATTAATTTCAAAGTGCTGAGCTGGTCATATAATGTTCCTATAGGGAAAATTAGCAGAAGAGAGCCTAAAAATTTTGATAGAAAATTGAATTTAATGCACAATAATGAGTTATACACCACCTTTAAAGAAGTCTACATTAGCCTGTTGTATTCTTCTCTTTACTTATATTGATTACAACAACCCCAGTCCTTCCCCAAATCCTCTAGTTTAGGTTCTATTTTATAATTATCTGTTTACATGCTGTATCACTTACTAAACTTTGAGCTCTCTGAAAGCAGGGACCTATCTTACTTATCTCTAAACCTTAAAGTTTAACAAAAAAAGGAATTTGTTATGGAACAGGCTTAATAAATGTTTGCTGAATACAGCTCATCTTAATCTAACCTAAGAATAAAACAGCTACCTTGAAAATGACATGCTTTTATATGAAGAATAAAAAATATGCAAAGACCTAAAAAGTCTAAAAAGGGGGAACCTAAAAACTAAGACCCTTAGTAAGACCTAAAAAGGAGGAATATAATTTCTTTACATATATAGCCCATGATAAAATATGTGGTAAATCTGACTGAGAATATACTTGGATATATACTGACTTGAGAATACTTGGATATAAGCATAAAGTTAACTTTTAGTAGAATGACTGAAAAGTATTAGAAATTAGAGGATGAAATGACCTATCACACCTGGGCACTCAGAACACATGCACAGCTGTACCTGATCAGTTCTAGCTGAGCCAGTTCCAGATTGGCTTGAAAAATAGGCTTCTTTGTGAACAGTTCCCCAAGGATGCATCTAGAAAGAGTAAAATTGAAAGGTCAGGAGAGAAATCCCCGGAGCCTAAAGTGTGTCTCAAAAAATTTTTATAGTATATCTGGCAGAATTTGATATTACATGTTGTAAATAAGCCCCAAATTGCAGTGTCTGAATTTTGTAAAAGAAAATATTTCTTGGGGCGCCTGGGTGGCTCAGTCGGTTGAGCAGCCGACTTCAGCTCAGGTCATGATCTCGTGGTTCGTGAGTTCGAGCCCCGCGTCGGGCTCTGTGCTGACAGCTCAGAGCCTGGAGCCTGCTTCAGATTCTGTGTCTCCCTCTCTCTGCCCCTTCCCTGCTCATGCTCTGTCTCTCTCTGTCTCTCAAAGATGAATAAATGTTAAAAAATAAAATTAAATTTAAAAAAATTTAAAAAAAAAAGAAAATATTTCTTGTGGTGAGAATAGACAATATTAAGAATTTAAATTTGCCAGGCGATCAAACTTTTACCATCTATAAAGGACGGTCTACAAGCAAAGAAAATGAGTCAGAGTCCTTTTCTACCAATTCCATTGTAAATTAAGGAAATAAACACTAAAAAACCCACACTTCAATTTTACAAGGATGCTCAGCAGTTCCTATAAAGAGATTAGCTTTTTCCATTCATTTGCTCTGTAGAATGTGCAATATACTATAGCCCTCTTGGCACTGTACTTGTAAAGAAGCATTTATTGTCATCACCCAGAATCAGTTTCAATAGGACTTTCAAATACATTATGCTTAAATGCTTTTTCCATTTTGCAAATGCCTTCCAAAATAATACATATTTACAAAGTCCCCAGGTATGTCTCCACAAATTACTTAATTACAAAAGGAAATCTAGTAACTATTTAGTGGGAAAAAAAAGACAACACCTTAACTGAGTGAACAAAATTAACATCATCAATAAGAACGAAACAGGGTTCATTTAAGTATAAATGTGATACCTTGAAAAGAACACTTATGCAATATTCCAGCCAAAACTTCATAATATGAACCTATATAGTAGCTGGTCTGTCCTTCAAAATGTAAGTGTCGGAGCATCTTGGAGTCTCAGTCAGTTAAGCATCTGACTCCGGCTCAGGTCATGATCTTTCATTCGTGAATTTGAGCCCTGGACTGGGCTTTCTGCCCTCAGCATTGAGCCCACTTTGGATCCTCTGTCTCCTTCTCTCTCTGCCCCTCCCCCACTCATGTTCTCTCCCTGTCTCAAAAATAAATAAACATTAAATAAATAAATAAACAAACATTTAAAAAATATATCGAATCTCAAGTTGGTTAAACGTCCAACTTTGACTCAGGTCATGATCTCAGTTTGTGGGTTTGAGCCCCACATCAGGCTCTGTGCCCCCCCCCCTCAAAAAATAAATAAAACATTTAAAAAATTTTATGTATATACATGAAAGACAAAGGTTAAGGAACTATTTCAGAGTAAAGAATGAGAACTAAATGTAATACATGATACTGGATCAAATCCTTTATCAGGTGAGGTATTGTTTCCAGGATGTTATTAGGGTACTGAAAAAGTAAGAACATGGAATGTAAGCTAAACTACTTTAAAATATAGTGTATCATTGTTAAATTTCCTGAATTTGATAATGCTACTCTGATTTTATATAAGAATATCTTTGTTCTTAAGAAATGTACATTAAAGGGGAGCCTGGGTGGCTCAGTCAGTTAAGCATCCGACTTCAGCTCAGGTCATGATCTCACAGTTCGTGAGTTCAAGCCCCACATTGGGCTCTATGCTGACAGCTCAGAGCCTGGAGCCTGCTTCAGACTCTATGTCTACCTCTCTGTCCCTCTCCGCACATGCTCTCTCTCTCAAAAATGAATACGCATTAAAAAAAAAAAAGAAATGTACATTAAATATTAAATGGTAAGGAGGATGTCATGTACAACTACTTTCAATAGTTCTGGAAAAAAGATGTGTGCATATACACAATTTTATTCTATTTATATACTTTATGTTGTATGATATAAATACACATACATAAACATATGAATATAAAAAGCAAATGTGGCAAGATGCTAAATTTTAGTGAATCTAACATGAATAAATCTCAAAATAATTATGCTGAGTAAAAGATGCAAAAGGGAAAAAAGAATGAACATATACTGTATGATTCCATTTGTATAAAATTCCAGAAATGGAAATCAATTTATAGTGATAGAAAGCAGAACAGTTGTTGCCTAGGATAGTGTGGGACAGAAGAGAGAGATTACAAAGGAACACATGGAAACTTTTGTCTTGGTTGTGGTGATGGTTTCACTAGTGTATACAATATGTCAAAACTTCAATTGTACATTTTAAACATATGCAGCTTATTGCATACCTCAATTGAAAGATTAAAAAATTTTAATGAATATGGATAAAAGCTATACTAACGTTCTTTGTCCTTTTTAGTAACTCTTGTATATTTGAAATTATATCAAAATAAATCTATTTATTTAATTTAGTTAGTTAGTTTTAATTTTAATTCCAGTTAGTTAACATACAGTGTTATTATATTAGTTTCTGGTGTACAATATAGTAATTCAACAGTTCCATACATCACCCAGTGCTTATCACAAGTGCACTCCTTAATTTCAATCACCTATTTAACCCATCCCCCCATATCAAGATAAATTTAAAACAAATGTAAAAAATTACATGACTACTCTGTACTTTTTTGTATGCCTAAAATATTTTGTTTTTTGAAAAGTAAGAAAACAAATGGACAAAGAATCTCTTCTCTGGCCTATGCTTTGAAATTAGATTTGCTAATACAAAAGCAGTATTTATAGTTTTACTTTGAAATTCTTTAGCTTGACTAAATTTGAGAAGCAAAACAAAGCTAGTTTTTAAAGTTATTAGCACCTTTCTATTAGCATTTGTTAACCTCAAATGACAAATTCTCACTTCCATATTCACTCAAATCTTATCCAGAAATAGAAAAGTAAAAGTCAAGTTTAATTCTGTTTCCAACATAAACTGCTAAATCAAATTCCAAATACAGTGTTGTCACAACTGATAAAATAAGCAGAAAGAAAAACAAACCAACCAACCCAGGTGGGTTTTCAGAATCTAGACATAATTCGTTGTACCAGTCTTTCTAGTTTCTCCTTCAGAGAGAATTCCACGCACCAAAGTAGCAAGCTCACATCAAGAGTCTAGCAAAATCTCAATTCAATGAAGTTACTGGGCTTTATTTAAAGCCTAATCTTCTATAATTTTAATTTCCAAGTTGTGTTTTGGTGTTTTATTTCAGTTCTAGTTCTTTGGTGGGGAAGATATTATTATGTAATCAATACTTTGCTACTACACTGAGGTGGCAGGTTGCACACACTGAAATAATAGTACCAACAGAGCTATGAACTTTCCCTGTGTATCTTAATGGGGCGTTAACTTTAGAGCCTAGTTGTGACAATTTAAATGCTAATACTGTTAAAGCAAATAGTCCAGAACACAAACATACCCAGCTTGAATCAGTAAAATTTAACTAAAGCTTCATTTCAATTGGGGAGGCTACCAATGAAATTATGCTCTCCTTTTCTTTGACCCTTTTGAATTTTGAAATAAAACCCCTGCAGTTTTAAAGACTAACATTAATAGAGGAGGGAATGAATGGGAAAAAGTGATAAGCTCCACTGGCAAGTATATGTCAGAATCCTAAGGTATGCAGGTCAAGGACAGAGTGTGTATGCATAAATCATACAGTATCAGAAACAACGAACATGGCCCATTTAAAATGTCTATGTTCCTAATACACAGACTATCGTCTCTAAGTATTATTTTCCACTAAAAGGAATGGCTGATTTCAGGTCTAGGGCAGGAAATGAATAGGATGAGCCTGGAACCAGCAAACAAGGAAGGCTATCAAACACTACAGTTGTGTGGAAAGGACCCACTAAACTCCCTCCCACTGGTCAAAGATTGAAAAATGTGAATAGGAATAAGATGATAACCGTAACGGATTAAAACATATAAAACATGTTTAAATCCATGAGTTCATAATGAAACTAAAAAAACAGAAACAAACAAAAAAACCCACCCCAAACCCTCTCTTTGGTCATCTTTGAAGGATACTAGGAAACTACCTCATTACACTGAAAACTGGTGAGTAAAACGAGAGAATTAAAGCTTTATATCTAACTTTTTCTATGTGGCTCGTACCTAGGGTTAGTAAAGTAAATGTTATCTTTATTCCAGGAAGGAATAATATAATTAGAATATCACCATCACAAACAATCACAAATGAATAAATGAAGGTGGATCATTAATAGCTGACATTTCAAAAAGAGATTGTATATTATGTAAAGTGGGGCATGTGTGTGTGTGCGTGCGTGCATGTGTATGTGTAAATCTGCCCTGTTAGGGATGAATATTTTATCAAGCATTGTTTAGAATTGCCTGTATAATATGATAATAAAAGCAAACTATTGTTTTATTGCTTTTAACTTGTCTACAGATAACATACCTAGTTCTTGACTATACTCTGGGCAGAGGCTCCTATTGCCACCTACCCCCAACTTTGATGTATCATTAACTATAAACTTCCAGAGGTACTCAAAACCACCTGTGAAGTAATTTCAGGGTCAGTGGATAATTGGAAATCAAACATAAATTCACCTACAATTTACAGGAAATAAAAGGGATAGAAAACCATGCTAAAACAACAAAAAACACAGTGAAGATGCAATCAACAAAATTCAGACTGTGGGAACAGACAAAAATGACATAGTTTCTACTAAGGAAATTACTGGGGGTGGGGGGAGGGTGGCGGGGACCTCAAGAGAAATGGAAGGAGAAGCTACAATTAAAAGACTTGAGATAATCAACTGCAATCTATGGACTTTATTTGAATGTATTTGGATCTGAATTCAAATGATGTTAAAAAAAAAAAAAAGACGTTTTGAGGAAATGTTTTAAAAAACGTGTCTCAGGGCACCTGGGTAGCTCAGCTGGTTAAGCATCCGACTTTGGCTCAGGTCCTGATCTCAGTTTGTGGGTTCAAGCCCCGTGATGGGCTCTGTGCTGACAGCTCAGAGCCTGGAGCGTGCTTCAGATTCTGTGTGTCTCTGTCTCTCTGCCCCTCCCCTGCTTGCTCCCTTTCTCCCTCCCCCTCTCTCTCAAAAATAAATAAATAAAAATTAAGAAAAAAACAAAACAAAAACATGTTGTCTCCAAAAATAAATGATTATCTAAATAAAAATTTAAAGAAGATTAGGAAACATTCAACAGATTTCCCTGAATTCTATCTAAAAGTTTATACCCATCCTTTCAAACTTAAAGAAAAGCTACAAAAGCCAATGTAGAGAGAAAACAGATACCAGTTCAATAATACATAAATTATAAACAAAAGAAAAAGCACAGAGGCTTACCCACAGCTCCAAACATCAATAGCTGGTGTGTAACGCTCCTCTCCCAGCAGAAGTTCTGGAGGTCGATACCACAGGGTGATGACTTTGTTTGTATAAGGGCGACTGAAATGTAAAAAGTAACCATGACATAAACTTACAACGGCTTCTGATGAAAAAATACTTATAAAATTAAATGCAAAGAGGAATAGCTGCCAATTGAAAATGGGATTGTCAAAACAGCTCCCTAACAATCTAATAGTTCAAAAGTAAACTGGAGGAGTAAGAGATGAAAAAATAACTTCCATTCTAATTTGGGTTGATTTATTTCAGTCTGAGGCTGATTCAAGAATTTAGACAGAATCTACTATCTAAAATCTAGGTGGTAACATATTTAGAAAATTAGGGAATTCTGAAAGTTACTGCAACTTGCAATGATGAATGCCTCACCTCTCTTCAGAGTTATAGAGTCGAGCAAGTCCAAAATCTGCTAGTTTGATTTGTCCACTGTAAAACAAAAAAACAATTTATTTTTATAAGTAACAGTAGTGGCTTCCTAATTAAATCTAAACAGTCAAGCACAAGTTTAGGAGTTAAAGGAATTTTAACATCTGCTATCTTAGTTCTACTCTTAATGGTCACACATCCAGATTAAACCTCTTTTGACTACCCCAGTTTACAAATACTTAAGGTTTTCTTTAAAAAAAATTTTTTTTAATGTTTATTTTTGACAGAGAAAGAGAGAGAGAGAGAGAGAGAGAGAGAGAGAGAGAGAGAGAGAAACAGAGCATGAGTGGGGGAGGGGCAGAGAGAGAGGGAGACACAGAATCCGAAGCAGGCTCCAGGCTCTGAGCTGTCAGCACAGAGCCCGACGCAGGGCTCGAACCCACAGACCGCGAGATCATGACCTGAGCCGAAGTCCGATGCTCAACCAACTGAGCCACCCAGGCTCCCCTAAGGTTTTCTTTTTAGACTACTACCGTATTTTTGGATTTGACTCCTTAACTAAATATTCCTTTTATTTCTTGGCAAACAACAGTTGCTAAAACCTGCTAGGTTAGGGGCATGTGGGTGGCTCAGTCCATTAAGCATCCAACTTTGGCTCAGTCATGATCTCACAGTTCATGAATTCGAGCCCCACCTCAGGTTCTGTGCTGACAGTGTGCAGCCTGTTTCATATTCTCTCTCTTGCTCTCTCTCTGCACCCTCCACTTGTGCTCTCTCTCAAAATAAACAAACAAAAAAAAACCCTGCTAGATTAAATACTTGTTGGGGAAAGAAGGAATGAGCTGTTCTAACTTAATGATAAACCTTGATCAATTCTGGCTTGAAGACACTAGCTATACAAAACACATTACAGGGGCACCTGGGTGGCTCAGTCGGTTGAGCGTTCAACTCTTGATTTCAGCTCAGGTCATGATCTCACGGTTCGTGAGATTGTTTTGTGAGACTGAATGCCAGGTCGGGCTCTGTGCTGATGGCATGAACCCTGCTTGGGATTCTCTCTCTCCCCCTCTCTCTCTGCCCCTCCTTGATGCAGGGCTCAATCCCACAAACCATGAGATCATGACCTGAGCAGAAAGTAAAAGTTGGCCACTCAACCAACTGAGCCCCCCAGGTGCCCCTAACAGATTTTTTCAAACCAGGAACATGGCTTTGATCTGAGCACACAATTTTTATGATGAATGAGGTCTCTTTTACCAACATATTGCCATCATTTCCTGTATCATAAAGATAAATAACTATGATCTTATAGGGGTTCTCAAACTTTCATATGAAATAAGAATCACATGGAAAGCTTATTAAAAGTTTCCTGGGATGTCTGGCTCAGTCAGTTGAGCATCCAACTTTGGCTCAGGTCATGATCTCATAGTTTGTGAGTTTGGGCCCCACCTCAGACTTGCTGCTGTCAGTGCAGAGCCACCTTTGGATCCTGTCCCCTTCTCTCTCTGCCCTTCCCCCACTCGTGCTTGCTCACTCTCCCTCTCAAAAATAAATAAATATTTTTTAAAAAAAAAGTTTCCTGGGCCTCATTCCCAGAGATGCCGACTCAGCAGGTCATAGCTCATGAACTCACATTTCTAACAAGCCCATAGATGATGCCAATGCATCTATGGGTCTGAGAACCACACTTTTGAGAACCATCCCATAAAAGGCTCACACCCATGTTTCACTCTGCTAAATATTCTTTGATAGTGATGTTAAGTAATATTTTAATAAACTATAACACAAAATGTCAGAAAACTTAAAATTCTTAACTATTTTGGATTAATCATATTTACCTAAATTCTTGTATAGCCTATTTATTCACATTTACCACTTGTGTTCCTTCTTGGGGAATGTAAGCCAGCTCACTCTTTTTTTTAAGGTACTGGAGATACCTCAGGTACCTGACAGCTGAGATCAGGCATTCAAGTGAGATAGAAAAAAGAGGCTATGGCAGGAGGTGCTCCTCAAAGTTAAAACCAAGTAACTACTAGCAACAAAATTTTACATTACAGAAACCCTTATCATTCCTGGTAAAGATTATTGGCACCGTATCCACTTGCCCCAAACATCATTACATTTTTAAGTTGAAATGAATAAAAAGCAAAAAGGAAAGGACTAGCTGACTTGAGCCCTATATTGAGACAAAAAGAGTTCCTCAAATTTCTCAGCATCCTCACTCTTGAGAACCTGAGATGATCCAAGACTGAAGCACAGTGAAGTGAAGCACACTCTTTAAAATGGACTATAGGAAGCACATAGGACTATAAAATGACAGCAAACAGTTATGCAAGTTAGGCTAAATCTAAACGTCACTGAGAACCTAGCATATTTCCTAATCTATCCCCTCCCCTCTCAGTAAATGACCTTCTTCACTGAAAACAAAAATCATCAGGTAGGAGCTACTTAACATCCTTTTACCTGTATAACCTTAATTGCATCTATAGCTCTCCTTTTTCTTTCCTTTCAGTTACAGAAAAAAATGTGTCAATCTCTCTTGTTGAAGGATAATCAACACTTATACTTGTGACCACTATCACCTGTGACCTTGATTTCATTTCTTCTAGAACCTTGTTCCTTTAAGTTATTTTAGTTTTTTCTTGAATCTTCAACTTCTCCCTATTGATTTTTTTCTCTTAGTATTTATATATGCTCAAACCTCTGCATCCTTAAATTAAAAATTAAAGACCTTCCTACCAGCACCTTCCCACTAACTGTGCTACCCACCAATTTGCCCCACAATGTCAATGCTGACCTTTTAATTTTCAGATTCCTTCTTATGTCTTATAATCTGTCTGCATCACCTGACATCTATGACTATTCACTTCTTAAACCTGTCTAATTTACATTCATAATATTTCCTTATTTCCTTCATATCTGACCATTCCCTTAGGTTCCATCTTCTGACACCTTTTCTCTGCTTGCTAACTCCTGAACTACATTGCTAGTTTGGAACTTCAATGTGACCATATGCCTATTAGTCAGATATCACTATCCTAGATGTGCAACAGCCATATCCAAACGGGATTTACTCTTCACTCATCTATCCTGCTCTTCCTTCTATATTCCCTATATTGACCATTATACCACTCATCGAGTTAGTTTCTTAAGGTAGAAGTCTGGGAGTTAAAGTACTTTCATTCATTCTCCAACATTTGTTCACTCACCAAAATCTACTCATTCACAAAATTTATCCTGTCCATCTCTATTAGCAAGGAATTGGTTAGTTTAAGCACTGACCATTTCTTATGGTGTTTTTAATAGGTGTTCTTTTTATAATGTTCTCCCTACCTCCAGTCTATATATACCCTATTAGAGTGACCATTTAGTGTTTCTTCTAAAAGAGAAGACTAATTGTGTCTCTCTACCATCTAAAATAAGTTGGTCTCATTTATACTTGTGTAATAAAGATATAATGAACACCATGGAGCCCAAGTGCTCTCCTCTCTCTCTTATCAATTGCTCTTGCTTCCTTGTCCAGCTGAGGGCTCCTTACCATTTTCTCCAGGCCATCTCACCCAGAATTCTTTGTGTAGACAGAGCTAAATGGGCAAGATTAGAGGCTGGATGGATCAGATTAGACCATGAGACTCCTGCATCCTGCTTAGTAACCTCGGGAGGAAATTCAGTTTAATCTAGAACCTTATCAGCTTCCTGAATATAAGAAGACAGGGAGGGGCTTAACCCACTAGAAAGGACACCAAGTAGGACTGCAGTCATTCCCTGGCCTGAGACATCCCTCCCCACCATGGAAGAACAAATCGAACAAAAAAAAGTATATGCTATAGTCCAGATAGCTATAAGCTAATAGTCATCATCATTAAATTCTTGAAGCATTATCACTATGGATGTAGATTAACCAAGCCCAGTTTTAATGAAAATTATGGGTCACAGAGATAGTGACAGAAAGGAATACTCTTTTTAACATGATGTTTTGTCTCAAAAGGTATTTAAGTACAAAATATATAAAATAAATATATACATCATATAAAATAATTTAAAATATGCACTAACTGTATAACTTAAAAAAAATAGCCAACCAAATTAACTGTATAACCACACCAGCACCATTCAATCATTGTCACCTATAGACAGTATAAACTCCTCAGCAAGATATACAAGATCCTTAAATTCGCTCCTTACAACTGTCCGGCTTCATCTCCCCATTATGAGCTTCACTCTTCTTGCCCTAGCAATACCTACCTGTTTACATTTTCCCACATATAACATGTTATTTTCACATTTATGTGCTTTTGCCCATGCAATTTCTTTTGCTTAGAAATTTAATCCTCTGTTGTTAGACTTTCTGATAAATTCCTATCCATTCCTCAAGATTCCACCTTCCCAGATGCTCCCAAATTCAAGGGGTTTAGAGGGGCCTGGCTGCTTCAGCTGATAGAGCATTTGACTCTTCATCTTGGGGTTGTGAGCTCAAGCCTCACAGTGGGTGTAGACATTATGTAAAAAAGGCAGGGGGGCTTAGTAACTGTTTACTGGATTGAGCAATTTATTTGTTTAGCTCCCCTATAAACTCTGAGCTTTCCAGTGACCAACTATCCCATATGGGACTTTCGATGCTAAAACCAGGACAGGGGTACCTGGCTAGCTCAGCTGGTGGAGCATGCAACTCTTGATCTCAGTGTTGTGGGTCTGAGCCCCACAATGGGTGTAGAAATTACTTAAAAATAAAAAACTTTAAAGAAAAAAAACAAAAATAAAAAATAAAACTAGAACAGTCCCTGGGCAACTCTGGATGGTTGGTCACCTCACTTCACAAAGATGTGAAATAGGTCATATCACTCTAATCTCTATCTAATTTTTGCCAAATATAATTAAATAGAAATGTTTAAAAGAGTGGGTGAATCACGCAAAGATAGCTATAAACAGCCCAAATGCCAAAAGAACCAAACACTGGTATGATTTCAATAGTATCAGATTTGCTTTTTATTCCTCAACTGGTAGGGCTATTTACCAAAGACTAATGTGCATAATACATACACCTGATATCATCAATATAGTTTAGACAAATAGCCAGAGAAGAAGAAAGCAGATGATTAAAACTTCTGAGGATTTAACACTGTTCATCACCAAATCCCTGTCTGTCTATGCTATTAAAACCTGGGAGTAAGTGCTCAGCAGAGAGGTCAACCACCAGCTACACCTGTGTTTACTCTGAAATTTGATACTGAAAAAGTCTCAACAGCAGCTAAAAAAGCAGGCATGTTTCTCCTCACTAAACAAGTGAGAATTTCACTGAGAACTCAATGTGTGTTTTAATTTTCCAGGACCACAGTAATATTTACTAGCTATGGCAAAAAGCTCTCTGAATACTCCTGTAGTGATGTAAGTGGTTCCCTAAAATGTTTGCAATTTAAAAAGCTTTACAATCCTACCTCTGTTAATTCCTTACCAACATTGAGTCTAAAGGCTCTGCTATCAGAGTACCCCAATCATAAGTTATTCCTACAGTACAAACATCAGTTGTATGTAAATGCAAAAAACTACATCACTGGGTCTACCTATCATCAATTAACTAGCTGAAACTAAATGGGTCAGAAAAGAGGGAGAAAATGCCTCATTTGGTTACTATGTTACCTGTTGTTCAGCAAAATGTTAGAACACTTAATATCCCGATGCAGGAAATTCTTTTTGTGACAGTAATCCAATCCTTCCATTAGCTGTTTCATGAATGACTTGATATGGTCCTCAGAAAAGTGCACCAAACCAGATTCTAGCAGTCCCATTAAGTCATGGTCCATATACTCAAATACAAGGTAAAAGGCACCTACACAAAAATGAAAGAAAAAATTAAAAACAAGAGGAAAAGGATGCTGAAATGACAATGCCTCAAATTTCACTATTATTTTGGAGTGGACCATAAGGTTCTTTGAAGCAATTGCTTCATTTTACAGATAAAGGAACTGAAACTCAGAGTACTTGAATAACTTGCCCTTTCTAATAATAACAGAACTACTTATCTGAATCACTCTTCGGACTCCTAACCCAGTGCTCTTTGGACTATTTTCTTCTTAAGGAGGACAACTGTCCCGATATCAAGCTGTATTATTAATCTTTTACAATCTAAGTCAGTTGGCAAATTACAGGCCTTGGGTCAAATCCAGTCTGTTGTTTATCACTGTAAATAAAGCTTTATTTGTAACACACAACCATGCCCATTTGTTACAATGCCATCACTGTCTATGGCTACTGTGTAAGTCTTTACCTTAGTTATATTTAATAGGACTCATAATATGCCAGGGACAGCACAGTATATGTAGTATAAATTATTAGTGAAATTTATAGTATTTAAGAACTGAAAGAAAATGAGCCATCTAATTAAACTCCCTAAATTTAAAAGTAAATTAAAGAAGAAGCATGCTAAGAGAACTGTAAAAGATTTGAAATCCATGCTATCTTTCTCCACTTTAGCAGGGTGTGTGACAGAGGCAAATATCGTAACATAAAAAATACCAGACCTAGTTAGACAATTACGTATCCAATCTAAAATTCTGTCTCTTAACAGCATAAAGGCAAGGATTCTTAATCTAGTACACAGAAATCAAGGACTCTTTGAACTCCCTGAAACAGTATGCAATATTTTAAATGTATTTTTTTAAAGCGTGGACCCATAAGATGTTTAAAGAGGTCCATACCGCCCAAAAGTTAAGAACCACTGCATCAAAGGAATATCTTAGATTTAGTTAAGAGTTCATACAAATTAACAAGTAAAACACTAAAACTGCAAAAGTAGACAAAACACACAAAAAGACAACTCAAAGAAGAGAAAATAAGTAAAACTGATAAACATGGAAAAAGAACTCAGAAGTAATAGAAGGAATGCAATCCAAAATAACGATAGGATACTTCACCTATCAAAATGACAATTTTTTAAAAAGATATACTCAGGGACACCTGGGTGGCTCAGTTGGTTGGGCATCTGACTCTTTATTTCAGCCCTGGATCATGATCTCATACTTCATGGGTTCTAGCCCCATGTCAGGCTCAATGCTGTTAGTGCAGCCTGCTTGGGATTCTCTCTCTCCCTCTCCCTGCACCTCCCTTGCTTCCATGTGCACACGCTCTCTCTCAAAACAGATAAATAAACTTAAAAAAATAAAATAAAAAGATACACTCAATGTGAGGGAGGATAAAGTGGGATGGGCACTCACTGGTGGATATAAATTATTACTATCTTAAAAGTAATCTAACATTAAATATAGAAATCTGCCTGGCTCATTTGAAAGAACATGTGACTCTTGTCCACAACTCTTGTTCACAACTCTCAGGGTTGTGAGTTCAAGTCCCACGTTGGGTGTAGAGATTTAAAAAAAAAAAAAAAAATCGCTTCAACCAGATAATTCTACTTCTAAGAAACTATACTAAGAAATAAATCAAGGGGTGCCTAGGTGGCTCAGTTGGTTGAGTGTAAAACTCTTGATTTCAGCTCAGCTCATGATTCCAAAGTTGGGGGATGAAGCCCCTTGTTGGGCTCTGTGCTGAGCATGGAGGCTGCTTACGATTTATTTTCTCTCTCTCTCTCTCCCTTCTCGTTCTCTCCTCCCCACCCCTGCTTGCTTTCTCTCACAAAATCAATCAATCAAAACGCAAAGATTTATGGACAAAGATGCTCAATGCAGTACTACAGTACTTTTTTAAACTAGTAACTAATTGGGGTGCCTGGCTGGCTCAGTCAATACAGCACGTGACTCTTGATCTCCGAGCCATAAGTTCAAGCTTCATGTAGGGCACAGAGCTTACTTTTCTTTTCTTTTTTATGTTTATGCATTTTTGAAAGAGACAGAGAGGCAAAGAGAGAGGGAGGAGGAGGATCCAAAGTGATCCAAAGTGGGTTCCATGCTGACAGCAGAGAGCCCAGTGCGGGGCTTATACTCACAAGCCATGAGATCGTGACCCGAGCTAAGTCAGACACTCAACTGATTGAGCCCCCCAGGTGCCCCAAGGGCATAGAGCTTACTCTAAAAAAATTAAATTAAATTAAAAATAAAATAAAATAAACTGGCAACTAATTGCTGAAAAGAGACTGGTGAAATAAATTTGGATTTATCCTAATGCAGTCATTAAAATGTTAATAACATGAGAAATTGCTTATGACAAGTTATAAAATACTAAACATACTTTGATCTTAGTTATGATAAAACAAGTATAATACATACAAAGTACTTAGAAAGAAATATGCTAAAATGCTAATACCATAATGGTTTTCTATGGATGATGGTAGACTGGGATGGAGTGGGAGAGAATGCCATTTTCTTTTTCTTAGACTTCCATATTTTCAATTTCTTCAAAAAAGGTATGCATTACATCCATTTATTCACTTATTTATTATTTTATGATTAAAAAATTTAAACAGTACATGGTAAACCATTTAAATAATACAGAATGGCATGGGAAAAGTAAGCTCCACTCTAGAAGCAACCAATTAATGTTTCCTTGTTTATCCTTAAAGAAATTACCTGTACATTATATTATTTTTATAATCAAAAAGTTAAGACACATCCAGAAATACATCCAGTATTCTTAATCTATTCAGGTCTAACTTCCATAAATTTATCAAAGTACATAACACATTACATAAGCAAAATTTCCTTTCATTTGGTTTAAAACTACTTCTAGGGGCGCCTGGGTGGCACAGTCGGTTAAGCGTCCGACTTCAGCCAGGTCACGATCTCGCGGTCCGTGAGTTCGAGCCCCGCGTCAGGCTCTGGGCTGATGGCTCGGAGCCTGGAGCCTGTTTCCGATTCTGTGTCTCCCTCTCTCTCTGCCCCTCCCCCGTTCATGCTCTGTCTCTCTCTGTCCCAAAAATAAATAAAAAACGTTGAAAAAATAAAAATAAAAAAAAAAATAAAACTACTTCTACCACTTAATAAAATTAAAAACAAAACACACAAACAAAAACTGCTTCTACCAAATTTGAGAAGTGCTAACTTCCCTAGTGCTAATCTTTAATATCATTAAGGCTCTATAAATAAGCCCAGCTTACTTCATCTATTACCTTCCTAATTTTATGTGCTTTAATCACATTCTCTCTTAACATTCCAGACTATATTTACAGATGTCATTTCTTCAGTTGCCCATCTCTAAATCTTCAGATTTGCTTCAATAAAAGTAGGTTAAATGATATATATAGACCACTTCAAACATAAGTATAAATGAGTAATTTTATCCCCCAAACAGAAAAAAGTTACAAATCCAGGAAAATCCAGGAAAATATATGACCTAAAGATTGTTTTAGAAATACCTGTTTGAATTCTAAACTGTGTAAGTGCAAAACTATGTAAAAATAAGAATGTATTATAAAGAATGTATTATAAATTTATAAGTAATTTATAAATTATAAAAATGTATGTTACATTATAAAATGTAAAAATGAGATTACTTAAAATTACTTAAAATGAGATTCTTAAAAATAACTAGGAAATCTAGGTTTAATTATTATAATTTGTGGGAAGAAACTTTAAAACTAATATCTTAATTCTGTTATGGATTCAGTAAAGAAGTTGGACTTTATAAAAAATTTAGTACTTAAGGGGTGCCTGGGTGGCTCAGTCAGTTGGGTGTCTGACTTAGGCTTAGGTTGTGATCTCACAGTAGGTGAGTTTGAGCCCCACATTGGGCTCTGTGCTGACAGCTCAGAGCCTGGAGCCTGCTTCTAATTCTGTGTCTCCCTCTCTCTCTGCCCCTACTCTGCTCACACTCTGACTCTCTCACTCTCAAAAATAAACAAACATAAATAAAAAATTTAAAAAAGAAAAATAACACTTTAGAAAAAATTCAAACAGGTAAACAAGCTATGAAAGGAAAGTAAGATGTACCAATCTACTCTGTAGAAACATGGTTCCTTGCTAATACCTTTGTCCTTCTTGAAATCCAGTGCATCTTGTTTATCTGTAACAATTTCCTTCATGTTAACAACACTTCGGTGGATTAGCTGACGAAGGATTTTGATCTCACGAATGGCTGTGATCGGGAAGCCCTCCTTTTCATTATCCAGTCTCACCTTCTTTAGGGCTACCAGCTCTCCTGTTACACAACAAATTCAAACTGTTACATTATCAGCATTTTTGGCCACCATCATGAACAGGCGAAAAATGCCCAGAGTTGCTCTGAAACACAGTTAGCTTACTTTTAATGCTATATGCCAGATACTTCTATATCTTAAAAAACAAAACAAGGGGCGCCTGGGTGGCGCAGTCGGTTAAGCGTCCGACTTCAGCCAGGTCACGATCTCGCGGTCCGTGAGTTCGAGCCCCGCGTCGGGCTCTGGGCTGATGGCTCAGGGCCTGGAGCCTGTTTCCGATTCTGTGTCTCCCTCTCTCTCTGCCCCTCCCCCGTTCATGCTCTGTCTCTCTCTGTCCCAAAAATAAAAATAATCGTTGAAAAAAAAAAACAAAAACAAAACCCATGTTCCCTTTCTTGCCTTTGATTGTTTTTTTAAGACTTGAATTTCTTAATTCAATATTCTTTTTATTTTTAAGGACTAACCCCTTACCAAACAAAGAGCAACCTATAAATTTTACTTTTACTCTCTCTTCAATTCCTAGCAAGCCTATTATAAAATATTTACAACAGGCAACAGAAGAGGAAGGTTTTTAAACAGTAATAATTATTCTTTTGGAAATTTTTGTCTTTTAGTAACTTGTGGAAACCAATTAGAACTCAAAATTTAGTTTTGCCAAATCTACTAAATCTACATTAGTATTGCTAAATTTTTAAACTTCTGACATCTAGACTTTTGTGGTAATGTTTACCTGTGTCTTTGTCCTTGGCTTTATATACTTGGCCATAGGTTCCCTCTCCAATAATCCCAATAATGTCAAACTTGTCCACACAGCGTTTTCCCCAGTCACTTTCTGTTTGTCTTCTTTCTCCATAACGAGGACAACAAATTCTAAAAAAGGCAAAACAAAAGAACCCCCCCCAAAACCAAAAAGTTATCATAAACACTTAAGCCTATTCAAAGAAGAAAACAATTATTTTATGATAATTTCTCTGGCCCATGAATCTTTTATGAATTTCTCCATTAAAAAGATATGAAATATGGGCGCCTGGGTGGCGCAGTCGGTTAAGCGTCCGACTTCAGCCAGGTCACGATCTCGCGGTCCGTGAGTTCGAGCCCCGCGTCGGGCTCTGGGCTGATGGCTCAGAGCCTGGAGCCTGTTTCCGATTCTGTGTCTCCCTCTCTCTCTGCCCCTCCCCCGTTCATGCTCTGTCTCTCTCTGTCCCAAAAATAAATAAATGTTGGAAAAAAAAATTTAAAAAAAAGATATGAAATAAATATGTAATAGTCTCTCACAATGGCTAAGACAGATTTTTTGCTTCAGGAAGGCATAATATCAAATAATAGATTTGGTGCTTACTTTCTAACCTCTCTTCAGTATTGGCTTCCTCACCTACTGAATGGTAAAGAAACCTTACATCATAGAGTTACTGTTAAAATAAAAGACTTTGGCAATAATACATGCTCAATAAACGATAACCATTTTTACTATTAAGAGAGGAATGCTGGGGTGCCTGGTTGGCCCAGTCAGTAGGCCCATGACTCAATTCCAGGGTCCTGAGTTTAAGCTCCACAGTGGGCATGGAGCCTCCTTAAAGACATTTTTTTTTTTTTTAATTTAAAAAAATTAAAAAAAAAAGAGAGAGAGGAATGGTAATAATCAGAAGATCAAATCCAGATTCCACTACATTTATGGTACAGCAATTTCTGTGGTTTAGGAAAAAACATCCCACATCTATTAAGTTTTCATTAATGTGTACATGGTTGACACACCCTGAATAAAAGGACTTTTTTCTTTTCTTTTCTTTTCTTCTTAATATTCTAAGTATCAAACTCAAAAGATACAATGGGATCAATGTTCGTGGTACATTTGGATTCAAGAAATTATTGTTTTTCTAAAAACACAAGTGGATATCTTACAGTGCAGATGAACAGTATCCCAGAAAGGCTTTTATCCATTAAAATAAAATTAAAAAAATATATGTCAGGTCCAATCTTTTATAATCCCACCGTGTAGGCTGTGGACGAAAGTGTGAGATTTAGACCCAAAGGAAAAAAGCTATAATTAAGAATAGGTCCCTCAGGCGCCTGGGTGGCTCAGTCGGGTAAGCATCCGACTTCAGCTCAGATCATGATCTTACAGTCTGTGAGTTTGAGCCCCACGTCGGGCTCTGTGCTGACAGCTCAGGGCCTGGAGCCTGCTTCGGATTCTGTGTCTCCCTCTCTCTCTGCCCCTCCCCTGCTCATGCTCTGTCTCTCTCTGTCTCAAAAATTTAAAAAATTAAAAATTAAAAACATTAAAAAAAATAAAAAAGAATAGGTCCCTCATGGGGCACCTGGCCGGCTGAGTCAGTGGAACAAGCAACTCTTGATCTTGTGGCTGTGAATGAGTCCCATGTTGAGTACAGAGATCACTTAAAAACAAAAACTTTAAGGGGCACCTGGGTGGCTCAGTCGGTTGAGTGTCCAACTCTTAATTTTGGCTCAAGCATGATCCCAGGGTCATGGGATCAAGCCCCGCATTGGGCTCTGCATTGATTGTGGAGCCTGCTTAAGATTCTCTCTCCCTCTGCCCCTCTCCCAGGATCACACACACTCTCTCTCACACACACACATACACACAAGAGGACTGGAAAAAATAGGTCCTTCCAAAAACTCACTTTGGTCTCTTTTTATATGGTTGCTGAGGTGGTGTAACTGCCTTTGGTTCTGGTGAGTCTGGAGGAGATGGATCCCCACCAGGAAGCTCTGGAGGGAGAGGGAGGTCCGTGAGTAAGTGACGTGGCCTTTGTTCCTTCTCTTTCTTTACAGGTTTTGAAGGTGGAGTCTCTTTTGGACTAAACAATAGAAGAGAAGAAAAAGACCATAATTCCTTAAAACATAAGCAAATAAAACTTTTCAAAGCTTTTAAAGTCTGGCTATTAAAACGTTATAAAGATTTTACTTTTAAGGGATAAAACCCTGTAATAGAACATAAGGATATGCAGTTTATCACAGTCAAAGATTTTTGGATTTCAGAAAAAGATATCCACAGTATATAAAAGAAAAAATTAAAAATTGGGGATATCACTTGTAGGTCCTTTAACAAGGCTTTAACGTCCTTCCTAAGATTCTACTTGGATTTTTACTGAAATGAAATAAAATGCAAGAAGCAGGCACCTTAAATTCCCAAAGTACCATTACAATTTCTGGAGTCCCCAAATCTACTCCATATATTTTAACCAGCAAAGATTTTAAAAAGCAATGAAAAGCTCAACAATGCAACATTACCATGTTATTAAATATGTGGGCAGAACTTGGAAAAGGAAATAGTATTTTAGAATGTTCAGTAAGAATTATAGTTAAGTGGACATCAAAATTAGTGAATATACTCACCTATTCTATTGACTTGGAAGCAAAAGGCAACCCTACCTGGCTAGCCAAAATGGATAAATAATTCTCAAACTAAAAATCTAAGGAGAAAGAGTCCAAGAAACTACTTCAGAATCATGAAAGCAGTTAGTAGCAGACTTTTCATGATAATCAACAAAATAGTCAGTGGGGAGAGGGGGGAGAAAAGAATGTCTTTTCTGGAATAGATTAGAAAAGTCAGTGTTCAGATCCAATTTTTTAACAATCTCAATTTATTTATGAGTAAAGAAATTATTTTGTGTTATTCATGTCCTTAGGAAAAATACAACATATTAATTCATGCCTACAAATAAAACCATGCTAGATAGTAAGCCTTTTCTCTTCCATCACAGTATCAGAAGGTTGAAAACAAGCTGAGAATCCTAACCACAGTAGGAGCCTCCTCTACTTTTCTGACAAGTAGTTATAAAAAAATGTATTGGGGTACCTGGGTGGCTCAGTCAGTTAAGCATCCGACTTCAGCTCAGGTCACCACCTCGTGGCGGTTCATGAGTTCGAGCCCCGCATTGGTCTCTGGGCTGACAGCTCAGAGCCTGGAGCCTGCTTTGGATTCTGTGTCACCCTCTCTTTCTGTCCCTCCCCTGCTCGCACTCTTGTCTCTCTCTCCCTCTCAAAAATAAACATTTAAAAAAATCATTAAAAAATGTATTATTTCATGAATACTTCCATAGAACTATAAAGAACAGATTTATCCCTTGTATTGCACATGAAACACAATCTCAAAAGTACAACTTCCTACCAGTTTTCATCAGTTCAATCTCTTGTAAATCAGGCAGAATAGAGTCAAGATTAGTTCGTGTGTATCAACTAGAACTAGGGTAGTCAATGGACTACCCATGCAAAACCATCATCTGAAACTTTCTGTTAAATTACTGATAGAGACAAACACATTATTATAATTTGCACTAAGATTTTACTACCCTGGGAAAACTCTTCAGGAAGGATACAATATAGATATTTAAATTTTTCCCCAATTTTTAAGGTATTCAGAGAATGAAAATTCCTAATTTTCCAACTACTAATGTCAGAATACTCCTTATAAATTTTAATTCTTCATGATCCAGAAATAGAGTACTTCTTGGTTTTGCTCCACTAGAACTGAAGGACCTCAATTTTCTCACCATCACTTCATGTAAGTTCAGTCTATTTTTTTCTTTAAGTATTTTTTTTTTAAGTTTTATTTCTTTATTTTGGGAGAGAGAGGAATGTGAGTAGGGGAGGAGCAGATAGGGAAAGAGAGACAATCCCAAGCAGGGATTCTGCGCTGACGGTGTGGAGCCATCGCGATGTGGGGCTCAAACCCACAAACTGTGAGATCATGACCTGAGCCGAAAGCAAGAGTCGGACACTTAACCGACTGAGCTACCCAGATGCCCTTCAGTCTTTATATTTAGGTCTTGTTTTCTCCAAGGTTTACTTTATAGGTTCACATTCAGTTTACTACAGTGAAAATGTGCATTGCTTCTGAAAAATTACATGTTTAGTATGTTTATTTCATCAAGTATGAGTGTTCAATATGTACTACCAGTTCAGGGCACACGAGTTGAATGCAGGTCAAATCCTATTTCAAAAAAATTTCAATATACCAAAAATCTGGGAATAATGATGACCCATAAAATTGTAGTATTTAAGGGGAACCTGGGTGGCTCAGTCGGTTAAAGTCTGACTTCAGCTTAGGTCATGATCTCCCGGTTCGTGAGTTCGAGCCCCACATCAGGCTCTCTGCTTTCAGTGCAGAGCCTGCTTCAGATCCTCTGTCTCCCTCTCTTTCTGCCCCTCCCCCCACTCTCTCAAAATAAATAAACATTAAAAACAAACTGCAGTGCTTAACATTATGGCCTTTAGCGTTCAGCATAGGGTACTCAGTAAAACGTAGCTGTGTACAGTGCAGAGGACATACCATACAGAGGGTCTAACACTGGAGAGCAGATATTTAACATTTGAGTCCTTACTGTGAAGATTCAGTACCAGGAAGCTGGCCTATCTTATTAATCAATATCAGTATTTCCTGGTTCCCCAATTATGCCTGTAGTCGGGTTCACATATGGTGAGTAGTTGCATAAATGCTCACATATAATATTTTCTTTCAAAAAACATTGCCATGGAGCCTGGGTGGCTCTTAAGCGTCAGACTCTTGATTTTGGACTTCACAGGTCAGGATCTCACAGTTTGTGAGATCGGTGCTGCATTGGGCTCTGGGCTAAATAAAGGTGCAGATTCTCTCTCTCCCTCTCTCAAAATAAATAAAAACATTTTTAAAAAGTTGCCAAGTTCCAGGGGCACCTGGGCGGCTCAGGTTATGATTTCACAGTTCGTGAGTTCAAAACCCACATCTGTGCAGAGCCTGCTTCAGATTCTCTTTCCCTTTTATATGCCCCTCCTCCACACTCTCTCTCAAAAATAAACATTAAAAAAAAAGTTGCCAGGGGCGCCTGGGTGGCTCGGTCGGTTAAGCGTCTGACTTCGGCTCAGGTCATGATCTCACGGTCCGTGAGTTCGAGCCCCGCGTCGGGCTCTGTGCTGACGGCTCAGAGCCTGGAGCCTGTTTCCGATTCTGTGTCTCCCTCTCTCTCTGCCCCTCCCCTGTTCATGCTCTGTCTCTCTCTGTCTCAAAAATAAATAAACGTTAAAAAAAATTAAAAAAAAAAAAGTTGCCAAGGTCCAAATTTTAAAGTCTGTACAGTCTCTTAGAATTTATGATGATGGGATTTAATCTGTAGTACAATATCAATACCACCAATAAGAAGTCTTTATTGTTAATAAAGAGTATGAATTTGCATATCAATGATTTAAAAAGAATAATTTCTTGATATTTTCTACAACTTAATAGCATAAACGACTTTAAATAAATATGATCATTTATCCCTTGCCCCTTAAAGTGGGTTGTTTAGAAAGTGATTTACTTTCATAAACTTCTACCAAAAAATTTGAATTGAATACATTAAAAATGAGAACCAAGCATTCCATTAGCAAAATTCTGAATCAAATTTGAATGCTCACAAAGATCCCTTCTTTTCTGTAAGAGCTTAACAGTTTAAAGGTAAAATCTTTAAGAATAATGTAGACTCTACTAAAGTCTGATAAACTCCAAATGAACCAGGGCCAGCAAAAAATTTTATCAAAAATGAAGATTTGATTTTATTATTATTATTTTTTTAGTAAGCTCTATGTCCAATGTGAGGCTTGAACTCACAACCATGAGATTGAGAATCACATGCTCTACTGACTGAGCCAGCCACATGCCCCAGTTAACTGAAATTAAAAAAAAAAAAAAAAAAAAGAGTACACAAATGATCTCCTTAAGAGCAGGATGATCACTATGAATAGCTATGTTCATGAAGAATGTACTATATCATCAAGAATGGGTGTTTAGTAGCCTTCACTTCTTGAAACAAAGAATTACAGACCATTTAGAAAGGCTTTTTCAATACCATTAGTTAAATTCACTCCTGCATTTGATACCTAGGTTAATATACTCCTGGCCCAATATATGTTTGAAAGAAAAGTTTCATTCTATTCCCAAAGGAACTTTAAAAGAAGACAAATCCTCTGACATAAGCTTTACATCATCCATTTGCCAAATGAATTAACTACATGCCCAGTGTCATTTCACATAAGCCCTGACGCTGGCTCCTTCAGTAGATGTACTTATTTTGACTGAATAATAAGCAGTATTTACTGAATACAATTTGTATCCTATGTTTAAAGCACTGTAGGTAATGGAAAGATGTATAAATCACATTCTCAACAATTAAGCTGTTGCAATCTCACGTGAGAAGATCAAGAAGAAAATAAATGAATTCATAAATTCTGTATGCAACTTTCAGATTTCTTCCTGAAAAGTTTTCTTACATAAAAATTATTTTTCATATGAAGGTTGGTGCAGCTGTTATGCTAGATAAAGAAGTACCAAAAACAAAAAACCAATTTAAAGACAAAAACCACCTTGACTCTAAAATTAATACTGGGAATGCAAACTAGTGTAGCCACTCTGGAAAACAGTATGGAGGTTCCTCAAAAATTTAAAAATAGAACTACCCTACAACCCAGCAATTGCACTACTAGGTATTTATCCAAGGGATACAGGTATGCTGTTTCGAAAGGACACATGCACCCCAATGTTTATAGCAGTACTATCAACAAGAGCCAAAGTATGGAAAGAGCCCAAATGTCCATCGATGGATGAATGGATAAAGATGTATACATATGTGTATATATATATACACATATGTATACACACACACACACACACACACAACGGAGTATTACTTGTCAATCATAAAGAATGAAATCTTGCCATGTGCAACTACGTGGATGGAACTAGAGGGTATTATGCTAAGTGAAATTAGTCAGAGAAAGACAAATATCATATGACTTCACTCATATGAAGATTTTAAATTTTTTTTTTCAACGTTTACCCATTTTTGGGACAGAGAGAGACAGAGCATGAACGGGGGAGGGGCAGAGAGAGAGGAAGACACAGAATCGGAAATAGGCTCCAGGCTCTGAGCCATCAGCCCAGAGCCTGACGCGGGGCTCGAACTCACGGACCGCGAGATCGTGACCTGGCTGAAGTCGGACGCTTAACCGACTGCGCCACCCAGGCGCCCCATATGAAGATTTTAAAACACAAAACAGATGAACACAAGGGAAGGGAAGCAAAAATAATATAAAAACAGGGAAGGGGACAAAACATAAGAGACTCTTAAATATGGAGAACAAACAGAGGGTTACTGGAGGGGCTGTGGGAGGGGGGGGAAGAGCTAAATGGGTTAAGGGGCATTAAGGAATCTAGTCCTGAAATCATTGTTGCACTATATGCTAACTTGAATGTAAATTAAAAAAATAAATTAGAGGCGCCTGGGTGGCTCAGTCAGTTGGGCTCAGGTCATGATCTCGCGGTCCGTGAGTTTGAGCCCTGTGTCAGGCTCTGTGCTGACAGCTCAGAGCCTGGAACCTGTTTCGGATTCTGTCTCCCTCTCTCTCTCTGACCCTCCCCCATTCATGCTCTGTCTCTCTCTGTTTCAAAAATAAATAAACATTAAAAATAAATAAATAAAATAAAATAATTAATTAAAATAAGTTAAAAATAAAAATACATAGTGAAAAAATAAAATCAATAGTGGGAGATATCTTCATTTCTGTTTTTCTACCTTCAATAATTGATTTACATTTATGTGGAAAACTAATAATAATCATACATTTAAAAATAATTACACTGGTGCTCACTTTGGCAGTACATATACTAAAGCTGGAATAATACAGAGAAGATGAGCATGGCTCCTGCGCAAGTATGATAAGCAAATTTATGAAGCATTCCCAATTTTTAAAATATTAAAAATTTGTAGATATGGTACAAATGCTCCTTTACCTTTGACCTTCATCCTAAGTCCCATCCACAGAGGTAACCATTCTTATCAGCTTAGTATGTTTCTTTCTGGATTTTTTTGGTATGAATTTATATGGGTATATACGGATATATTCATATGAATACATATATCCATAAAAATAGATGTTTTGTTTTTATTGTATATGGGTTTTTACATAGATATCATACTATTAAAAAGTTAATTACGTTGGACTATGAGAGAAAATAGTTATACTTTCAGAATCAGCATTAGTAACAAAAAATAGTTTTGCTCACTTCATTCTCTCTCAAACACATTCTTTTTTCTTTTTTAATTTATTTTATTTATTTTGAGAGAGAAAGCGCAAGTCAGGGAAGGGCAGAGAGTGGGGGGCGGGGAGAGAGAGAGAGAGAGAGAGAGAGAGAGAGAGAGAGAATCCCAAGCAGTCTCCACACTGTTAGCGCGGAGCCCCACAGGGGCCTGAACCCACCAACCGTGAGATCATGACCTGAGCCAAAGTCAGACGCTTAAATGACTGAGCCACCCAAGCACCCCAGAAACACATTCTTAAAGATAGCTACACATACTCAAATAAGCTCTGGATGGTCTTACTTTACCTTTCATCCCCAATCTGAAAGATAGAAATCCTTATGTGTCTCCTATAAAAATTACTCCACCTACGGTAATCTGCACTCTACACTGATACATGGCAGGTGAGTTCAATAATCACTTGGTTAGCCAAATAAACATTTCAAAATGAAGATTCTCAGCCACACCAATTCTGTTCTAGCCACAATGTAAACTAATATCTAAACACGGTTCTTGTAGGTAGATCATGGCCTAAAGTCCCATCGGAGAATGCCCAACTATCACCTTTTCCAACAAAAACCATAAAAACACATAGTTTGTATCTACAAGAAGTATATTATGTTCCTAAACAGATTTCCTTTACAACATTTCAGGTTTTAGTCTTCTCCTTTGTTCTCAGGATACAGAGAATTCATAATTATTAATATTAGAAAGACCATGTAGAATTTCTCTTTAAAATCTGGGGCGCCTGGGTGGCGCAGTCGGTTAAGCGTCCGACTTCAGCCAGGTCACGATCTCGCGGTTCGTGAGTTCGAGCCCCGTGTCGGGCTCTGGGCTGATGGCTCAGAGCCTGGAGCCTGTTTCCGATTCTGTGTCTCCCTCCCTCTCTGCCCCTCCCCCATTCATGCTCTGTCTCTCTGTCCCAAAAATAAATAAACGTTGAAAAAAAAATTTTTTTTAAATCAGATTTACCACTATGAATAGTAATACAGCTATTCTTTTAAATTTTTTAATTGCATTTGTACCATCTTATAAGGCAAAGAGCATAGTCTGAAAAATATAGATGTAAAGGGCTGAAATATATCATCATTTAAATTATTAATGTCACTTGGAAAATAATGAAGGCTTGGGAATTAGTCTGGGATGCAAGATCAGTAGCACTTACTTTTATGCTTACAATGAAGTTTGTTGCAATAAATGAAACTCATATTCTAGAGAACAAGAGGGTAGGATCTCCTTTGAAAAAACCAGTAACAGACTGCCATGGCATATGTCACTGCTAATCATATGTGTTTGGTGGTACTTGCCTAGCTAGTCTTGCTAAGATAAAGAATAAATATATTTCCTAATGCTTTCCATAAAATCAGATTCATGTTTCATAATCATTTCACTTCTCAATATTCAGAGAATTCATTATAATTAGAGCTCTCCGGGGCGCCTGGGTGGCTTGGTCGGTTAAGCTTCCGACTTCGGCTCAGGTCATGATCTCACGGTCCGTGAGTTCGAGCCCCACGTCGGGGTCTGTGCTGACCGCTCAGAGCCTGGAGCCTGTTTCGGATTCTGTGTCTCCCTCTCTATCTGACCCTCCCCTGTTCATGCTCTGTCTCTCTCTGTCTCAAAAATAAATAAACGTTAAAAAAAAAAAAAAAATTAGAGCTCTTCCAGGGTGCCGAGTGGCCAGTTGGTTGAGCATCTGACTCTTCATTTCTGTTCATGTCATGCTATCACAGTTCATGGGATCGAGCCCCACATGGGGCTCTGCACTGACAGTGTGGAGTCTGTTTGGGATTCCCTCCCTCTCTCTCTCTCTGCTCTTTACCCCCTCAAAAAAATAAATACAATAAACTTAAAAACAAGCTAAAAAAACTGGAGCTCTTCCCATCATCCCATTGTGAATTTATATTCTAATTAGTTAAAAATTCTATGTATTGTTTTTTGCTTCTAAGATTATTTTTTTTTAATTTTTTAAATGTTTTATTTATTTTTTTGAGAGAAAAAGAGACAGAGCATGAGCAAGGGAGGGGCAGAGAGAGAGGGAGACACAGAATCCAAAGCAGGGTCCAGACTCCAAGCTGCCAGCACAGAGCCCAGCACAGGGCTCAAACTCATGATCCATGAGATCATGACCTGAGTCAAAGTCGGATACCTGACGGAACCACCCAGGTGCCCCTATATACATACACATACATATACATGTATATATGTATGTATGTGTGTATATATGTATGTGTGTGTGTGTGTATATATATATACATATATATATCTATATATATATATATACATATATCTATCTATATATATATATATATTTTTTTTTTTTTAAAGCAGTGCTTTTCAAGATAAACCTAGTTTAGTTTTCTTCTGGATTAGGAGGAAAAGCTCCAGCTATAAAAGACATTTTGGGGGATCATTAAGGATATTTAATATATTATTGGTATTATATTAGTAAATCAGTGAGAAGTTTTTTTAGGGTGATAAAGGTATTGTGATTCTTTAGGAAAATGTTTCCAGTGTCAGGAGAGATATACTAAAGTATTCAGAAGTAAAGTGTCATGATATCTAAAGCAAATGTGGCAGAAAGTTAATAACTGGTGAATCCTGGTGAAGAGTATACAAGAGTTCATTGTGTTATTCTTTCAATTTTTCTATAACTATTAGAATTTTCAACATAGGGTCACCTGGCTGGCTCAGTTGGTGGAGCATGCAACTCTTGATCTAAGGGTTGTGAGCTCAAGCCCCACACTGGGTTTAGAGATTACTTAAAAAATATTTGTTTTAATCTAAAAGAAAAAGAAAAATTTTTTCAACACAAAAATTTATGGAGGGGTGCCTGGGTGCCTCAGTCAGTTAAGTGGCCAATTTCAGCTCAAGTCATTATCTCACGGTTCGTGAGTTCGAGCCCTGAGTCAGGCTCTGTGCTGACAGCTCAGGGCCTGGAGCCTGCTTTGGATTCTGTGTCTCCCTCTCTCTCTGCCCCTCCCCTCCTCCCACTCTGTCTCTCTGTCTCTCAAAAATAAATAAACATTAAAAAAAAATTAGGGAGAAAAACGCTGATTTTCAAAAATCTGAACCAAAAATAACCCTTATCAAATAAACTTACAAATAAAAAGGGTTACTAGGGCCTCAAATTGTAATTTTCTCCTCCTAACTAATGTTATAAATACGAACTTTTCCACTGAAAACCAACATCAAAGGCATTTCCTACACATAAAAAGCATTCTAAACAGCCATGTAATAGAGCAGTTTTGACAGTTTGAGAAGACAGAATGCATTACACTTAGATTGAGAAGGTAAAATTTTCCCAGTTAACTATGGGACTTACCTATCCATGTCATCGTCTCCAGGTAATAAGGGTGGGAGGGGCAGAGGAGGCAACGTTGAAGTTTTTAAGTGTGGAATAGCAGCTGTTACAGATACTTGAGTCTTCACAGAAACCTGTACAGGGGGCTGAGAATTTGCCTGAGAGGACAGAGTAGATGTCCTTGGGTGAGTAGAAGGGGGCAGAGTTGAAGTACTAGAAGCAAGAACCTGACTAAATGCTGGTTGGGGAGGAGGCAGAGGTGGTTGCTGTGGAATAGCTGGTAGTGGAGGCAAAGGTGGCAAAGGGGGTGTTTGAGGTGGAGGGGTAGTAGTTGGTAAAGGAGGTGGAGGAGAAGTAACTGTGGGGAGAGGCGGATGGGTCTCCTTTTCTGATACCTCTGTCTCTTTTGGAGTAACAATCTCCTCTTTCAATGCTACGGGTTTAGAGTCTCTTGATCCCTGTGCTTTCAAATCTTTAAGAATAGGATGCTTCTCAGAGTTCTCATCCAACTTTACTTTCCCTGTATCTAAAGAATTTTTGACTTCTGTATTGAGATGTGGTACATTCACCAGTTCAGTATCTGGGGCAGATTTTTCCAATTTTACACCTCTGGGTAACTTTTTAGACTCCAAGCCTGAATCCTTAGCCTCTACTAAACTGTTCTCTTTTCTAGGCAAAAACACAGGTGAACCCTTGGACTCCTTTCCATCCATTTTTGCTGCAGCAGCAGCTGCTGCTCTTTCCTTCTTTTTCCTACTGAGTTCAGCTCCCAAGCTGGAGTTCAATGGAAGCCTGACAGGTGAGATGCTGGAATGTCGACTGCGTGACCCCGATCTCTTCTTTTTACTATGAGAAGATGAGTGTCTTGAATATGCGGGACTTCTACTTCTAGACTTCATGGATTTCCTACTGGAAAAAGAAAAAGACAATTTAAGATGGACAGCCTACAACAATATGGAGGAAATACATCCGTTAAACTATGGAGCAATGTAGGGACATTCACTTTCAAATGCCCCCTTCTTTGTAAAGAGAGCTTTCATACTATTTTTACTTTCTAATCTTATACTCTAATACTGCTCACTAAAAAACAAACAAACAAACAAACAAAAAACTATGGAGCACTGTAAAGAACCCACTTGAGTAATTTATCAATCTTAAAAATAAATTAGGTACCATCAAAAAATAATATACCAATATTGGTTTATTAATGGGTTCATTAACTGTAACAAATGTAAAATACTAATGTAAAATGTTAATAATAAGGGAAACTGGGTGCAAGGACATATAAGAATTCTTTGTACTGGGGCCCCTGGGTGGCTCAGTCAATTAGGCAGCCGACTCTTGATTTTATTTCAGGTCATGATCTCATGGTTTATGGGTTTGAGCCCTACACTGGGCTCTGCACTAACTGACAGTGTGGAGCCTGCTTGGGATTCTCCCTCTCTTTCTACCCCTCCCACACACGCTCTCAAAATACATAGATAAACTTAAAAAAAAATTATTTGTACTGTATTCACAATATTTTTTGTAAATCTAAAATTTGTCTAAAATATAAAGTTTATTTAAAAAATAGATACAAGGAACTAAAACCTGCATGACAACATATTTCAATCACATAACATTAAAATTATCTATTACTTATCCAACTGAAGAAAGATGAATGAATATTTTTTTCTCCATGCTGGAAAACACCCATAATCACAATGATTATTTTTAGAATTTGGGTTTAAATCTCTGATAAAGCAAAAACATGATTTAAAACAATTATACTTTTTTGTTTTGTTTTGAGAGAGTGCAAGCAGGGGAGGGGCAGAGACAGGGGGAGAGATGATCCCAAGAGGGCTCTGCGATGATAGCTGCAAGCCGGATGTGGGGCTGGAACTCATGAACCAGGAGATCATGACCTGAGCTGAAGTCAGATGCTGAACCCACTGAGCCATCCAGGTGCCCTCCCAAAAAAGTTATACTTTATACTAAAGGTGGGTGATACCAATCAGGATGTTAGAAGTAACTAGCATGCTTCACCAAAAGCTAATTGTGTCAACTAGAGAGCTAGTTAATTGATAGATCCCAGAAAAAGATTTTGCTCCCCAGTTGATAATTTTTTTTTTTCAACGTTTATTTATTTTTGGGACAGAGAGAGAGAGAGCATGAACGGGCGAGGGGCAGAGAGAGAGGGAGACACAGAATCGGAAACAGGCTCCAGGCTCCGAGCCATCAGCCCAGAGCCCGACGCGGGGCTCGAACTCACGGAGCGTGAGACCGTGACCTGGTTGAAGTCGGACGCTTAACCGACTGCGCCATCCAGGCGCCCCTCCCCAGTTGATAATTAAGCTGTACCTATACTAAATGAACCCTAAGATACAAGAGTTGTTAGGATTTACAAAATATATAAGTTGAAAAAATTGTCTTACCAAATAATTAGGAGTTCTCAGAACTATGGTGACTTTTGGTACTTTCGTATATAAAATGATTTCCAATCAACTTTGTAGGAACTCAAAAAGCAAAGTACTGTTGCATGTTCAACTTATTTTCTTCATTATTAAGAATCTGGGAATCTATGAGGCAGATTATTCTAAATTGAAACTCAACCCTCATTAATTCGTTTTGCCTTTTAATAAAGCCTAATGTGCTCAGGCCTCAATGTGAGGTGAAAAAAAGCACTAAAAATGTTATTGGACAAAATATAATTTGCCCAGTAGTCTAAAATAAACTGTACCCATTCCAGATCTTCAATATCTCCCTTTATCTTTGATCGCTGATAACACTAACATTAGTCAAATGTTTCGAAATAAATAGCATATATGTGTAGGGGAAACAACTTGCATGATATCAGCCACGATTTTCTTATATTTACACTGCTTTTTGGAAGTTTGCTCCTAATAGTCATTATTGGAATCAAAGTACTCAAAACAGCAATAACAGCATATATATAAACATGAGGATACAGAATACTGAAAGTGGTTCTCTCAGTATCCACTTACTCTTAAGAAAATTAATACTTTTCTTGTAAATAACTGGCTGAAACCAGAGGCTTTTCTCTGACTGAATTAGAGCTGGGATAAAACTACCATCTCTGCTATGCCAGGGTAAACTTCCAAAATCCCAAACAGTAATTAATGTCAGAGACCATGCTCTAAAAACCATTGTTTCTTTAATCTTTTCACCATTACTAAATCTTCCTAAGGAACTCTGCTACAAACCCTTCAACTTCTGAACAGAAGCCTACTGTTAAGAGAACATTCTGATGGCCATATACTTACAGCATTTTTAGTGATACAAATGCTATATTTGAGGTTGAGATCCACTCTACAAGAAAAAAAGTGGGGACGGGGGGCACTGCCTGGGTGTCTCAGTCTGTTTGGTAGCGACTTCAGCTCAGGTCATGATCTCACAGTTTGTGAGTTCGAGTCCAGCGTCGGGCTCTGTGCTGACAGCTCAGAGCCTGGAGCCTGCTTCAGATTCTGTGTCTCCCTCTTTCTGACCCTCCCCCACTCACACTGTTTCTCTCTCTCTCAAAAATAAATAAACACTAAAAAAAAAAATTAAAAAAAGAAAAAGAGCAGGGGATGGGGTGGGGAGAGGAGACAAGCAATAAAGGTAAATGCAGGCAACAATAAAAACTGTTCTCACAAACAAACGTATTTTCCTCCTGAATTGAGTTAGGTTCTACCCATCCAAAATGAAATTGCTAGTATTAATCGCTACTAATTTAGAGAATTCAAAGACTTTGCATTTCTGGCAAAGCACTTCCAGTCTTTTAAAATGATTTTGCTTGTTTAATTTTGACTGTGTCTCCCAAGAAAAAAAACACAGAGAATATCACAGAAGGGAACTGTATGTTCTACTCTGACTCTAAGAAATTTTTGCATTTTATTTGCTCTCTGGAATTGCATCAAGTGTGGGAAAAATATGCAGTGCACACATACAAACATATAATGTTCTCTATAACCCAACTAACAATATACATGTGTCTCTAAAATTATGTAATGTTTCTACTTCTGTCCTATGCTATCATATTGTGTCTAATTCTTTCCTGATTTATTTTTTACCATTACTACATGAGTTTCAATTAACTGAGTAGAGGAAGAGAGAACTTGAGATATGAATCCAAAAGGAATCATTGCAAAGCAAGCTCTTTCTGAAACTTGTTTTACTGTTTTAGGCTTAAGTGCACTTCCATATTAACAAAACTCACAACAATAGAAATTCTCAAAACAGCCTTAATGAAACTACGCCCTCAAGAAAACAGGTATTCTGAGAATATTTCTTAGGTTTCCTTAAAGAACTAAGCAACTTTATAAACGGTATATTTAAGACTTATGCATTTCACTGTACGTAAATTTTACTCTCACCCCTTCAAAAAAAAGTGAACTCTAATGCTATCTACAACACACTAAAATGCTTATAGTGAAGTATACTGATGTCTGCAACTTTGAGATGAATCAAAACAAAAAATGGATTGATGGAAAAATGGATAATTACAATAAAACATATAGCATATATCAATTGTAGAATCTAGATAGTACATATATGGGTCCTTACTGTAATTCTTTCAACTTTTCTGTGTTTGAAAAATTGTGATAAAATGACGGGGAGGGGGACTAAGGAACTTCAGACCCTGACAGCCTGAATTCTGCAGCTTGATCAATTCAAACTAGTTTATGAATAATTGTAACTTTAAGTCAGTAAAAATTACTCATATTGACATATAAAAGACACGCACGGATTTTTAAAAATTAGCATAATTTCTCCACTAGCATTCAACAATATTTCCTCACTCATAGAATTTACTGACTTGCTCCAGGTACCAAGCACTGAGCTATGCAGTTCACATTTACTAGCTAATTTAATCCTCACAATTACTCTAGAAATAAGATAGTTACTATTCCCACTTTACACATAAAGAAACACGGGCAGGGAGAAACTAAATTATTTGCCAAAGTTCACAAAGCAAAATTAGGATACCACTCAAGTATAACCTCATAGCCCATGTTCTTTTGTGGACAAAAGTGAGTCTACAAAAGGGAGACACATCTTATCATCTAGGAATAAGAACACAGTTTTCAATAGTAATTCATTTCAACAATTAAATTTCAAACCCAACATGCCTTTCTTGCTAACCTATAATGAAGGCACTAATACCGCTTGTTTAGATAAAGATTTTGAAAATTGCCAGTGGTCACAGGGTAGGTCAATGGTGATGCTGATAATCAAATTATCCTTGGAACCAATTTCTGCTAGGCTATATACCAACAAAAAGAAAAAGGACTAAACAGCTGAATTTCCACTAAAAACATCAGTTAAAAGACAGGAATTATCAAAACATCATCAATTAGGAAATAAACTTACAGCTTTGGAGACCCAGGGGACAGCCCACACACAAGTGATAGATGACTTGGGCAAATACCTCAAGATAATACAAATGAAAATTTATAATTTCTTAGATCTCCAATCAGGTCCAGTGAGGTCTAAAGCACTAACACCAAGGTGATTTTAAAGTATTTAAGACAAAGCAACAGAAATCGCTACATCAGCTCTGGGATAAGCTCAGTTATCAACTCTGTGCACTCAATAAGCACAAATTTATGATTTTTCTCACAGGAGCTTCCAACTGAGTATCTCGCCACAGGGAGTACCTACCTTTAGAAGTTTTAGGCATGTGAGCTCTCCACTTCTTGAACTCTGGGTTGAGAGAAAACCAGATTCACCTACTTGAATTCACTAGCCAATAGCAAAGTCAATGAGGAAGACCAGGGGTTTCAACAAAATGTTAACATGACTAATTGCCAGTTCCTCATAACCCACCCTAAGTAAGAAAAGGCTGTTGGAGAAATAGCTCACCTGGGGAGTGGACTCCGACTCAGAGACCGTTTGCTCATGAAAGGGCTGCTGGACCGTCTTCGACCATAGGGACTGGGTGATCTCCCACTGTAAGAGCCACTCCTTTCATAGCTGGAAGAACGTCTCCGGCCATAGGGACTCACAGACCTTTGTCGTCTACTGTAAGGACTGGGTGATCGGGTGCTGGACTGGTAGGCCGAGGGCTCCTTGTAGGGAGGACTAATTGACTGCCTTCTTGAGGTACTTCCAGGACTCTTCTTGTAGGAGTCATAATTGCTAGAGGTGTGAGATCTTGGAGGACTAAGGTCATAATCTTGGCCATAAGAAGCTCCCGAGGGGCTATCATCTTGCTTGGGGCTGTCAGACCATTTCCTATGGGGACTCCTGGATCTCCGTTTGGGGCTGTCCACTGTCTTGTAGCTTTTGGGTGTTTCCCTTTTCCGATGACTTTTACTCCGGTCTTTGTGCCCAGACTTCAACTCACGTTCTTTCCGGGTCTTCTCCTTATGTAGTTTGGATGACCTAGATTCCTTGTTGCTGCTGCTTTTGGATATCTGTGCCTTCCCATAGTCCTCATTCTCCTCATTTGAACGCTTTGAACTTCCTGATATCCGGTCCTTCATAGATCCCGATTTGCTGGAGACTTCCTGGTTTTTTTCTTTTTCTGTCTGTTTAGTTTTTAGTAAGTCCCGGGAACGTCTGTGCTGGTGGTGACGATGTTTGTGCAGGCGGTCACTCCGATCAGTTCCACGACGCTCATCATTCTCCCTCCTGTCTAGTTTGAAGGCCATATCGTCAGAGAAGGTATCTGAATCAGAACTGATGTCATCATACTCCACCAAAGGTTTGATAATTGTACCTAAAGGTGCTGCTTCGGGGGTCACCAACCCCATGTCTTTGGAGTGCTTGGATTTATGCCGCTTGTGCTTCGACACCAAGCGGTGACGCTCTCTGCTGTTGGAGCTGCCACCTCCCGATGACGGCTGCAAAGTTCCAGAAGCTCCTCCACTCCCGTCCTTCTTGCCCCCATGTCTCTCTGGATTGGGCATTCCCTTTCCCCTACCCTCAAAACGGGGAAAAAGTTCCCCAGCACTCCGAAAAGTAACCCCCACCCACCCCCCAACCCCACGCCTACCAAAGCGCCCCTAGAAGGGGGTGGGGAGGGAAGGGACTGTAGCCCAGGCTCCTCCTCCCTCCCGACTCCTCAGCACCCTCCTACATGAGGTGGGGGGTGAAGGAGCCAGGAAAGAAATGAGAGTTCCTCAGCAGTGGAGTTGAGAGACAACGGGTAGCTGCCCAAGTCTGTTTCCCGTCCTCCCCTCGCCGAGCCAGTCCTCAGGCCCGGACGCCGGGGAGGTCGAGGAAGTAGGAAGCCGACGGCCCGGGGGCTGTGGGGCCGACTCCGGCTCTGGGGCCCTGTGAAGACTGCGAGGGCCCTTCCCCTACCCGGTAGCCCGTCTCGGGGCGGCTTCCTGTCGCTGGGGTCCCGCGGCCTAGGTGCCTCACGCCCCCTTTGTCCCTCGCTCCTGAGGGAGACCCTTTTCTTGCCTCCGCCTCACCTCAATACCTCACACACTCATTCGCTCCCTCACACAGACTCAGTCACACACTAGGTTAAACCGAAACGGCACTTGGGGAAGGGGGGGAGGGGGCAAACCGAGGAAATACCGCGAGAATCCTGTGGGTTCTCGCGGTATTTCGTGCTTCCCTTTCACCTCTCAGCGCTTCTTGCTCACATAACGCGAGAGAGCGTCCCGAACAGGAAACGCGTTCCGGCAGAGTCTCGCGATAAACTCCCCGCCCTCCATTTGAGCAAAGCTTTATTGAAACGGTGTTGGGGGATTTTTTTTCTTTTTTTTTTTTTTTAATTCAAAGCTTTATTGGTAACTCTCGAAGAAATAACTCCCAGGCCCCGGCGCAAGACTCGTTTTGCACAGTTTATAACAACTCTTTAAACTACCAGGATGAAAATATTATCAACAGGACAAAGGGCGGTTGTGGGGACATTTCAACCCAAGTTCCTAAGCATTAACAATGCTCTCCGCTTATGTACGTATACTGGGCGCATTGTCCCTGTGTCTCCTACTACCTCGCAAATCACGATACCCTCATCCCCATTCTACAGATAACGAAACTAATAGTCACCGAAGTTAAATAGCTTACTCAAGGTAACAAAGCTAGTCCAGCAAGTGCCAAAGATGAGATTCAAATTCAAGTCTAACACTAAAGCACAGCTCTTGTATAGTGTGCCACTTCCTCTTTCCACTCTGTTTAAAATCTGAACCTGAAAATTCATCACCTCTTGGGATCATCTGTGGCTTTTCTGGAATCATTTTGCCTGTTCTCTTCACATGGAAGATTATAATTATGAACAAGTAAAACATGGTATTCATGCGTGAGAAAAAAAAAAAATCTTACCCTGCCCTTCATTTTCTACTTTTCAAAACTTTGTACACATTAACTCATTACATCTTCACAACAATCATCTGAAATAAGGTTGTATATGTGAGGAAACTAAGGTACTGAGAAGTTAAATGACTTTTCCAAATTTCTTCATTCTTCATCAAATTTATGTGTGAGACTTTAAGGCCCTTCTCTGTGATATAGCGTCTACTCTCATACGGCCATCAAGCAAGACATGGGGAAAATATTCATACCACAAGATATGAGGTGATAAATGTCATAAGAATGATACAGAACGCTCCAGAAATTCAAAAGGAGGCTGGGAGTGTTAAGAAAAAGTTTCATGGGGCGCCTGTGTGGCTCAGTCGGTTAAGCGTCAGACTTCAGGTCAGATCATGATCTCACGGTTCGTGGGTTTGAGCCCCGCGTCGGACTCTGTGCTGACAGCTCAGAGCCTGGAACCTGCTTCAGATTCTGTGTCTTCCTCTCTCTCTCTGCCCTTCCCCTGCTCACACTCTGTCAATCTCTCTCTCGAAAAATTAATAAACATGAAAGAAAGAAAGAAAGAAAGAAAGAAAGAAAGAAAGAAAGAAAGAA
>NW_024412420.1:13738724-13884786 GCF_014898765.1 Herpailurus yagouaroundi | reverse complement strand
GAAAGAAAGAAAGAAAGAAAGAAAGAAAGAAAGAAAGAAAGAAAGAAAGAAAAAGAAAGGAAAGAAAAAGTTTTATAAATGTAGGGCATTTGAGTTGGGCCAGGAAGATTAAATAGGATTTGTATATTAGGGGCCAGAAAACATCCTGAATGAAGGCAAAAGAATCCACTCTCAAAATCACTCTCTGAAAATGTTCTTTTTGCTTTTGGTCACATGGGTACTAAAAAGAAAATTTTTTACCTAAATGTTTAAATCCATAAATGTTTGCTAAAAATAAAAAAGATAAACTTTAACCATGGAAGAAAATTTAACGTCATCAAGAAAAACAAAGCATAGAATTAAGTACTGGAACTCAGGTATGATAACTCCTTATTCATTGCTGCGAGAAAGCCTGGATGTAAAAGTCCCCACCAGTATCTGACATAACGGCAGATAGCATGAGACTTAATGGCCAATTAGATGAAATGACTGACCCATTTTATCAAACACTGGCATGAGTTAGGCAAAATCACTCAGATTTTTTATATCTTTTAAATGAGATTAAATTTCTGACCCAGGATGCGCCCGCACTCATGGTAAAATGGAAAAGTGTAGACAGTAGAAGAAATTATTGTGATGTGTCAAATAAAATCTTAAATAAAATTCATCACATAAACAGTAGCTGAAACTGTCTTAATTATCTGTTGATTGCCTACTGAAGACTAGAAACTCCTAGTGAATGAATGAATGAATGAAGATTTTACTGAATTTTTATAATATATTTCTAGAGCACTGTTCAGTTTTCCACAGAACTCTTTTAAGTCTGTCAGTAGATATCAGTGGAACAAAAAACCTGGTGAGGTGGCCAGGATGGGTATTTCTATATGCATCTACTAAAGGTTGAAACTGAGACCCAGGAGTTGTAGTATGTTTTACATTAAGTGTAGGAAGTACCAGGAGCAGGGACAGCTTTTTATACAATCTTAGACCAGTATTCTTTCTATTTCAATACACTGTCTCTTTTTGGTGGGTACAATGCTACTCTAATGTTAATAATATCTCAATAAAGCTGGAAAAGATTCTAATCTAGGAAATATATTTTGTTAAAGTGTTTAAATACAAAATCAGTGTAAACTGCAGAAATCTGTCCAACAGTTGGTGAGAATAGAGCTTTTATAAAATAAGGGTTGCTTCACTCTACAGAAAAACTTTGAACTCAGAAATTCCAGGACTGCACAGTTTGCTTTATTTGCATGACCTCCCAGGGCAGGGAGTCAGGGCAACTTTGTGAACCTCAAGGTAATCAGTCAGATGAAGACTATACTTTCCCTGTAAATCACCCAGAGCAAGTCAGAAAGCTTCTCTTTAGGCTGTATCCAAGAGGAAATATTTAACTAAAGTCAATAACTGCTCCTCCCCACCCTAGATCAATTTATTAGTTTAGATTTTAGTTTTAAAGAGTCCTCTGAAATCTCCCTCAAAGCTTAGTCATTTAAAATTTCACCCTTGTCTTCCTCTTGCCATATACAAAGACTGCTCCTATGTACACTTTGAATGATTTTCTTGTTTAATGACATGTCTCTCCTATCTTTACGTCTGGAGTACAAATTTTTCAACAAATGTCATTTTATCTGTATTTTAAAATGAGAAATTATAACTTCCTATTCTATTCTGTGACCAAAATTTGGTATAGTTTACTTTATTTTCAAGCTTATAAGGTTTAAAATTCCATAGCTACACTTGGTATAGACATTGTGTAAAGTTTCCATGAGAAAATATAGTTGTATATCTAATATTGGTGTTTTGGGAACAGTGATAAATTAACAGACATTTTTGAGTAACTGGTTATTGTGACCAATCATATTTTCAGAACTCTTAAGTCAGATGAATCCATCAAGTGTTGGGGCTGTGTTCTTTATTTTTATTTATTTATTTATTTATTTATTTATTTATTATTTTATTTTACTTTTTATTTTTTTTTCAACGTTTATTTATTTTTTTGGGACAGAGGGAGACAGAGCATGAACGGGGGAGGGGCAGAGAGAGAGCGAGACACAGAATCGGAAACAGGCTCCAGGCCCTGAGCCATCAGCCCAGAGCCTGACGCGGGGCTTGAACTCACGGACCGCGAGATCGTGACCTGGCTGAAGTTGGAGGCTTAACCGACTGCGCCACCCAGGCGCCCCTTATTTTACTTTTTAGAGAGAGGAGGAGGAGAGTGTGTGAGGCGGGAAGAGAGTCAGAGGGAGGGAGAGAGAGAATCTTAAGCAGGCTCCATGCTCAGTGTGTAGCCGATGTGGGGCTTGATCCCACAACCCTGGGATCATGACGTGAGCAGAAATCCAAAACCAGATGCTTGATCGACTGAGCCACCCAGGCATTCCAAGAGCTGTGTTTTCATATTTATATTATGAGCTCCTACCTAATATACAAGAATTAGGATTCCACAGATGTTTGTTGAATGAAGAACACTTTGATAGCAGGAAACAGCATTTTATTTTATTTATTGGAAGCAGCACTTTATTTTATTATTATTAAGTTTATTTATTTATTTTGAGAAAGAGAGAGCAAGCACACAGGGGAGGAGCAGAGAGAGGGAGAGAGAATCCCAAGGAGGTTCCACACTGTCGGCTTGCAGCCCTACAGGGGACTTAAGCCAAGGAACTGTGAGATCATGACCTGAGCTGATATCAAGTCAGATGCTTAACCAACTATGTCACCCAGTCTCCTTGGAAATAGCATTTTAAGTTTGCATTATCTTTGAATATTCTCACTTGGACAAAATACTCTCTGTACCTCATCAATTTTAAGTTGCTAGATTTACATTACAGAATATTTGGAACATACTTTTGTGCTAAAGAATATCCAGTGATTATCTGAAATTCAAATTTAACTGAGTGCTCTGTATATGCATATATTTTTTAAAAAATTAATGTTTATTTATTTTTGACAGAGAGAGACAGAGCATGAGTGGGGGAGGGGCAGAGAGAGAGGGAGACACAGAATCAAAGCAGGCTCCAGGCTCTGAGCTGTCAGCACAGAGCCTGACTTGGGGCTCGAACTCACAGACTGCGAGATCATGACCTGAGCTGAAGTTGGGCGCTCAACTGACTGAGCCACCCAGGCGCCCCTCTGTATATATATATTTTAATGTTTATTTATTTTTGAGAAAGACAGAGTGCAAGTGGGGGAGGGGCAGAGAGTGAGGGAGACACAGAATCCAAAGCAGGCTCCAGGCTCTGAGCTGTCAGCACAGAGCTCCACGTGGGGTTCAAACTTGCTAACCATAAGATCATGACCTGAGCCAAAGTTGGATGCTTAACTGAGCCACCCAGGCACCTCCCTGACTGTTCTGTATTTTATCTGGCAACCCTATTAATTTATCCCAACAATATGCACTGAGTCTCTGATGTGTGTCAGGGATTTGGCCAAGCAATGTCACTAGACAGTAGTGAAAGAAGTAGACCCAGTGCAGCCTTTGTGGCAATAACTATATAACAGGGAAGACAGACATTGAACCATTAATTAATTACAATTAATGAACAATTAATTTCAATGGTGAAAATGCTATTAAAGAGATGTTTGAAATAATGTAACAGTGGACCTGATCAAGTCAGGAGTTAGAAAAGGCTTCTCTAGCCTAGAGGAAGACAATTAAATTGACATCCAAGTAAGAGGGCCTTAGTGAGGTGAAGGGGTCAGGCAAAGGAAGGCCACTCCCAGCAGTTAAAAAGACCTGTTCAAGGATCTTGGAAGAGGAAAGAGTGGGGGAATTTTCTGCATGAGAAAAAAGGCCAGTAAGGCTGGGGATTGGCAAGGGAGAATTGGGTCTCGCATGGTTTTGTAGGCCCAATAAAACATTTGCCTACTGAGTCCAAGTACAGTGCTAGGTAGTGGGAATTAAGAAATGAGGGCCAGGGGCATCTGGGTGGCCTAGTTGGTTGAGTGTCAGACTTCGACTCAAGTCATGATCTCCCAGTTTGTGAGATGGAGCCCCACATCAGGCTTGCTGCTATCAGTGAGTGCAGAGCCCGCTTCAGATCCTCTGTCCCCCTTTCTCTCTACCCCTCCCCCGCTCGTTTTCTCTCTCTCTCTCTCTCTCTCTCTCTCTCTCACTTTCTCTCTCTCTCTCAAAAATAAAAAAGTAAAAAAAAAAAAAAGTACATCAAAATAAAAAAAAAAAGAAATGAGAGCCAAATCCAGCGCCAAGAAACTCACTATGTAATAACTCAAAGGAAAAGAGGATAAAGAGTAAGTAAGAAATGGAGTTTGAATTCTACTTTCAAAGAGCATGGTTATAGATACCTTTGTGGTAATAGACATGTTTTCAGACACTTCCCAAGATTTGTTTTTATTAAATTTAAGTGCTGTGCCTATAGTTATCTGCTGGAATGGCCTTGGAGGATGTTTGAATAGCATTTTTGAAATGTGGACAGTCTGAGACTGAAGAGCCAGCAGAAATCCACCATTAGTATCCTTGCAGCGAACTACGTAACCTCCAACTTTACAGCAGTTATTTTCAAAGATGTGTTTGCAAAAAGAACATTAAAAAAAAGCCATAACTATGTTAAGAATTTTCACCGAATGCATTATATTTTAGCCTAGTTCTTCAGTTCCAGTGGCCACAAACTTCTCAGCATTACTCCAAATTTCTCGTTGTGAGGATTTACTTATGGAAGAGATAGGACACACATTCTTTGTGTCGAGTACAAGCTAAACTGCCGGTTTTTACTGTGATTACAAAATAGGAACACTACCAATTGTGATACACCTTGGTGCCCTAAATATAATAGCATCCGATGTTCTGACCTCTACAAGTTTACTTTAATTCAAAATCTCCCAGATCTTCAAAAAAATTGGAATTGCGTGAGAAATATTTCTTAAATTTGAGAAAAAGTTAGGAAATGGGAATTAAGTGAATTGGACCGGCTTGGAACGTCATGTTACAAAGAGCCAATATAATTTTTATAGGATAATTTTTCCATCTAGTATCTCAAGAAAGCGTATTATCTTTAATAAAATGTTCGATACCAATATTCTTTGAAGAACCAGTCTTTCAGTAAAGAGATTCCGGGATTTTAATTTACGAACTTCTTTGCCATTTGCAAGCAGAGCCAACCGCCACCAAACAACAAACACCATACCTAGGAGCAATAACTCTTGAGACGACCGAGAACTAAGGGAAAGCTTGATTGGGTGATTCTCGCGAGAAGTACCACATTCACTATTTTTCGCGATATTTTCGTGCCCAACCCTTTTCCTCGTCTCGCAGGATCACGGTTAATCTCGCGATATTTGGGAAGTTCCGTGGGGAAAATGGCGGCGGCCGGGAGCACCCTTCTCTTCTTGCCGCCGGGGACTTCAGACTGAGCCTTCTTGGGAAGAGTGGGGACGGCTGGTGCCCTGCGTCCCGAAAGCCCGAACCAACTTGGTTCCCTCGTTAGTGGTGGGGAAGGGCTTATCCTCTTGTGTAGGACTCAGGACCTCCCCACTGTCAGGATGAAGGCTCAGGGGGAAACCGAGGGTGAGTGACTTGAGGGGGAAAGCAGGGGGCGGGACACAGCTTTGGGGAGCCAATCTGTGGAAGAAGCTGGGGGGCCTACGCTCCCGAGGTCGTGGAGTCCAGGAGGCGGGATAGGTGTCAGTTTTAGATTCTGACTGTGCCTTCTTTGGCGGTGAAGGACTCTGACTTTGGGGTGATGCGGGCTCCCAACTTCTGTGAAGGTTTCCTGCTTAGCTACGGGCAGTCATTTGGGCCTCAGGACGTTTTTAACCTAGAGTTAATGGAAGACCAGGCGAGTGAATCTGTAATTTGCTTACACCTTGTTTTAGAAGGGATGTTTGAATAATGACGTTTAAAAATATAATTATATTATTATAATGATATAAAGCTGTGTGTCAAATATTGGAGGATGTTTCGGCGTGAGTGAAATGATAGGACCTTAAGATTTTAAAAGCCAGTAGTTCTATAGAATGTCACAGTGGTCAAACCTTGTACTATTGTATATTTGTAAAATGCGTTGAATTTATCGTTTCAATGGCTAGATTAACAACTGCTGAAAAACAACTTTTCTGTTGGAATCTTAGAATCTATAAAGTTTTACACTCTTAACGGCTTCCTTAGTATTTTGGATATAGTTCTGTTAATAAGAATCACTGTATCAGTGTTTATCCATCTTTTCCACTTTCAGCTTTGTTAGATCAGCGGCCTTGCCTTACTCATGGTTGTGTAGTCCCTGACCCAGAACGTGTTTGATTTGAGCGTTTGATTTGAGCATTCGTATAAAGTACTTATCATCAGGCTTCTTAAGGAAAAGGGGGGTGGAGAGTGTATTTTAAAGAAGAGGAAGAAGAAAAGTATATCCTTTGGTGCAGAGGACTGATGAGTGTAAAAGGGAAACTCGAGACAGGAATTTCATGTAGTTTGCTCACTAATGTATCTCCAGCACATAAAATAATGCTTGAATGAGTGAATCTTGGAAGTGGGAATTGCCAACAATGTGTTCAAAACTATATAAACTGGCTGAAACGGTCCTCAAACCAGTTTTCCAGGATATGAGGACATTGGAAGGAGTTTGAATCTTGATTTAGAAAATGCCACTGCCCTAACTCTGATTGCTGACATTGTATTCATCTTTCAATGTCAACATCAACTGTCACTTTTTTTGTAATATCTCCACAACTAATAATGAACTTTTCCTTTTTTGCATTTGAGTAGTAATGTGTTTCTGTTTTTAACAGCATATCTCATTTTGCTCTGTGTCATGGTTATTTCCACTTTAACTTATGTACACCCCCTCACAGATGTCATCTTAGTCGTATTGTGTGTTTTGCATTGCCAGCAGTCTCTAGCACATGTCCTTGCTCGTATTATATTTCAGTAATAATAATTTTTAAAAACCCTCACAGATGTCATCTCAGACATATTGCGTGTGTGCGTTTTTTTAAGTTTATTCATTTTTTTTTTTTTTTTTTTTTTTGAGAGCGCATGAGAGAGAGAGGCAGAGAATCTCAAGCAGGCTCCATTGTCAGCACAGAGCCAGATGTGGGACTCAGTCTCACAAACCATGAGATCATGACCTGAGCTGAAATCAAGAGTTGGACGCTTAACGGATTGAGCCGCCCAGGCACTCCATATTGCAAGTTTTTGTATTGCCAGTGGTCTCTAATACAGGTCCTTGCTCATACTAAAAGTACACGAATTAGAGGAAGGATCAGCTATATTTCAAAAGTAAAAATTTAATGAAAATAAAAATAAAAACCATATTTCAATAATAAAATAAAAACTATCATTCAATAATAAATGTAATAACATTTCAAAAATAAAAATCAACTAAATTTCAATGAAAATTATAATTCAGTAATAAAAATTAAGGGGGTTGGAGAGCATAAGAGCTTTGTTCACTCGCAGGACAGAAACCGAGGTCTTTTCTACCTTTCTCTTACCTCTACCGGAAACTTATCCTTTAGTTGTTGACATATTTCCTATCCATATAGGTTTAGTTTGAAAAATCAGGGGCGCCTGGGTGGCGCAGTCGGTTAAGTGGCCGACTTCAGCCAGGTCACGATCTCGCGGTCCGTGAGTTCGAGCCCCGCGTCGGGCTCTGGGCTGATGGCTCGGAGCCTGGAGCCTGTTTCTGATTGTGTCTCCCTCTCTCTCTGCCCCTCCCCCGTTCATGCTCTGTCTCTCTCTGTCCCAAAAATAAATAAAAACGTTAAAAAAAAAAAAAAGAAAAAAAAAAGAAAAACCAAAATGACAAATACAGCCTGTTTTCTTGATAATACATATATATTGATCTATTAGAGTTACATCAAAAAATTTAAAAAGCCTATATTTCACATTGAAAACCAACTAACCATAGTAAGGCCATGTTCAAATGTATGCTCTACATATATCATGAAATGATTTTGTCACTAAATTGTAGTCCTGATCCTGACACATGATTAGAGGTGATTCTTGTTTTGGTTTTCATTAAAAGACTGAATAGAAACCAGTTATGTTTTAAGGAGTTCCTTAGACCCCAATTTCTGTGTTGTCTCGTTAAAAATAAATTATTTGTATGTTTTGAAGTAAATGATATTGAAAAATATTTTAACTGAGTTCTTACCAAGGATGAGGTATGGGGGTTTCTTTTGCAAGAAGAATTGAAATGTCTTGAAAGAGTTTCTAATGATGTTTTCTAATTTGTATCATAGAGTCGGAGAAGCTGAGTAAGATGAGTTCTCTCTTGGAACGGCTACATGCAAAATTTAACCAAAATAGACCTTGGAGTGAAACCATTAAGCTTGTGCGTCAAGTCATGGTGAGGATTATGGTGGTGGATAAAGTGTTGTGCTTAGATAATTACTTAATAAGCTAAGCTCCCCATGTAGACTTTTTCAAACCAATTATTATAGCGTGTCCTCAGTCTTATTTATCACAAAACACCTGAGTACATGGTGCACATCAACTTGAGTCTACCTAAGAAGTTCTGTTTATAAAATTATGTTAATCATGAGCTATAGTACACTGGGGTACTTCAGGCAAAGGTGCTTAGAAATACACCTAGGAGAGACACATATGATAGACTGATGTAGGGAGACCTTTGTTCTTCACTTGCTATTAAGCTCCTTGAGTCTAATGTGATAGTATTTTCATGTATCTACACTGCTAGTAGAGTTTGCAATTAATTCTTAATAAGCTTCACCTGTTCACTCTGTCAACTACTACTTCTTGAGTCATTTATCAGTATGGGGAGCCCTTAAATGGAAGTTAAGTAGAAGATAAGGGGTAGTGACTGGATGTTAAAAGTTCATTCACATGATTCCAGTGGTAGTCAAATGATGTAGGAAAACTTTACTTCTGTGATTTGACCTGGGTAATGATGGGGGGGGGGGCCGCGGGGGTTCACTTTGTGGTAATTCATTCATGGATCTCTTCACTTAAGATTCATATACTTTTCTGTATATATGTTATATACTTCAGTGAAAGTACCCCCTCCTCCCCACCAAGTCTTAATTTGGGTCCATAGTAAGTTCAGTTTAATAGATTTATTAGTGTTTAATGTGATCATATCAGTATAGCTCCAGCAAAAGAACTAAATTTGCTGTCAAAAGACCTATATTTGAAGTTCTTAGTAGCTATGTGACTTTGAACAAATTACTTACTGGGTCTCAGTTTTCTTATTTGGAAATAGAAGCACACAATGCCAGTTTGCTTTTCCACATAGTTTTATTTTGAGGATTGAGTGAGATAATGGATATTAAAGTGTGGTGTTGCTTAAAGATTTATGTAACTAAATTCGAGAAATATATGTATATCCTTTGGCTGAGGATTATGTACATAAAATATATATGTATATTTTAATGTTTTAAAAAGAAGAATGGCTATTTTTCCTGTCTGAGGATTCAGAGGTTGTCATTTTTATATTACAAGGTAGTCATATTCTAGTTGGAAACATGCTCTGTAAATGATATTGTCATTAGACATCATGAGATAGAGGAATTCGAGATGGCTACTAAGACCCTCCCATGGGGTACCAGTGTCTTGGTTTTTGGGCACCATAGCTTCTACTGTCTACTTCTCTGCAGATTCAGAAACCTAATTTTGTTGGTGTATTAAGACTTTGAAGAGTTTTCAACAACTGACGTAGTAACAAAATCTCAGTAGACTAAATGTAAATCAGAATTCCAATTTATTAATCTACCACAGAGAGTTTATCTTTCCAGTTACCAGAATATTGGTTACCATTGTGCAGAGCAACCCCTTATCTATTCAAGATACAAGGGAAGCCAGATTATTAATCAGATGTTTGTTTGTTTCTTAGAACAAAGAGAGATTTAGGACATGGAAAGGCCTGAAAAACTATCTTTGTATCATAAAGCTGTTCACATTTCTAGAGAATAGAATGTTGTGCAGAGAGGAACTTCTTCTTTGGATAGAGTTAGAAAAACTATGTCAGATCTTTTGTTCTTTGGGAGTCCCTTTTTCTGGACTACACGTTCTGTTTTTTAGAGTTACTCTAATATTACTAAGGTCTGGTTATATTTCTTAGATTACACAGAAATCACCTTGTTAGGTTTGGGAATTGCCAGATCTCCTGAGCCACCCTATTTAACTGACTAAATTTAGGATGTAGTTACTTCTGCAGGAAGCTGATCTCATTTATTGTATTTGATTCTTCCTAATCTAAAATAAGATCTGGGCATACTTTTTTTCTACCTTCATGTATGTGGATATGGATGTATCCATGTTTATGAACTTTTCCTCCTGTGGAAGGATGGACAGAGTAACAGGAGTCTATAGATTATCAGAGTATATAGAGAATATAGAGTATATAGACCTATAGCATATAGTCTGAGGATTATCCTGAAATATTACTACTAGGATAAGTCCATTGACCTGAAACACTGTTGGCTTGGTTAATTTCTATCTTGAATGTTTTCCTACTTATTATAGGAGAAGAGGGTTGTGATGAGTTCTGGAGGGCACCAACATTTGGTCAGCTGTCTGGAGACATTGCAGAAAGCTCTCAAAGGTTTGTAAACATGTTTGAAATATGCTTTTTTTTTTTTTTTAATGTTTATTTTTGAGAGAGAGCAAGAGGGAGAGGGGCAGAGAGAGGGAGACAGGATCCCAAGTGGGCTCTGCACTGATAGCAGAGAGCCCATTGTGGGGCTTGAACTCACAAACTGGGAGATGATGACCTGAGCCGAAGGCAGAAGCTCAACCAACTGAACCACCCAAGTGCCCCTGAAATATGCTTTCTTAAAATGCCCAGTTTTATAAAGACTATTTTATACTTACATGAGAAATATAAATTGAGATAGATAAACTTTCTTTGCTAGGTGGTGTTCTTGTTTTCACTATGGAGTTGAGACCACCTCTTAATTTTTTTTTTTTTTAGTTAATTTTTTCAGAGAGAACAGGGGAGGGGCAGAGAGAGAGGGAGAAAGGTAATCTCAAGCAGGCTCTGCACTGTTAGTGCAGAGCCAGATGTGGGACTCGAACTCATGAACTGTGAGATCATGACGTGAGCTGAAATCAAGAGTCAGATGCTTAACCGACTGACTGAGCCACCCAGGCACCCCAAGATGAGATCTCACCTGAATTTTTGAAACATTTATTTTTGATCCTATTTGGGAGACTGGTAGAGACTCAAAAGATAGTTGATGGAGGGTAACTATAAGGTAGCAAGGGAAAGTTCTTTTTCTTCACATGTTCTCTTTGTCTTTTTTTTTTTAATGTTTATTTTTGGGAGAGAGAGACCGTGCAAGTGGGGGGAGGGACAGAGGGAAACACAGAATCCAAAGCAGGCTTCAGGCTCTGAGCTGTCAGCACAGAGCCCAATGCGAGGCTTGAACAAACAAATTGTGAGATCATGACCCGAGTCAAAGTCAGACTCTTAACTGACTGAGCCACCTAGGCGCCCCCAGTTTCTTTTTATAATGTTTTATTATTTATTTTTGAGAGTGAAAGAGACAGAGCACAAGTAGGGGAGGGGCACAGAGAGAGAGGGAGACACAGAATCCAAAGCAGGCTCCAGGCTCTGAGCTGTCAACACAGAGCCTAACATGGGACTTGAATTCTTGAACCGTGAGATCATGACCTGAACTGAAGTCAGATCCTTAACTGATTGAGCCATCCAGGCACTCTTCTTCAGATGTTCTCTTCTAATTAACTTGCAATAAGAAAATGGACATTTTAACTCTAAAGGATTTTTACATTGTTATGGACAGTGTTTTCAGGAAAGCAAATAAAATTTAAATCATGAGCTTGAATATTTATGATTATAATTACTACTTCTGTGTATTTTGGGGGAGAAATGAAAGTAAGAAACAGATTTTACTCTGATCCATCACAAATGAACTTGATTCAGCTGAATAGTTCCCCCTCACCCCCACCCCTTGGGTTTTCTTTGACATCTCAAGTCTGAGAGTAGGTGCCTACAACCTTCATCGCCCCTTCTAATGTTTCCTTTTCTGATGGTTAAGAATCCTTGTTCATCAAAATGTAGAGAATCCCACTTTTGCTTCTTCCAACTCAACGTAGAGTCTCAATGTTAAGAAACTGGTAGCCCTTCCCAATCTGTGGAAATACTATGGTACGTAGAGGCAGAGGCTGTTAACTTTTTAACTGTGGTAAAATATACATAACATAACATTTACCATTTGAACCATTTAAAATTATAGTTGAGTGGCATTAAGTACATTCACATTGCTACATAACCATCACTACCATTGTCCATCTTCAGGACTTTTTCATCTTCCCAAGCTGAAATCCTGTATTCATTAAACAGTAATTTCTCCTTTCTCCCTCTCCTCAACTCCTTGTAACCATCATTCTAGTTTCTCTCTGTAAGAATTTGTCTACTCTAGATACCTCATGTAAGTGGAATGAAACAGTATTTGTCCTTATGTGACTGACTTTTCACTTAGCATAATGTCTTCAAGGTTCATCCATTTTGTAGCATGTATCAGAATTACCTCTCTGTTAAAAAAAGCTAAATAGTGGTGCCTGAATGGATCAGTCAGTTAAGCATCCGACTCTTGATTTCAGCTCAGGTCATGATCTTACAGTTCATAGGAATGAGCCCCGGGTCAGGCTCTGCACTGATAGTGCAAAACCTCCTTGGGATTCTCTCCCTCCTTCTTTCTCTGATCCTATATTCCAGCTCTCTCAAAATATATTAATAAACATTTTTTTAAAAAGCTAAGTAATATTTTGCATGTGTATACCACATTTTTATTCCTCCATTCATGAATGGACATTTGGGTTTCCACCTTTTGGCTGTAGTGAATAATGGTGCTATGAATATTGAATATTTCTTTATGTTGGTTTTAGTTTTGATGTTAATTTTCCTTATTCTAGCATTAGCAGATACATGTGTCTTTTTGAAGTTAAAGATAACTTGTCCCAAATGAGTAATGCAAAAGGGAGAGGAAAAAGGTCCGATAATTTTTTCAAATAGATCTTTTTTTTTTTTTTAATGTTTATTTATTTTTGAGAGAGAGAGACAGAGCAAGAGCAGGGGAAGGGCAGAAAGAGAGGGAGACAGAATCTGAAGCAGGTTCCAGGCTCTGAGCTGTCAGCACAGAGCCCGATGTGGGGCTTGAATCCACAGCTGCAAGATCATAACCTGAACTGAAGCTGAATGCTAAACTAAGTCACCCAGGCGCTCCAAATAGATCTTTTTAAAAAAAAATTTTTTTTTTAACATTTATTCATTGTTGAGAGAGAGAGAGAGAGAGAGAGAGCAGGGGAGGGGCAGAGAGAGAGGGAGACACAGAATCCGAAGCCAACTCCAGGCTCCGAGCTGTCAGCACAGAAACTGACTTGAGTCTTGAACTCACCAACTACGAGATCATGACCTGAACTGAAGTCAGAGGCTTAACTGAACTGAGCCACACAGGTGCCCCCAAAATAGATCTTTTTAATTTTTTTTTAAATGTTTATTTTTGAGAAAGAGACAGAGCACGAGTGGGTGAGGGGTAGAGAGGGAGGGAGACACAGAATCCGAAGCAGCCTCCAGGCTCTGAGATGTCAGCACAGAGCCTGACGTGGGGCTTGAACCCACAAACGTGGGATCATGACCTGAGCCAAAACCAAGAGTTGATGCTTAACTGACTGGGCCACCCTGGAGCCCCTCAAATAGATCTTTTTAAAGTAAGCTCTGTGCCCAACTGGGGCTCAAAATCACAACCCCAAGATTAAGAGTCGCATGCTCCACCAACTGAGTCAGCCAAGTGCTCCTCAAATAGGTCTTTTTTTTGACCCTTACTATTTAGGTCACAGCTAAGTCTTAACTAATGAACATACAGAAATTCTAAGCATTTGAACTGTTGGATGTAATGGCTTGAATGTATGGATATACTCCTTAGGATGTTTTGGTTTTTGAAGAATAAAATTTAAGTTATTTGGAGCATTTTGTGATTTCCTTTTTTTTTTTTTACCCTTTCCTAGTAACATCTTTACCAGCAATGACTGACCGTTTGGAGTCTATAGCAAGACAGAATGGGTAAGTAGTCTATCTTAGGCAGAAGTATTTAACTTAGTGTTGACTTTGGGTGGCTTTATTTATGTGTCTTCTATTAATTTTTGTTTTGATTTGTTCCTGCTAGACTGGGCTCTCATCTCAGTGCCAGTGGCACTGAATGTTACATCACGTCAGATATGTTCTATGTGGAAGTGCAGTTAGATCCTGCAGGACAGCTTTGTGATGTAAAAGTGGCTCACCATGGGGAGAATCCTGTGGTATGTGCTGTTGATATTTCACTGGAATCTGTGGGGTTTACTTAGGGACATTAATTTTAAAATGAATTGTTGGGGTTTGAAATAGCTTGGGCTTAGGTTTTTTCATGAGCCACTGTAGAGATGATGTGATGGGCTGTAATGTAATATCAATAGCTCTAGAATGGAATTTAGAATAACATGGGTCCATCTCTGACATCATCCAAAGGCTTTGACAAGTGGAGACGCTAGAGGAACCCTTTCCATTTCATATCAACAAACATGAGCCGCAATTGAACAATAGGTGCTGGGGATATGGAGATAAATAACTTAAAGTTCTTATCCTCAAAGAGCTAATAATCAAAAAGGACAGATAATCTTGTACATAACTAATGTCTCTGAAAAATCTTGTAATAGAGATGAATGTTTAATGTGTGTAACCAAGACAGTTGAATGTGGACTCCAAGGATGGCATTAAAGAGAGGTCCTACTGTTTTAAACAAACTACTGAAAGTTGATTCCATTATAAACTAGTTCATATACTTTGATCTTGAATTTCTCACCCCAACCCCATGGTTTACCAAGTAGAAAGAAGATGCTTTTTGATATCTTAATATAAGGATCATCTGTAGTTTTAATGTTGTTGTTATAAAGCATGTGCTATTAATAAAAGAGAAAAACTTTTGATGTCTTCAAAGGCCTTAAAGTAGTTTAAAGTTTTAACATGATTTGTTTAATTTCAGAGCTGTCCAGAACTTGTACAGCAACTAAGGTAAGCAAATGATGTTTATGTTCCCTGATACTGGCAGACAATGCTGTTCTTTATAGTTGGGTCTTGAGGCTGGTCAGAAGTTATTGTCTTTATCAAAAGAAAAGAAAAAATTTACTCTCCTGAGGAACATACTTATTTTCTTAGGTCAAGATTTTTCAGTCTATGTTTGTTCACTTTTAGTATGGGCTTAGCTTGGTTTCTTAACTTACTCAGTCTATCCCAGGATTTTGCAACCTTGGCGGTATTGACAGTTTGGATTGGAAAATTCTTTGCTATAGGGGACTGCCTTGTGCAATGTAGGATGTTTAACCACATTCTTGCGCCCCCCCCCCCCCCACCACTAGTTGCTAGTAGTATCTATCTCCTGACCTGTGACAATAAAAAATATCCCTAGATATTGTTAAACGTTCCCTGGTGGGCAAAATCACTCCTGGTTGAAAACTGATCTAGCCTCAAAAATTCTGTGTGCAACAAAAATAAATAGAAACTAATTATTGAATGAGAGAAGGCTTGAGAGAATTGAGTCTATGTCATGAAAAGAACTTATTTTCACTTTAATTTTGAGAAAAACTGTCTTACATTTAAGGTGTATGTGTGATAAACTCCCATCATAGGAAAAGCACTAGGCTTGAAGAGTTTCTTAGCAGTTAATGGCATTTCCTTCTGGATTATCCTTTCCCTTTAAATTGAGTGGAAATTTACTTTCTGGGATTTTGAAAAAGTCATTACATCAATTTTATGTTTTAAATATAGCGAAGTTCTCAGATAATACGTGGAAATGTCTTAAGGTGTTAATAGTGAGGAAATAAGTTTTACAGTCGGCCTTTGCAGTAATCATTTTAATGTGTTTCTAGCCAAATGTGCCAAGTTTGAACCACCTTTTAAAAATTGCAATGCAACATAAAAACCTTTTTATAAGTCTAGCAACAGGTGTGTTACCAGAATAGTCCAGAAAGCCAATACTTCTGGTTCTAATCCTGGAGTAGGAGACTGCACCAATTTATGAACTAACTGGTGGTGTTCTAAAGTTAATTTGTAAGCATGTTTTGAAATAGGAACTTCAGAAAGAATATTAGCCCTTGTGTGCAATTTTTAGTCACTTTGTATAGGTGATAATTTTAAGGTAGAGGGTTTATTTTGCTGCTGTTCTTGTTTCTTTTTACTGTCTTCATGGCATTTTGGGTAGTAAGTGCTCATATTTGCTCAATAAATGCCTGACCAAATATCTGACATTGGTAGGGCAATTCAGCTTTCAAGAAACTTTTTTTTTTCTTTTAAGTTTGAAATAAGATACAGAGAATTAGAGTTGTTGAGTTGTGTTGGATTCCTGAGCCTGCCCACAGAGCCTAATTGACTAAGAATCCAAACCCGAATATTGGGTTCTAGGAAGCAAGGGGTCTAGGTAGTAGTTTTCTTTTTTCTGGGGCAGATCTCGTCATAGGAACATTCTCGAATATGTTGCTTGCCTCCATAGTGCTCATCTCCTTTTCTCCAGGCCTCTCATCTCTCTCCTAGTGTTCATTTTCCTCTCTGCCCTTAGATTGCCATATGCATGCAAGTATTCTATTTTCCAAATTTATTTGACTTCCATTTCCTCCAATCAAAAGTTTTTTTTTTCCCTCACAACATTCAATCATCTCAGTTACATATTAAGAGGAAAAGAAAGTGATTTATTTATTTATTTATTTATTTATTATTTTTTAATTTTTTAATGTTTATTTATTTTTGAGAGAGAGAGTGCAAGCCAGGGAGGGGCAGAGAGAGAGGGAGGGAGACACAGAATCCGAAACAGGCTCCAGGCTCTGAGCTGTCAGCACAGAGCCCGATGCGGGGCCCGAACCCACGAACTGTGAGATCATGACCAGAGCTGAAGTCAGACACCCAACCGACTGAGCCACCCAGGCGCCCCAGAAAGTGATTTATTTAAATCAAGTCTCATTATGTAGGAGCAAATTACTGTAGTATATGAACTATTAGGTCTTTTTGACTCTTTTGTACTGCTTACAAGTACCTTCTCCAGAAAAATGGGAAGGAGAAAGGGAAACATTTTTTTTTTTGCTCCTTTTTTTTTTTTAACCTTACTTATTTTGAGAGAGAGCACGCGTGTGTGTGTGCGCGCGTGCTGGGAAGGGGCAGAGAGAGAAGGAAAGACAGAATCCCAAGCAGACTCTGCCCAATGCAGGGCTCGAACTCAAAAACTGTGAGATCATGACCTGAGCTGAAATCAAGAGTTGAATGCTTAACTGACTGAGTCTCCCAGGTGCCCCTTCTTTTGCTACTTTTGATTGATGCTAGAAAACTTTGGCTGGGGGGATAAAGAGTAAAGCAAATTATTAAAATTAGTTTTATATAGCCATGATTTTTTGGTACTTTGCATTAAGATTGAGTAGTAATTGTGTTTTATTCTCCTCCTTCTTTCCTGAACTCCTTATAGGGAAAAAAATTTTGATGAATTTTCTAAGCACCTTAAGGGTCTTGTTAATCTTTATAACCTTCCAGGGGACAAGTAAGTATTTCTTTATTTTTTTGCTTTTGTTGGAAAAATTCGTATAAATATACTTGTGCTTAAAAATTTGCCGAGTCTTCTGCCCTATCTTATTTGTGATTTCTTCTCCTACTGACACCCTATAGCTTCCAACTTTATATCTTTTGAAGGTATTTTAAATAAATAATATCTGCATTAATGGATATAATGCTAAAAGACATTATAATCTTTGAGATGTCTTCAACATGTTGATTTTTTTTAGGTTTATTTATTTTGAGAGAGAGAGAAAGAGACTGCAAGTGGGGGAGGGGCAGAGAGTGGGGCAGGGGAGAGAATCCCAAGCAGACTCTGTACTGACAGATGTGGGACTCCAGCTCACGAACTGTGAGATCATGACCTAAACGAAAGTCGAATGCTAGACCAACTGAGCCACCCAGGTGCCCCAACATGATTTTTAGGCTGAAAAGAAATTAGTTGTTGAACTTGCTCATCATTTTTATTTTTAACCTACCTGGGGTTCTGTTAACTAGCTTGGGTCTTTCAAATAGAATTGCCTTCAAGGGAATGTTAGTGTGTGTGTGTGTGTGTGTGTGTGTGTGTGTGTGTGTGTGTGTGTGTTTCAACTCTTTAACTCTTGTTCTCTTCATCTACTTTCTAGCAAACTGAAGACTAAAATGTACCTGGCTCTCCAATCCTTAGAACAGGATCTATCTAAAATGGCAGTTATGTATTGGTAAGACTGGCTAAGGTGTCAATTCTGTTGAATTGTACCTTCTGGGTACTTTGTTCTTAAAGCTTTTCATCTAGGGTGTTACTAGGGTCCTCTATCATATATCTTGTCCATCTCATTTTACTTCCCAAATGATCACATTCCATTTTCTGAGTATTGGTATGTCCAAGTTGTTTGTTGGTATTCCATCAGTTTTATTTGAAGACTTGTCAAACCTGGCCTCTGGTCTTATAAATAATAGTCTACTTATAATTTTTGTTCACTGTATTACATACTGGTTTATACTTGTAAGTGATCTCTTCGAAAGTGAAATACAATTGCTCTATGCCCAGTTATAAGAGTCATTAAATTAGTATTGTAAGACTTTTAACAGCTGAATTCATTAATACATTGTGCACTAATACCTTCAGGGCTAAAATATAAGCAAACATAGATCATTTTTCTCACAGGAAAGCAACCAATGCTGGTCCCCTGGATAAGATTCTTCATGGAAGTGTTGGCTATCTTACTCCAAGAAGTGGGGGTATGTGATCCTACGTTGCTTATTTAGAAAATTGTTTAGTTTTAGTTAAGGGGTCATTACTTAAATTTCACTTTGGGATTATAAGCACAGGGAGAAAATTAACAGTCACTTGTGTGTTATTAGATGGTTTCCAAGGTGTCAATGCTTGCCCTCCCCCATTTACATTTTTAAATTGTGAAGTAAATTGTTGGCACTAGAATTAATACTTCTGGTTCCATTATATTTGATAAGTTGCTTTGGAGCATGAATGCTCTTATTTATGAAACTATTTTCTCATGTAGTTTTGTAGAAATGGGAATGTTTTTCTATATTTCTAATTTACCTGATAAATATATAGTGATAAGTGTTATTTTTCATAGGTCATTTAATGAACTTGAAGTACTATGCCTCTCCTTCTGATCTGCTGGATGATAAGACTACATCTCCCATCATTTTGCATGAGAATAATGGTAAGGCTTTAACTGTAAAGCAACTGAAGGTTTTGTTCAGTGTTTAAAAAATATTTAAAATAATTGAACGCCCAAGCCTGTGTGTATTTCCTGGTTTGCCATCCCTACCAAAGTTTGCTGTTTCTCTCAGTTTGCATCTGTAACACACACACGCTCATAAGTATATACATATGTATGTATATACATACATACATACATACATACATACACACATAATAGTACAAACTTAATAGGTGCTTATGAACAAGTAGGTGAATGAATGAAAAGATATAAACCATTTGTCTTGAAATAATCCCCTTTAAACATTAAAGGTGAAAAAATTAGCCAACTTACTAAAGAATTACAATAATGGATGGTGTTTTTTGTTTTTTGTTTTTTTTAAGTTTATTTATGTTTTTTGAGAGAGAGTGAAAGAGAGAGCATGTGCCTGCGGGGAGAGAATCCTAAGCAGGCTCTGCACCGACAGTGCAGACCTCCCAACTCACAAACATGTGAGATCATGACCTGAGCCAAAACCAAGAGTCAGACACTTAACTGACTGAGCCACCCAGGTGCCCCTCTATTTGCTTTTTAATATACTAAAACAAAATGAGAAATGGCCTAATCCCTCGTTTGGTTCCCTTATAACTTTAGTCATTGATTCTCCTATAATCATAATTCTATTTAAAAGCATTCTGGAGTTGGAGAAAATAAGTAAATGTCGGTAATGTGCCTTTAAGGGGCTCCTGGGTGGCTTAGTCGGTTGAGCATCCAACTCTTGATTTCAGCTTAGGTCCTGGTCCCAGGGTGATGGGATTGAGCCCCATGTCGGGCTCTGCACTGAGCGTGGGAACCTACTTAAAATTTTCTCTCTCTCTCCTCTCCTCCCTCTGTCCCACTCCTCTCCCCCACTTGCACTCTCTCAAATAAAAAAAATAAAATAAAAAATTGGGACACCTGGGTGGCTCAGTCCATTAAGCATCTGACTTCAGCTCAGATCATGATCTCTCTGTAAATGAATTTGAGCCCTGCATTGGGCTCTGTGCTGACCACTCAGAACCTGGAGCCTGCTTCAAATTCTGTGTCTCCCTCTCTCTCTGCCCCTCCCCCGTGCTTGCGTGCACACTCATGCTCGCTCTCTCTCTCTCTCTCTCTCTCTCAGAAATAAACATTAAAAATTTTTTTTTTTTAATTTTTTTTCTTTGGAGTATATGGTTTCCTGTATTTTGTTTTATTTACTGACAGAAATACTGGTTGTTAGAAGGCAGCTTCTCAAACTTCTAAGTCATACAGGTATTATATTATCTGACAAATTAGGGTTAGCAAATTATGCAGAAGGTAGTTTGTTTTTTTGTTTTTAAATGTTAAGATCCTTGTAATTTGTGTTACTTTGGAGAATACCCCTTTTCTTTCCTATTCTCAGTTCCTCGATCATTGGGCATGAACGCATCAGTGACAATAGAAGGAACATCTGCTATGTATAAACTTCCAATTGCACCATTAATTATGGGGTCACATCCAGTTGACAACAAATGGTAAGTTAAATATACTTCCAGGGTAGCAAAGTTTATTTTTTCCAACTTCAAGCCCGGTATGAAATAAGTAATACTTTCACTTGGCTCTTCTCTCACTTAACTTTCTAGAGATTGGCTTTTTATTTTCTCTTTTTAATTCCTCTTTTCAATATCTATTTGAATGTTCCTGTCTGAAGTCTGCTTATAGAACACATTGTCTATCCTGACAGAGAAGGAGGAGAACTGTACTAATTCCCTTGGTTTAATGATTGCTTCAGTTTTTTAGGTTATCATGGGATTTATATTGTTTTGGAGTCATATTGGAGTAATAACTAGAGAGCCTGTCTCAGGATAGATGTTTGATTAAGTACGTAAGGGTTAATGAATAGGATGTTTTGGAACTGGGGAAAGAAAGTTGAAAGAGTGAACTATTATTTTTTTTAACATCTTATTTATTTTTTAATTTTAACTAATCTCTACACCCAATGTGGGGCTCAAACTCACGACCCCAAGATCAAGAGTCGCATGCTCTTCTGACTGAGGCAGGTGTCCCCAAAAGAGTAAAATTAAAAAAATATATATTTGTTTATTTTTGAGCGAGAGAGAGAATAGCAGGGGAAGGACAGAGAAAGAGAGGAGAGAGAGAGAGTCCCAAGCTGGCTCCGCAGTGTCAGCAGAGAGCCTGATGCAAGGCTCAAAGTCATGAACTGTGAGATCATGACCTGAGCCAAAGTCTGACAGTTACCTGACTGATCCACCCAGGCATCCCCTGAAAGAGTGAACTTTTTTGATAGGCTTTTGTTAAATGATACGGACATGTCTAAGAACAAATGTTTAGATTTTTTATTTTCGTATCAAGTCAAAATCCAACCATCCCCCCCCCCTTTTTTTTTTTGAAGGACTCCCTCCTTCTCCTTAATCACCAGTGCCAACAGTGTTGATCTTCCTGCCTGTTTCTTCTTGAAATTTCCCCAGCCAATCCCAGTATCTAGAGCATTTGTTCAGAAACTTCAGAACTGCACAGGTGAGTTTTAAGCATCAGGAGGTAATACTTGTTAAAAGTGTAAAAAACAAACTTCAAATTCAGATTATTTTAGACCTCTTTCAGTCTTGCAGGTCTCAAAAAAGTACTGATGGGTATAAATGTCATGGTGCTGTGTATTAGTAAATGCTTATTAGTAAGTACTTTTTCAATGAATGGATGAATGAAATAGAAGTCACAAAGGGAAAACAGAGCTGTCACCATTTTGATGTTATTGTGATCATTATATTCTTGTTTTTCCAGGAATTCCATTGTTTGAAACTCAACCAACTTATGTACCCCTCTATGAATTAATCACTCAATTTGAGCTGTCAAAGGACCCTGACCCCATACCTTTGAATCACAACATGCGATTTTATGCTGTAAGTAAGGCTTATAGATTGTTGTAGGTTATATTTGAACCCAGGATCAGAATCTTCCTTTATAGGAATACTGAGGTCAGAAACATATCTTTTGGACTACTGGGCCATTTTCTAGTTCCTCATTCAGGCAGGAAATCACAGAAATTTCTGAAACATACTGAAGAAAGCATGAGCTTCCAAGTCAGGATATAACTGTACATTTCATGGCCAAAATTTCAGATGAAAGTCTCATAATGGTATCCTGAACTTTTACAAGCTTTTAAGTAGATGTTAAGAATTTTTTTTCTTTTTAATTTATTTAGAGAGACAGCAAGTATGTGCAAGTGGGGGAGGGGCAGAGAGGGAGAGAGAATCCCAAGCAGGCTCTGTGCTTGTCAGCACAGAGCCCAATATGGGGCTCCAAACCCATCAACCGTGAGATCATGTCCTAGACTGAAGTCAGTCACTTAACCAACTGAGCCACCCAGGCACCCCAGATGTTAACAATTCTTAATGTTTAATTCTTTCAAGTGTCATGACCTGAAAAGATCCTTCAAGTACATGCAAAGAAAGTCCTGGAATGAATAAATTAAGGAAGGTTCCAAAACCTCTTCTGGACTTGAATTTATTTGAATGTTTGATGATAGTCTAGACTAAAGTAGTAGTTCCCAAATTCTGACTGCATTAAACTATATAAGGTGTTTTATTTAAAATATAGATTTTGCACTTAGAATTCAGGAACCTTTTTTAAACAGATTTCTGAGGTAATTTTTTTTAGCTAGGTTAGGAAACCACTAGCAGAACATTTACAAAAAAGAGGTCTTTTCAGCCAAGTAATTGATAACATCAGCTGACCAAATAATTCACTGTGGAGTTTTATTATTCACTAAGGAATTGCGGCTGATCTTTGAGAAGTGGGTTGTCCCCGCCCCCCCCCCCCATGCTTCTGTGGTTGAAGCATGATGGGTGAATAAATAGCATTCATATCTTTTGTTCTTTTTGCCCAGGCTCTTCCAGGTCAGCAGCACTGCTATTTCCTCAACAAGGATGCTCCTCTTCCAGATGGCAGAAGTCTACAGGGAACCTTAGTTAGCAAAATCACCTTTCAGCACCCTGGCCGAGTTCCTCTGATCCTAAATCTGATCAGACATCAAGTGGCCTATAACACCCTAATAGGAAGTTGTGTCAAAAGAACTATTCTGAAAGAAGGTACTACTTTTCCTTTTGATATAGTTACTGGCAAATGGAAACTTGATTACTCTTGTGGTTCTCTAAATTGGTGGCCTATTATATTCCCTGTAGAACTTTTAAAACTGGTTTCCATTCCCAAGTAAATTGATACAGAACCTCAGTGGTAGGAGTTGGGAATCTAGTTTAAGCTCCACAAATAGTTATGATAGAACTCATCAATAAATTGGCATTTGGAAACCACTAGTTGTTTGTAATGAATTTATTCTTTCTCTGCATACAGTGATATAATTGGGTACCTACGAGCCTGAATCTTATAGCAGATATGTAAGGTAGAACTTGGGACACTGTAGGAAGAGATGACTTCTTCCTCCCTACCCCTTTTTTTAAAGTAATCTCTACACTCCATATGGGGCTTTAATTCACAACCCTGAAATCAAGAGTCGCATGTGCTGCCAGGCATCCCAGAGACGATTTCTTGATATCTAAATCAAGGTTGTTTAGGACAATGCTTCCCAGCTTTTAGTCCTGCCTGAGTATATTTCATCTCCCCATTCTTTGGGGAACTTAAGCTTAAAAGGGGGTAAGACCTGTGCCCTTTGCTTTTTCTCCCAGGATTCTGAATACTGATATTTTTCAAATGCAGTTTGCTATTAGAAAACTGCATACTGCTATCCCTGAAAAGAATTTTGGCTGCTCTAGTTAACCACAGTTAATTTTTTACCTTAGTTGTAAAGCACTTCACAAATAGAAATGTATCAGTGCAAGTGGTAGGCAAAAAGAAACAGGGAAGTTAAATCAGGAGATAGCATTTTTGAGAATAAGAACTGGTTTAAAGTGAGAAATTTTAGAGTAATGGCACTGACCACATGCAAGTGTGCTTATGACCCTTCTATGTCATGTATTTGAATCCTGGGAGAATTCTCCAGATGGTTTCAGGACATCTGGATATTAGTTTTCGTAAGATAGTTACAAAGTTAGTCCTGCAGAGATGCATATGCTTTTTTCCAAGAAAGTACATGATCCTTATCTCCGGGCTGCCAGCATGTTTGGCTTAAGAACCTATGATGATAGTTACATACGTGTATTTGGCATAACTGTATCATTTTACATGATAGCCCCTAGATCCCTGCTTACCAAACTATGGGTTGCATAGCTAACATCTGCAAACACTGATAGCAGGGTTTATTATAGTGGTTCTGGATATCTGCTTATCACAAAGAATGAAAAACTCTTCTTGGCCAGTTTCTTTTCAGAATTCACTTTCAAGGCAAGGTGTTTATATCCGTCAAGGTCTCCAGTAATTTAGGGATCAAATGGCTTTCATTTTAGAAAATGGAAGTTTAGTTGTTTTTTTGGAGTATTTATAACATAAGCTGGCATAGTCCTTGGAATCTGATTCCTTCCATCACCTCTGAATGATGTAGTAAGTTTTGTGTGTTAAAAAATGTGTGGGATTTAGTTTCTAAGGAGACAGAATTTCTGTATACTTAGGGATTAGTATTTACTTGTATCTAATATTTGGTTGATTATTTTATGATCCTTTTCTTTGCTTTTTAGATTCTCCTGGGCTCCTCCAATTTGAAGTGTGTCCCCTCTCAGAGTCCCGTTTCAGCGTATCTTTTCAGCACCCTGTGAATGACTCCCTGGTGTGTGGTGAGTTGTGAGGGGGCTAGCACTTCTCTTAGGGCAGTGGTTTGGTCCCTTTATCTTCTTTTTGAAAAATCAGAAGCTGAGTCTCTCTCAAATACCTCCTATGTATTTTGTCTTTCAGTGGTTATGGATGTACAGGACTCAACACATGTGAGCTGTAAACTGTACAAGGGGCTGTCAGATGCACTCATCTGCACAGATGACTTCATTGCCAAAGTTGTTCAAAGGTAGCACTGGCCCTTTTCCTTCAGAGTCCCATTAAGAGGAGTATAAGGAGTGTGTTTTCAGTATTAGATTGAACTGGAAATTTAGGAGGAGAGCATATAGTCACTGCTTTGAATTCACCTTCCTCTGCTTTAGGATTCAAAAGCAATGTGAGCTTTGGTGTTTTAAATATTATGAGAGTAATAGGAAGTAAGGTAGGTAACTTTAGGCCCAGTGTTAGGGTTCTTTTAGGAGGGGGAGAGCTGAAATAAGATGTAGATTTTTTTTTCACTTTTGTTTCATTTTTTAACATATGTAATATGTTAAATGGTGGCATGTGGGAAGATACTTAAGGCAGTCAGCTTCCCAGAAACATTAGTATGTAATTTTGAGATTTTTCTGGAGTAGGTACTTGTGGCCTATTTTGTAAGTAAATCTTATTGGAACGCAGCCATATCTGTTCATTTACGTATTGTCTGTGGTGCCTTTTAAGTTCAGATGGCAGAACAGCTGGACAGAAACCATATGATCTTCAAAAGCCTAAAATATTACTATCTGGTCTTTTAAGAAAGGTTGTTACAATGTTCTGGAGCAAAGTGTTTTCAAAAATATGTTTATAAATTTATCTGTAAGATAAAAACTACTTTAAAATAAACAAGATTTTATACCAATAATAGCATTTTTCACAGTATAGTGTTGGGATGATCTAAGCCATTAAAGCTTAGAACTTGATGGGTCAAGGAATTTTTCTAGTGGTTCATTAAGATAAATAGCAATCTCATTAGTCACATGTGAAGCCCCAAAAGGCATTTTCTTACCAAGTTCATTATCAGTTTTCTTTTAGTTCAGTATGATATCTAATTTGGACTCTGTTTATGGTTGGTTGGTTTTTGTTAGTGCTTCAGAAGAGGTTGAGATTGCTTACTAATACAGGTTCTTATTTTATCAAATTTATTTTTTTGAGAAAGGGTGTGCGTGCGAGCGGGGGAGGGGCAGAGAGAGAAAATCTTAAGCAGGCTATGTGCAGTCAGTGCAGAGCCCATTGTGGGGCTCAGTCTCATGAACTGTGAGGTCATGACCTGAGCCGAAATCAAGAGTTGGATGCCTCACCGACTGAGCCACCCAGGCGCCCCCAGATTCTTTTTAGAATGAATTTGCTCAAAGCTCTGGCATTTTATAGAACTTCTCCTGCCTTTTGGGTTACTTGCCTTACCTGAAAATTGCTTAATGCAAACTTTTGATGGAATGTCTGAAACTCAGGCAGAATTAAAGCCTGTTCTCCCAAATAAAATTTGTTTTCATTCAGCAGTTAGTACATTGGTAACTTTGTTTTTTCCATCTTTTCTTACAGATGTATGTCCATCCCTGTGACGATGAGGGCTATTCGGAGGAAAGCTGAAACCATTCAGGCCGACACCCCAGCACTGTCCCTCATTGCAGAGACAGTTGAAGACATGGTGAAAAAGAACCTGCCCCCGGCTAGCAGCCCAGGGTATGGCATGACCACAGGCAACAACCCAATGAGTGGTACCACTACACCAACCAACACCTTTCCGGGGGGTCCCATTACCACCTTGTTTAATATGAGCATGAGCATCAAAGATCGGCATGAGTCGGTGGGCCATGGGGAGGACTTCAGCAAGGTGTCTCAGAACCCAATTCTTACCAGTTTGTTGCAAATCACAGGGAACGGGGGGTCTACCATTGGCTCGAGTCCGACCCCTCCTCATCACACGCCGCCACCTGTCTCTTCGATGGCCGGCAACACCAAGAACCACCCGATGCTCATGAACCTTCTTAAAGATAATCCTGCCCAGGATTTCTCAACCCTTTATGGAAGCAGCCCTTTAGAAAGGCAGAACTCTTCTTCCGGCTCACCCCGGATGGAAATATGCCCGGGAAGCAACAAGACAAAGAAGAAGAAGTCATCAAGATTACCACCTGACAAACCCAAGCACCAGACTGAAGATGACTTTCAGAGGGAGCTATTTTCAATGGATGTTGACTCACAGAACCCTATCTTTGATGTCAACATGACAGCAGACACGCTGGATACACCACACATCACTCCAGCTCCAAGCCAGTGCAGTACTCCCCCAACAACTTACCCACAACCAGTACCTCACCCCCAGCCCAGTATTCAAAGGATGGTCCGGCTATCCAGTTCAGACAGCATTGGCCCAGATGTAACTGATATCCTTTCAGACATTGCGGAAGAAGCCTCTAAGCTTCCCAGCACTAGTGACGATTGCCCACCCATTGGCACCCCTGTTCGAGATTCTTCAAGCTCTGGGCATTCTCAGAGTGCCCTCTTTGACCCTGATGTCTTTCAAACCAATAATAATGAAAATCCATACACAGATCCAGCTGACCTAATTGCAGATGCTGCTGGAAGCCCCAGTAGTGACTCTCCTACCAATCATTTTTTTCCTGATGGAGTAGATTTTAATCCTGATTTGTTGAACAGCCAGAGCCAAAGTGGTTTTGGAGAAGAATATTTTGACGAAAGTAGCCAAAGCGGAGATAATGATGACTTCAAAGGATTTGCATCTCAGGCACTAAATACTTTGGGGGTGCCAATGCTTGGAGGTGATAATGGGGAGACTAAGTTTAAAGGCAATAGCCAAGCTGACACAGTTGATTTCAGTATTATAGCAGTGGCTGGTAAGGCTTTGGGTCCTACAGATCTCATGGAGCATCACAGTGGTAGCCAGAGTCCTTTATTGACTACTGGGGACTTAGGGAAAGAAAAGACTCAAAAGCGAGTAAAGGAAGGCAATGGCAGCAGTAATAGTAGTCTGTCAGGGCCAGGATTAGATAGCAAACCAGGGAAGCGCAGCCGGACCCCTTCTAACGATGGTAAAAGCAAAGATAAGCCTCCAAAGCGAAAGAAGGCAGACACTGAGGGAAAGTCTCCATCTCACAGTTCTTCTAACCGACCTTTCACCCCACCTACCAGTACAGGTGGATCCAAATCTCCAGGCAGTTCAGGAAGATCGCAGACTCCCCCAGGTGTTGCCACACCACCTATTCCCAAGATCACTATTCAGATTCCTAAAGGCACCGTGATGGTGGGCAAGCCCTCCTCCCATAGCCAGTATACCAGCAGTGGCTCTGTGTCTTCCTCAGGCAGTAAAAGCCACCATAGCCATTCTTCCTCCTCTTCTTCCTCATCTTCTGCTTCCAACTCAGGCAAGATGAAAAGCAGTAAATCAGAAGGTTCTTCAAGTTCCAAGTTAAGTAGCAGTGTATATTCTAGCCAAGGGTCTACTGGATCTAGCCAGTCTAAAAATTCATCCCAGTCTGGGGGGAAGCCAGGCTCCTCTCCCATTACCAAGCATGGACTGAGCAGTGGCTCCAGCAGCACTAAAATGAAACCTCAAGGGAAGCCATCTTCACTTATGAATCCCTCTTTAAGTAAACCAAACATATCCCCTTCTCATTCAAGGCCACCTGGAGGCTCTGATAAGCTTGCCTCTCCAATGAAGCCTGTCCCTGGGACTCCCCCATCTTCTAAAGCCAAGTCCCCCATCAGTTCAGGTTCTGGTGGTTCTCATTTGTCTGGAACTAGTTCAGGCACTGGCATGAAGTCATCTTCAGGGTTAGGATCCTCAGGCTCATTGTCTCAGAAAACTCCCCCATCATCTAATTCTTGTACAGCATCTTCCTCTTCCTTTTCTTCAAGTGGCTCTTCCATGTCCTCCTCTCAGAACCAGCATGGGAGTTCCAAAGGGAAATCCCCCAGCAGAAATAAGAAGCCGTCCTTAACAGCTGTCATAGATAAACTGAAGCATGGGGTTGTCACCAGTGGCCCTGGAGGTGAAGACCCAATGGATGGCCAGATGGGGGTGAGCACAAATTCTTCTAGCCATCCTATGTCCTCCAAACATAACATGTCAGGAGGAGAGTTCCAGGGTAAGCGTGAGAAAAGTGATAAAGAAAAATCCAAGGTTTCCACCTCAGGGGGCTCAGTGGATTCGTCTAAGAAGACCTCAGAGTCAAAAAATGTGGGGAGCACAGGTGTGGCAAAAATTATCATCAGCAAGCATGATGGGGGTTCCCCCAGCATTAAAGCCAAAGTGACTTTGCAGAAACCTGGGGAAAGTAGTGGAGAGGGGCTCAGGCCTCAGATGGCCTCTTCCAAAAACTATGGCTCTCCACTCATCAGTGGTTCCACTCCAAAGCATGAGCGTGGCTCTCCTAGCCATAGTAAGTCACCAGCATATACTCCCCAGAATCTGGACAGTGAAAGTGAGTCAGGCTCCTCCATAGCGGAGAAATCTTATCAGAACAGTCCCAGCTCAGATGATGGTATCCGACCACTTCCAGAATACAGCACAGAAAAGCATAAGAAGCACAAAAAAGAAAAGAAGAAAGTAAAAGACAAAGATCGAGACCGGGACCGGGACAAAGACCGAGACAAGAAAAAATCTCATAGTCTCAAGCCAGAGAGTTGGTCTAAATCACCCATCTCTTCAGACCAGTCCTTGTCTATGACAAGTAACACAATTTTATCTACAGACAGGCCATCAAGGCTCAGCCCTGACTTTATGATTGGGGAGGAAGATGACGATCTTATGGATGTGGCCCTGATTGGCAATTAGGAACCTTTTTAAGACAAAAGTGGCCAGAGAAAAACTAAGTGTATAGGCAAACCACCATAAGGGGTGAGTTAGGCAGGTCTCATTTTGTGTTTAAGAATCTTAAATGACATGGTTTTGACACCGAGCTGGGTGAATTTAGAAAGGCATAGCCAGACCCAACTAAAGAGACCATAGGGTTTGATTCTGGTTACCAAGAATCACTTTTTCTTTTGCCAGATAAAGGAAAAAAAAAGGTTAAAATACTTGCTTATGAAAGGGAGGGGGTGGGTGGGGCATAAGAAGAGGGAAGGGTGGGAAACAGTTTTGTGGGAAATATTCATATATATTTTTTTTCCCCTTTTTCCATTTTTAGGCCATGTTTTAACTCATTTTAGTGCATGTATTTGAAGGGCTGGGCAGCAAATGAAAAAGCAATACATTCCTTGATGCATTTGCATGAAGGTTGTTCACTTTGTTTGGGTAGTTGTCCATTTGAGGCATGGGCAAATGAAGGACTTTGGTCATTTTGGACACTTAAGTAATGTTTGGTGTCTGTTTCTTAGGAGTGATTGGGGGAGGGAAGATAATTTTAGCTATTTATTCATAATATTTTAATCCTTTATCTGTTTGTCTTTATACAGTGTTTCTAATTCTATAAGGTTCAGGGTTCAAAGTGAGGGGAGGTGGAAAAGCAAGGCTTATTTGGTGGTAGGGAGCCTGTAGCTTGTGCTGGTACTGTACCATCAAGCCCATGCAGATTAGAGCCCACCTTTGGAGTTAAGTAGAAAAAACCAAAATGGTATTTTTGTTTTAGGAGATTTATCATAGGGTTCAGACATCATAGGAATATTAGGAATTACCTCCCTGTGGAGGTATTGATTTATAGTCTTGTTTTTCTTTAAAAAAGGCTGGGCTGGTTTTTTGGGATATAAACATGTTTTCAGATGTAGTAAGGTTTAATGTGGTACAGCCTCCCTGACCCAGTGGCATGAAAACCATTACAGAATTAATAGTTCTCCTATTTCCACAATGTGCCAAAAGTCCACATCCCAGCATTTTGTTTGTTGGAGAACTGATGCCATTCCTGAGAGCTGGGCTCCTTGTTTCTCTTTATCGTAAGGAGAAGGAGTCCAGACTTTAATCACTCCACTGTATGCTCCCTTAGATAAAACAGAAAAAATTTGCAGCCATAGTTCACTTAAAACAATTTCAAGCTCACTTGAAAGTAATGGGGGCCTGGAATGCTAGGTGGGCATGAAGATAAACCCTTGCTACTATGTAGCAACAAAATTGGACCTTTTTGGAGGAATAGGTCTGAGTCTGGATTCTGGGGGACATCAATAAGAAGCCCTTCTCATAAATATAGAAATCCAGGAGACCACATGAAGTGCAACACAAGTTCTCAGTATTTGGAGGGTCCTCTCAAAATTCTGCGGCCTTACTTTGATTTTGACACCTGCACTGTGCCATTCCTGATGATTCCATTCAGGATCTGTATCAGCAGGACGGGGCACGGTCCCCAGCACAACTCTTCTGGATTAAAAAAGAAAAAAAAAAAAAAAAGCCAGGTGATTCATTTGTGTGTGTGTGTGATAAACGGAGTGACTTCATCAGATAATGAAGAAGATTTCTATATTCAGCTCTTTCTGCAGGTTGGAGTTAGCATAGAGTTGGAAAATCAGCTTTGGCGTTCTTTCCTGACTGTCTCTGATTTCCTCTAGTGTTCTCCCTTTTCTGGTCATCAGCTCTCAACAACTCTGCCACTTTTGTGTCCCAAGGTAATAAGAAGTAGGAAACGAAACATTGCAAAGTGGAGCAAGAAAAGTTATCGGTTACCGTATCAGAGTCAAATGTCTTGGGTGACACTAAGGAGGACATGGGCAAGGTGATACCAGAGTGCTTTATCTTGTGATGCTGATACAGTAGCAGCCTCTCAGACATATAACCAGGTTGGATTTCTCACAAGTTTCTCACCTAGTTTTGAATCCTATCCCATTGGTTTCTGCAGAGAAAAAAAAAAAAAAAAGTTACACGGTTTTAAGTTTGTTCTGGGTGGGGAAAATCTTATGGGGAATGTACTACATATCAGGGGCTCAGCTTCCCCAAGCAGAGCCAACAGATACCAAAATGAGTAAACTGGGAAGCTTTTTCTCTCTTTCTGTCTTCATCCCAGATCAAAGAATCCCGAGTTAGGATCTGGATGAAGGATAAGCCCCTGAATTGTCGATGGGCACACCCCACACACTGACCCAGCATCTGAACTTGCTTAACAGGGAGCCGGGGCTAACCTGCTTCACCCTGCCTGAGAACCAGGGAGCACTGCATTTCTTCACAGGGTGGAGGAGAAGAGGCAGAATAAACCAAGCCTGGGACACCTCCCTCCTGTCTAGGTGTACTCACTCTCCTGTTTCAAAGGACTGCAAGGACATGAAGTCAACTTCCACCTATCTTCTGCTGCTGGTGTCTTGTGTATTCTTAGTTTGACCTGATTCCTCTTCTGTCTTTTGGCTCCATGTTAGGGGTTCTTGGTCAAAACCTGCTCTGATGTACATGAAGATTTCAGGTTCAAAATCTATGTGTTTTAAAACCGGTATTTTAAAGAAGGGAGGAGGGAGAAACGAAGCAGGATATAATTGCCAAAACTGGCCTTGAGGTTGGTGACTCTTGGGAAGATTTTCCTTAAGGCTTAGGTCTGAAAACTTAGTGCAGCAATACCATGAATTCTCAGAAGCAACCCTTTCAAGGGAGCCAGTGAGTCATACAGTATCCAGTCAAGTCACTTGAAGCAGATGCCAGTATAGGAAACTCATTCACAATCCCTGGGCAATTCATTCCCCCCCCCCTTTTTTTTTTCCTCTTTTCAATCTCCCTGCCCCCTTATTTCTACCCTGGAGTTAGTTTTTTGAGGGGTAGGAAGTACTTAACATCTCAGAAGCTAGGTTGGGAAACATGCTCAGCTGTAAAAGCTGGGCTTTATAAATTTTGTGTTTTAGAAATGTACATCAGGAGCAGCTGGGGAGGGTCTTTTCTAAAAAAAAATCTTTCAAATTTGATTTTCTGTGTGTATGGCCGTTCTGTAAATACTTTGGGGTTTTTCATTTTTTTGAAAGTAGACAAAATCTGTGGGATTTTTTTCCCCAAAACATTAAAAAAAAACCTGTTTATTTACATTAAAATAAATTTCTTTGATAAAAAGTAATATACCTTTGTGTAGTAATTTTTTTAATGTTTATTTGTTTTTGATAGCAGGGGAAGAGCAGGGGTAGGGTGGGGGGACAGGATCCAAAGCTGGCTTTGTGGTGATAGGAGAGAGCCCGATACTGGGCTCAAACCCACAAACCAGGAGATCATGAACTGAGCCAAAGTCTGATGCCAAACTGAGCCACCCAGGGCCCCTGTGCAGTTAATTTTTAACCTTTGAGTGATTTTGATTCAGCTTTTTAAAAATACACCATTCAGAAAAAAAATTCAATCAGGAAGTAAAAGTCTTCCCTGATAATTACTCAAATAGGTTAACTGGAAAGGATAATTGAAAAAAGGAAACAGACTTGTGAAAATTTTCTTCATTTATCTGAGCCAGTTTGACTCTCGTTTGCAGGCCTTAGTCATCAAATTCATCAATAGTCGGGATAAAACTGCTCTTAGATACATGGAACTAAACTATTTTTATATGGCTGAAGAGAAGCAGTAACATTAAAAGTATCAGGGAAAAGAATATAACCTCTAGATCACTGAGTTTGTGGGCCTGAGAACGACTTTCCGAAGCTTGGTTCCTTGCTCAGGAAGCCCTTTCTAGGATAAACACGAAAAAGTTAAAAAAAAAAAAAAAAAGAGTTGGGTAATAAAGCTTCAAGCATGAATATCCCTATTTTAAATTTTTTTTTCAACGTTTTTTATTTATTTTTGGGACAGAGAGAGACAGAGCATGAACGGGGGAGGGGCAGAGAGAGAGGGAGACACAATCAGAAACAGGCTCCAGGCTCTGAGCCATCAGCCCAGAGCCTGACGCGGAGCTCGAACTCACGGACCGCGAGATCGTGACCTGGCTGAAGTCGGACGCTTAACCGACTGCGCCACCCAGGCGCCCCTGAATATCCCTATTTTAAAAAGATCTCCAGCACAAGTTGCTCTTAAATAAACTCTCTCAAATCACATTCGTAACAATCCAGTCACTAAAACTGCGATTTAAAAGCGATATGAAGACAAACACATACTTTGTAATACAATTAGGGAAGATGATGTTGCCAGGACTGCTCGAATTTACAATAGTTTCTATTTCATCTTCGGTGCATGATTCTGTAGTCTGTCGCTCTAAAAGAGTAAACGTATTCCCTAATCCATAGAAATTCGATCATAAATTTCGAGACCTTGAGGGCTGGTGTTGCTAAAGTATAATAATATGATGACACAAACTAGCTTTTATAGGAACCAAGGAGTCAGCTGAATGTCGCAATTTCCACTCGGCCAGCGCGCCCGCCTACTCGCTAAAACACGCTTGTTTCTCCCGCCAAAGTGGCGTCAGGATCAGGTTCTCACCAAACAGAGCCCCGATTGGAGGACGGGCAGGCACTAGAGCCCATTGGGTGGCAGCGGCGTCTGGTGGCGGAGGGGCGGGGGAAGCCAAAGGCCCTTCAGCCTCGCCAGGCACACCCCCCCCCCACCAAAGCGCGCCCCTCCCCCAGCTAAAAGGAAGGGTCGCCCAGCTCCTGCACTGAACGCCCTGACCCCAAGACGCGAGGTGGGGCCTCGCTGCATATTCCTGGAGCAGAGGGTAGCGCAATTACCCACCCCCCATCCCCGTCCTGCTGATCCATGCACAGGGAGACCCACGCCCTGCGACGGCCCCCCAGGCCTCCCTGCAACACCCGGTAATGCAATCCACGGGGGCGGGGGAGGCGGCGGCAGCGACAGCAAAGGCGACGGCGGCGGCGGCAGCAGCAGCACTGCCTCAACCTAGAGACAACCAGAAAGGAGGAAAATGGCTCCGAGCAGGGACCGCCTGCTGCACTTTGGGTTCAAGGCGACAGTGAGTGATAGGGGAAGGGAGTTGGGTGGCCGGGAAGGACGTGTGTGGATGCACAGGCTACTGGGGAAGAAGAGACAAGTCTTAGGGGACTGGGAGGACTAGGCAGAAAGCTCAAGTGCTTGCTGGGTTGGTGCGTGCTGTTTGCCCGCGAAGGGGATTAGATGGGCTCTGGTACTATCTGCAGTTGTCCTGCTTTCCTCACTCGCGAGTCCGCGAGCACGCGCGCACTCGCACCCTCCCCACAGCCCCTCCCATACACAAATACACACAGACAGATAGGCACTTCCCTGCCTCTGCTTCTCGCGGTGGGCTTGCGTGCCTTGGAGGCAAGAGCGGGCTCGCGCCGCCGCCGCCGCCGCCGCACTCCGGCTGCTCCCGGGCGGACCGTCGCGGGCTGCGCCCGGGAGTGGGGGAGGGGTGGTCCCGCGCCGCCGCCGCCGCCGCCGCCGCCGCGCGCTCCTCCTCCTCCCCTCCCCACGCCGTTCCGAGGCCCAGGCGGCTCTGCCCAATGAGGAACGGCGTTGCTGGCAGGTGGGGAGTGTTTTTGTTTTGGGTTGAAGTTGAGGCTGAGGGGAGAGAAGAGCTAGCGACAAGCAGTCGTCGCAGCCGCCGGCTCTGCGGGAGGTGGAGGAGGCCCCGCCGGAGCCGAGAGGTTTCTGCTCCTCGCTGACGGCCCCTGCCCGCCGCTCCTCCACCTCCTCCCGGTCCCGGAACTCCCGGGCCTGCCCGTGGCCCCCAGTCTTTGCACTCCGCACGCCGTAGCACCCGGCCCCGGCCGCACCCGCCGACCCCATGAGGAGGGACGTGAACGGAGTGACCAAGAGCAGGTTTGAGGTGTGAGCCTGGGGGGGGGGGGGGTTGGGGCGGCGTGAACAAAACGATTCCCGCTCTTGTGTCCCGAAAATTTCGCTCCGCACAGAGCCGCCTCCCTTGCCTGGCGCCGTCATCCACCGACCGCTGGGGCTGCCAGACTTCTTTCCCCTTTCTCTCGACCCGAAAGCCCAATGCAGCAGCCCAGCTTCCCTGGTCTTCCCGGCTGGTCGCCTCCAGCCTGTTCCACCAGCGGGCCCCGGCAAGGGATTAGCTCTGGCGCCCTAATTCCCCCCTCCCCCCAGTATCACTCAGCTTTCCATTCTTTACACAACCCTTGGCTTGCCTCCCTCCTCTCGGCAGAAAAAGCATCACAGCTCCGATCTACCGGCTTGCTTCTTTTCTTTCTGCCACCTTCTTCGTGAAACGAGAGGGAAATGATGGGCCAGGGGGCCATTTCTCCGAGTTTGAGAGCCCTTGTTTGGTTACTCTAGGGAAGTGGGGGTTGGTAGACTGGGATGATAGAGACTACCACGGGTTTTTGGTGCGTGTTTGGTTTGGGTATTGTTCTGATACTTCCTCTTCTTTCCCGTTTAGTCTGTACTTTTGTAGCTCATTGTTTCTGGGAACTCTCAGATGTGTACAGGCTTTGAGATTGGGATGAAGGCCTGAGAGACTTCAGAAAATCCATTCTTTAAGAACTCTTCCTCCTCTGGCGAGAGGTTTATAGCTGTGGAATGGACGACTGGATGAGGAAATAGGAAAACATCTGAAAGTGTCTTTGGTGAAGGGAAGTCCGTGTTAGGGAAGTGATTCCTTTGGAAGTGAAGTATATTCTAAGTACTGACGAATTGCAGTAGTGTGGTAATATACCACAAGGTTTACTGGGGTTTATTGATAAGAGAAAGAAACTGCTACAACAAGAAGAGTAAATGTTACCTGGCCCTTTCTGGCAGAGAATCAAACTGACCTGGGATCACTCAGAGCTCAGTGTACATCTCACTTGGTGTGTTTCTTCATTTCCATTTGAAGGATGAAATTGTAAGACAGTCAGACAAAAGTTTCAGAAAACTTGCCAGCTAGGTGCAGAGGGTGAAATTGTTACCTGAGGGTCTTCAGTTTAGTCTATTCCTTGGTTTGCTCTACAATATTACTGTTGCAGGTGAGGAATGGAGAAAATCAAGGAATTGGCCTCCTTAGAATTTTCATATTTAACTTAATCATAGGAAGGCAGTATCATAGTAGATATAATTTGGTGTTTACTTTAATAGAACTTTAGTTTGCCTTAATGTAGAGAGACCCAATAAGCTTAATTTTTGGTGATTTGCACATTCAGTACTACTGTAAAAGTCAAGACCATCCTTAAAATTACTGAATAGACTTTTAGCAGTTAACAGGAATCCTGAAAGAGAAACCCAAATACCAAAGATCTGAGTGGAGGATAGCCTTTTGCCACTGAAGTCTGCTCTTTATCATTTTGTTTTCTTCTAGACTGCATGAATTATTGTTGGAAGGAGTTTTTTGTAGTATGTGTTTTAAAATTGCATTGCTTTATCTTATTTTTATACTTACATTTTATTTAAAAAATGTTTTTAACGTTTGTTTATTTTTGAGATAGAGAGAGACAGAGCATGAACGGGGGAGGGTCAGAGAGAGAGGGAGACACAGAATCTGAAACAGGCTTCAGGCTCTAAGCTGTCAGCACAGAGCCCGACACGGGGCTCGAACTCATGGACCGCGAGATCATGACCTGAGCCGAAGTCTGACGCTTAACCGACTGAGCCACCCAGGCTCCCCTTAGCTTATATTTTAATTTGTAGTTTACCTATAGTCTTGATACTATAATAAAAATATTGCCTTATTAAGTATATCTATTACCTTGAACTAAAGCAACTGAAGCTTTCTAAAGGTATTTGATAAGATTTTTTTAAAAAGGAGGGGCCAGGCCTTGATGGCTCAGTCTTTTAAGCATTGGACTTAGGCTCGGGTCATGATCTCTCACTTCACAGGTTCCAGCCCCATGTGGGGCTCTGTGCTGACAGCTCAGAGCCTGGAGCCTGCTTTGGATTTTGTCTCTCTCTCTCTCTCTCTCTCTCTCTCTCTCTCTGTCTCAAAAATAAATAAACATGAAAAAAAATTTTTTTAATAAGGGATAAAAAAAAAACCCTCCTTGTACAGTATTTGTGATTCGCTTTTGGTTTATAAGAAAACATTTTAGTCCTCTATTATGATGTGAAGTGGTCCATGCCAGAATACAAATGGGAAGGGGTGGAAATGGTATGTGCTAATGAGTTTCATTATCTGAATATTTCATAAGTCATTTACCTCTTCTTTTCCCCATTTACCTCTTTACTAACCTAATTTACAAGCAGTAAAACAATAAAATGCTCTCATGAAGTAGTAAACTTATTGCTAATTCATTGAAAACATTTTAAATATTTAGTTCCAATGGATAAAAGATGTAGACAAGGTAAAACAGTCTCTTCGTATCTAAAACATGACATCATGTTATTTTTATGTTTTAAAAAAATTTTTATTTTTGAGAGAGAGCACAAGCAAGGGTGGAGTAGAGAGAGAGGGAGACAGTCCAAAGCAGGCTCCAGACTCTGAGCTGTCAGCACAGAGCCCCACACAGGGCTCGAACTTGTGAACTGAGAGATCATGACCTGAGCAGAAGTCAGATGCTTAACTGACTGAGCCACCCAGGCAACCCTCAAATTATTGTTTTAATTCTCAAAATTACAGAATGGTTTTTAAAGGACTGATAATTTTATGATTGTAAGCAGATAGCCAATCCCTGAGGACATTTTTGTAGCAAATAATAACTAATTTCAGATTAATTATGATTAATACAGAAAGTGAAAGACTGTTTTCTTTTTCTTAGCCGCATTTTTTTCTGGGTGAAAGATAACTGAAGTTTATCTTTTTATAGTTGATTCATTAAAATATTTCTTTAAGGAATATTCTGATTATTATTCTTTTGGATGTTGTAACTGCACCACACACTTTAAATCTGATGCTCAGGGCTATAGGTGTAGAAAAAATTTTTAAGTTAAAATGAAGAGATAAGAGTACTTGTTAGATATGTAGCTGTGAAACAGCCGGAGTAGATGACAGCTGGGTAGAAGTTAAAAAGATACAGAGATGTGAAAATTATTGTTGTTCTTTGCTGTATCACTTTGGCATTAAATCTCTACAAAATAACCCGAAAAGCTAGCATAATGCACTCTGAATATTGTGTCTCTCAGTTGAAAGTCTTCATCTAAATACTTTTTATTGCATAACTTACAGTGCACATTGTTTTGTGGCAAATTTTGATAAATTGTCTTTGTAACTTAATAATAGTTATTGCATCCTGCATGCCAGACACTGAGCTAGATGTTTTACTTCAGTTTTTTTATTTTTTGTTTACTTCTTAATTTTTATTTTAAGTAGGATCCACCCCCACCATGAGGTTTGAACTCACAACCCTGAGATTAAGAGTCACATGCTCTACCTACTGAGCCAGCCAGGTGCCCCTACTTCAGTAACTTCCAATTCTCATGGTTCTGTTTCACAGTTGAGGAAAGCTAGGGCCTAAGAAGTGTTCAAGTTGCACAGCTAGTGGGGGGGGGGGGGGGAAGCCAAGATTCCAATCTGCATTTTTTAAACTTCACTCTGTCATTCTGCTCTGTTTTTAGCATAACATAGCATCAAAGCCCATAAAAAGTATGGAAAAGAACTTTCCTAAATTTCTTCACTCAGTATATTTCATTTTGTCTTTGCTATCAAGAATGAAGTTGTCCTTCATTTTAAGTATTATAACATGTTATCTTAACACTCAGTGAGATTAGTGACAGACGTGTGTAAATAAGCTAGCCCTTGGGGCGCCTGGGTGGCTCAGTCGGTTAAGCGGCCGACTTCGGCTCAGGTCATGATCTCATGGTCCGTGAGTTCGAGCCCCGCGTCGGGCTCTGTGCTGACTGCTCAGAGCCTGGAGCCTGTTTCAGATTCTGTCTCCCTCTCTCTCTCTGCCCCTCCCGTGTTCATGCTCTGTCTCTGTCTCAAAAATAAATAAGTGTTAAAAAAAAAAAATTAAAAAAAAAAAATGGATGAACATAAAAAAAAATTAAAAAAAAAAAAATAAGCTAGCCCTTGAATCTAAGTTTAGATTTTTTCGGTAAAACCTGTCTATTTTGTTATTCTCTTAGTAGCTCCATTATAAGGTTATAGTACTATTAGAGGAAAATTTTTATCTTATTTGAGTTTATTAAAAAGTCTAGCATTATCTACATTGAAAACATTAACCGACATCACAGATACAATTTACTGTTTAATCAGTGCCTGGAAATGTCAAGATTCACATAGTTAGGAATTGATAAGCTCCAATTTGAGTACTTTGAATCCCTGTTCACTATTGTTTTTCGTTATTCCTCACTGCTGCTTTGATAAATGTATAATATTTTAGTCTGTAAGATTAGATTGTAGTACTTATTTGCCTGCTTTGTTTTATCAAGTCATTTCGTCCAAAATAAGAAAAATCATAAAATGTGGTATGGCAGAAAGAACATACTGCATTACGAGTCGAGAGAACTGATGATGTTAGTTAATCTTGATGTTTGCCACCAGCTAACTATAACTTTAGTCATTTCTTTTCGCTTCTCCGGTTTGGTCATTTCCCTTCTTTGCAAAACAAGGAAGTTAGAATCAATTACTAAGGTTCCTTTTGTTCTAGAATCCTATGAATCTGTAACTTTTTAATAAAAGCAGAGGACCATATTTCGTTGGCTGTTTCTTCTAAACCAGCCACTCCAGGGGCACCTGGGTGGCTTAGTTGGCTGGGCTGGGTGTCCGACTTCAGTTCAGGTCATGATCTCACAGGTTCGTGGGTTTGAGCCCTGCATCGGGCTCTGTGCTGACAGCTCGAAGCCTGAAGCCTGCTTCAGATTCTGTGTCTCCTTCTCTCTCTGCCCCTTCCCTGCTCTCGCTCTCTCTCTCTCTCTCTCTCTCTCTCTCTCTCAAAAGTAAAATATACATTAAAAAATAAAATAAAACAGTCACTCCAGTATATTGTTAAAGTTTGGAAGCAGAGTTGCACAGTACTGCTAAGGCTGCAGTAATTACCTTTTTCTCCCATAAGGATTTATCTTCTAATCTAAAGAACATTCTGCGTAGTAAATAACCATATTTTCCAAATTGGTGCACGTGGAAAATGTCACACATTTTTCCAGTGGGTGACAGCCATTTGTTTCATTCTATTTGAAAAGGCTTGCAATGGGAAAGAGTACTAGTAACAGTAAGGTTTGTTTGTTTGTTTGTTATAACACTTGAGATTTGTCTGAAAGCAGTTATCTAACATTATACAAAGTCCAAATTCGAGGTTTAGGGTTTTGGGGCCCATTCAGACAATCTTTTTTTTTTTTTTTTATAGTGTTATTGATGTTTATTGTATAACTATGGGTCCTTTTTACCTTTGAAACATGGCACATTAATCATGTACTTATATTGTAGTCATTCATTATTTAAAAATCAAGATGTTTCTTTGTACAGTCTACATAAGCCATTACACTTTGAAAATTATGTTTTCCATTAAGTTAAAAATATTTAGCTTTGCAAAAACCTTACAAAGTGTATTCCTTTTTTTTTTTTTTTTTAAGTTTATTTATTTATTTTGAGAGAGAGAGAGAATCCCAGGGAGACTCTGCACTATCAGTGTAGAGCCCGATGCAGGGCTCAAACTCCAGAGCTGTGAGATCACGACCTGAGCCACAGTCAGATACTTAACCAACTGAGCCACCCAGGGGCCCCTACAGAGTGTATTCTTGATATTTAAGTCATACATCCTTAGATGTAATCTATTTCTACATTGAAGATTTTCATTCATTAAATCAGTAGTAGAAGTGTTTAGAAGTATTTACACTTTTAAATTCTTATGTTTTAGGTTGTCAGTTTTAGCTGTTAGTGTTCTTGTCACTTTTTAAATCCTAATTTCTAAAATCCTTCTGTTTTTGTCCTGAGTGTCTCTTTTCAAATCTTGGTTGAGTTTTTCTTGCAAATTATTAAGTACTTTTGTTACAGGCCAAGAATTCCATTCCCAGGCCTTAGATTACCGTTTCCCAATTGGTGACAGACTGGGAACTGAATTAAAATTTTTAGTAATCTAACTAGTACTGTGGTTTTGGAAGAGTATTTTTAGATGTTCAAAATAAAATATTCCGTTACACCAGGAAAATCCAAGGGAGGGAGGAAGAAGAAAGAATGCCCTTAAGCTGACCAAATTTAGCAGCTTGTGCGTAGTTGTCTTTACACTGTTTTCCTATTTGGTCTTCCCGACTTGGTGAATTCTTAGACCCCTACCAAAAACGGACTCAGAAAAATAAAGGCATACAAGTGAGTTTTATAGTTTCATGTCTTAGTGCACTTGGATCCATTTGAAAAAGATTTTAACTTAATAGCAACTAACAATAGGTGGTGGTATTGAACTGTGCAAAGGTATTTGTGCTTGATTCATCTTGCTTAATTATATAACTTTTAAAAATGAAGATATGTATTCAAATGGAAATAGATCCAAAACGTATTTGCATTAGCTTTTGAAGACTTTCTGTTAAAAGAATGACTTTGCTGGGTATTTTCAGCACACATCTGATAACTACTTAGCAGGCATATGAGTGATATCTGTAGGTTAAGTAACATCTATTCCCTAATCATTTTTCCTCGAATTTGATTTTATGGTATTCTCTTGGATTTAATAAGCTTCATCTGACAGTTGTAATCAGGTGGAAATGTCATTTATCTCAGTCATTGTTGCTCAGTCTTTTAAGATGCTGTGAGGTTAAAGTTACAATTAAATCATGTTAGATAAGAATTTAGCAAAAAAAAAAAAAAAAAAGTTTAGCCAGTTTTGAAACATGTATTGACAATGTTTTCTGTCATTTTTGTCCTTGATCCCAGGAATTTCTAGTAAAAACTAAAAAAGGGAAATAGAATACCGTGAAAGGAAGTAACAAACTGATCTTATGCATTACTGTGGTGCTAAGACAGAAGTCATATCTAACAACAAGGTGAAGGTTAGAAACATAGCAAATGCCTGCCCAATTTTATATAATCAGATATACCAACTATTTATGGTATTTGTTGGTTACTGTGATTTCCTGACCAACTAGAGGATGTGGACAGATATAATTAAACAATCGTTTATAAGGAAAAAAGTGAAAAAGCATTTTCAGTTGTACTTACAATTTGCAATAAGAAGTCATAGGTGTACCTATTCTGGGTGCTTCAGTGTTTACTTCGCAATCTGCAGAACAAGGGAATTTATGTGGCAGGAAAGACAGGCAAAAAGAAAACAGTAAAATCTCTAGATTAGGGCAGGTTTTTAAATATGAAGTACCTATTCTTATGTATATGTCACCCTTGGTTGACAGTTTAGGCCCTGGGAAGGTCATTCTCAACTCTTGTGTATACTGAATTGCAGTTTACCAACCAAGAGGCAGTTTGGTTTGTTTTTTGTTTTCTTTTTTCCTCTTTCAAGGTGGGTGGGGAGCAGAAAAAGAAAACGGATTTGCAGTTGCCTACAAATAAACAATTTAATGTTAACTCTAAGTGTTAGTTGCAAAGTTTTCCAGAGTTCTCTGTTAGAATGTCATCCTTTTCTTTTTGTCATCTTATTTTTTTTTAAATCATTCTTTGTTGCCTTATTTTTTGAACCAGATCATTTATATATTTTAATGTTCTATTTTGAAATTAATTTGAGTAGAAAGAGAATGAAAGTGTTAAGGTGATGTCTTAAGGATTTTATAAATGGAAATAATACAGTTCTGAACTATGAAATAAGTGCTCACATATATTTTATAAATATGTGTTCTGTGTGTATATAGTATGTATATAATAGTGTATATGTGTTTACTGGTATCTGTGTGTCCTTTCTGGACCTCCATTATTGCAGCTGTAGGGTTCTTTCTGGCATGGAAATTCTGTGATTGTCTGTAAATAAATCCCCCAACTTGCTCTAGGTTAGAGATTAGATATTCAGTTTATTGTCAGTGTTCTTGCATTTGTTTGTTTCCAATTGTTAGTAGAGACAAAACAGCCTGTGTGATCTTAACCCATATTCTGCTTTGTGGTTTTTTTGTTTGCTTTTTTAGATTTTTAAATTTTTTAAATCTCTATACCCAGTGTGGGGCTCAAATTCATGACCCTGAGATCAAGAGTCGCATGCTTTACCAATTGAGCCAGTCAGGTGCCCCACCCATGTTCTGCTTTGGATTCCTGCTTGTTTTTGCCCTGAATTCTGATAAAAGTAGAGGTAGACACTGGAAGGGAGAAAAAACCAAAAAAAACCCCAAACTGGTTTATCTGTCCAAATGATTACCTTTGCCAAGAGGGCAAGGAGGAATGGATAGAATGATTGTGTGATATCCTGGAGTATAGTGTGCTGTGATTCATTTTCTTAGGATGTATGGTATTTATATATTTATATAGAGAGAATCTAAGTGTATTAGCTTTGAAGTCTGAGGTTGAATGCTGGCTTTGCCACTTACCATCTATGTGACCTTGGGCAAGTTACGTAATCTCTGTGAGTCTCAAATTTTCAATATCTAAAATGTGTATAATGCCTACCTCACTGGATTGTAAAGATTTAATTCTATAATGTTTATGTGGCACATAGCAAGTTGTCTACTGAACAATAAGGGCTCAATAAATGATGCCTATTATTATATTACCCTGTGGAGTCTACCACACAATAAGCACTCAGTAAATGACGACTCTTATTATATTACTTTGTGGAGTAGGGTGTTTTTAATTAGACTTTTTGTAAATCATTATTTTAAATGCTTTAAAGGAATTTACTATTTAAAGGGAAAATTCTATTATAAAGGAAAGAATGTAACTATCTCTTTATTCATCTGATTCAGTTTATATACTGGGTTTATTAAACAGGAACACCTATGAATTTTAACCAGTCTAGTTGAAGAGTAGTAATTTAGCAGTGTTTCAATCTGGAGTTGATACTGCAACTGTTATTGTATTCGTTGTTAGGCAAATGTGGATGAATGTGTCCTAAGATGAGAATTTGGCACCAAATTGTAAGTTGACATTTAAAACACTAGATCAGTCAGCTTTTACCCAGAAACTGGTCATTCTTTCTTCACTGATTTGTAGAAAATAAAGCTATGGTGTGACTAAACATGGACAAGTAGAGATGCATTTATTTTTGAAAGAGAACTCTGCATTGCTAATACCCTTTCCCCACACTCATCCTTATCAGCTTTTTGAAGATTGTTTACATGTCCTGCATGTAAAGAAGCCCATGTTGAAAAAAAATCACATAACTTATTTCTGCAGTGCATTCATAGGAAAGAAATCTGACGTATATCAGAATTCTTCTTGGATAAGTTAAAACATTTATTTAATACTATAATTTTCATAACGTATTACCCAGAATGGTGACTTCAGGAAGATAATGGACTTAATACTCGTTATTCTTAGTCACAGCTGACTGGGGTACACAAAAGAATTTTCCCAAATCTAGATCTCTACAACAAAAAAAATGCAGTCTCACTGAGGTCAAAACATTCCTTAAGAAAGAACAATTGTATTTAGATTATTTGCCTCAAAGGGTGGATTATAGGCCCTGTGTGACATAAATTTCATCTGAGCTCATCAGTCCCTGGTCCAGACACAAAAGTTTGGCCAAATATAGGAATCAAGATCTCAAGGGATCCCAGTGAGCCCTGGGAAAATCCACTTACCTCTCTTTGTCTTTAGAGCTCTAAAATAAGATTTCCAATATGTATTTCCCTAACTTAATACAAACTAGATCAATGTTAAAGATGAAACCTAATATAATGTTGTATGTCAGTTATAGCTCAATTAAAAAAAAATTAAACCTAAAACTCATTCTGATAGTATTCCTTGAGTTAAGTGGACATTATTAAGGAGGAATAAGTGAGACTAAATTTCGTTTATAGCAATTGAATGTCACAGTAGAGCTAAACAAGGCACAACCTGAATGTCAGAATCACCAGTGAAGTTTTGTCCAATACTGATCCCTTGAAGCCATCCCCTCTGGCATGCAAGTTTCCTAGAAGTTCCTTAGAGATAATGATACAAATTTCTGTTAAAGAAACACTGGGATAAGGGATACAAAGGTAACTTGTATTTGCAACCTGAATTCCATGGAAAAAGAGACTTACCTACCATGAATTTGACATCTTAAAATCAGTACACCTTCTCTCAGGTTTCTATCCTATCCTAGATGTTTTTAGCCCTAGAAACAAGGTGCAGTATCTAATATATGGCATCTAAAATATAGTCATTTTATAATTTGTATGTTTTACATGATCAGATACGTTCAGTTTCACGATGAAACCTCCAGAACACACTATATAGCCTCTCAAGCTATGGAGAACATCAGAGAGTTCAGGAAAGCTTATTTGACCTTGTCCAGGGATTAGAAAATCTCAGTATAGAAAACCAAGGTATACTGTTGGAGTTCAATACTATTCAAAATTTACTTAGCGACCAACTATGTGTTGTGTTACAGGTACAGAGCAGCTCTAAAACATTGTCTCTGCCTCAGGGAGTTTGTAATCTAGTTAGGAAGAAAGATAATTAGTGCGTTCCGGTAAATGCAGTGTTAGAGGTATGGGAGAGTGATAAGAACCAATTTCATGAAAAGCATTCACAGTGTTTTTTAAAAGAAAACAAAATCCATTGACCCTGCCTTTTCAAAATATGAGCACTTTTAAAAATATTTACACTGTCAGGTGTAAAATTTTAAAAATACAAGTAACTACTTCTCCTCCTCTGTAATATTCTCTCTATATTTGTAAGAGAAGACCAAGGGGAAAGATAGGCAGGCTTTTATTAGTAATTTCTTTGAGTTTGCTGATACATCTTTAAGGGAAACAAAACAGTAGCACCACTAAATGGTACAAATAATCAGAGTAACTGCTTCTCTCTAAAGCCAGACATTCCTCAGAGATTTAAACTGAAGTTAAACAGGGTTAGAAAAAGAGTAACAGGAAAGTAACTCTTTCACCAGTAGTTCCAGGAATTCATTATATGGTATGTAGTTATACACTGGTGCTCCATTTGTTTTCAGGCAATAAATAAGTCTTGTTAAGGAATTCATGAATGATTCTGCATAATGCTGACCCTCATATGTGTAGGGCATCTCTCCCCCTTCAGAAAGAGAGATATTTGAATTTCTCAAGTAACAAATTAATATAGTATTTTATATATTAAAGAACATGTTCTTTAATTTGATTTCATTTGAACTTCAAAAAAATCTTATGTGTTAGACGGAGAATATTTCTCTGCTATTTTATAGATAAGAAAGCAGATGCTCTGAAAGGCTGTTATTTTCCCAACATTAAATAGCTAAGTATAAAAGCCAGAACTTCAATCCAGTTACTTGAAGTCTGTTATACTTGTCTCTAGCGTATGCTAAGAATGGGCTGTTTTGAACAATTTATTCATTATTCTTCTTTTGATCCATAACAGGCATTTATAAGATGTTGGTTAGAACTGATTTTAACACTTGAGTTTGTGGCCATAGAATTTAGCAAAGTAATTGTGTGGGGGATTGCAAAGAATGAGAATTGAACCTGTACTTTGGCTTATTAGCCATACTTACTAGCCTCTTAGCCATGACTCTCCTAAACAGCCATGAACAAATATTCTGTGTAAATAATACGAAGATACCTGTGTAATTACAGTTGGACCAAAAACTGTTAGTATATAATCCATACATCTAATAAAACTGATCTGGGCTTCTGGGTGGCTCAGTCGGTTGAGTGTCAGACTTCAGCTCAGGTCACGATCTCACAGTTTGTGAGATCCCACATTGGGCTTTCTGCTGTCAGCGCGGAGCACCCTTTGGATTCTCTGTCTCCTGCCCCATCTCTGCACCTTCCCCGGTCACGCTCTCTCAAAAAGAAATAAAAACATTAAAAAAAAACCAACCTGATTTACTATAATTCTTCACGAAGACTAGGAATGAGATATTAAAACAGTCTAACAAGTGTTTGTAGAACCTTGAAAATAAGTTTGTAAAGCCTTTTGCAAGTTTTGTTCTTAGGTTTTTGACTTACAAAGTCTGGGCAACATTTTCCTCAATTTCACGTAATGAATTATTATAGATGAAAAGTAGCAAAAAAAAGTAGCAATATGCTACTATCGAGTTAAAATAATAAAAATTTTGGATATAGTATTTTATGAACAGACATTTCTAGATAAAAGATCAAGTAGGTCTAGTAAATCAAATTGTTTTTATTTATTTATTTATTTATTTTTTAACATTTATTTATTTTTGAGACAGAGAGAGACAGAGAATGAACAGGGGAGGGGCAGAGAGAGAGGGAGACACAGAATCTGAAACAGGCTCCAGGCTCTGAGCTGTCAGCACAGAGCCCGACGCGGGGCTCGAACTCACGGACCGTGAGATCATGACCTGAGCCGAAGTCGGACGCTTAACCAACCAAGCCACCCAGGCGCCCCTCAAATTGTTTTTAATATCATAAAGAGTACTAAGAAACTCATTTTCTAGAATGTTTACATTATTTGTTTCAATAATGTAAAATTTGCATTAAAAGTGACCCCATCCATAAAATACAAGCTGTTCTAGGATTATAGCCAAGATCTATCTGACCCTTCTAACCATTATCAAATATATGTTAAAATGAAATGTGTAATTAAGTCATTACAGTACCTTTTTAGTCTTTTTTTTTGTTTTTTTCAAGTCTCCACCCAGCGTGGGGCTTGAAGTCATGATCTCGTTGCATGGTCTAACTGATTGAGCCAGCCAAGCACCCCATCCCTGTTTAGTCTTTTTTTGAAAATGTTTTTTTTATTGGTTGTTTTCTTTTAAAATTTTTTTAATGTTTATTTATTTTTGAGACAGAGAGAATCAGAGCATGAACTGGGGAGGGTCAGACAGAGAGGGAGACACAGAATCCGAAGCAGGCTCCAGGCTCTGAGCTGTCAGCACAGAGCCCGATGTGGGGCTCAAACTCATGGACTGTGAGATCATGACCTGAGCCCAAGTCTGACGCTTAACCAACTGAGCCACCCAGGCGCCCCCATCCCTGTTTAGTCTTGACAGTACTATATACCTACCTAGGATCCAGTTTTAGTATTTTATGTTTTATATGTTCTGGTTCTTGTCAAGTGGCTGGAGTTTTGTCGGTATTGCCATTAACAATATCGTTTCAGAGTTGAATTAACACCAGAATGATCGACCACTGGATTCAGTGCAACATCAGGCTGGGAACTAGGGGAGAATATCTATGCTCCACATTATCTTAATTGGACTCAGTGTTTTTCTTCTGTGGAATTAAGCCTGGATACACATCCAGGTTGAAGGTACAGCCAGTCAAAGAGTATTTGTAGGTAGTTGTTACGCTTAATGCCAGTAGTGTTCTTAAAAAAGTAAATGATCAGATGGAAGTCTAAGTAAAACTTAACCAAAAGTAGCTCAGTAAACTTTCTTGTAGCTTTTATTTACTATGGCTGAGTTGGACTATGGCTGATTAAGTGAAATGTGAAATGTTCCCATTATTTTAGCCAAGGGAAACTAACATCAATCTCTTTGGCAGTCCTAAACTAACTTCAGGTCGCTCAGTTTAATGTGTTTCAGGGACATGTCTTCTGCCCACTTCTATCTTATAGGCTTGTGGTCTAATTTGGGACTGCAAATGGAGGTTAAATTGTTGCTTTAATATTTATTCTTGGAAGTGAAACAAAAGTATAATATTCTGTTTATCTTAAAGTGAGTTTTGAGTGAAAAGTAATTCCTCCATCCCCCTCCCCCAATCTTCAGAGGTTAATCATTGTTAACTGGTTATTATATATACTTTTACAAATTATGTATCTTTTATTGTGTATGGTTTTCTTTTCTTAATTTAAACTTTAGTTAGTTAACATACAGTGCAATTTTGGTTTTAGGAGTAGAATTCAGTGATTCATCACTTACATATAACACCTAGTGCTCATAACAACAAATACCCTTTTTAATACCCATCACCCATCTAGCCCATCTCCCACCCACCTCCCTCCATCAACCCCCAGTTTGTTCTTTATTGTTAAGAGTCTCTTGTCGTTTGTTTCCCTCTCTTCTCATCCCCCCTCTTCCCATGTGTTCATCTGTTTTAATTCTTAAATTCCACATATGAGTGAAATCATATGCTATTTGTCTTTTCTCTGATTGACTTATTTCTCTTAGCATTAATATATTCTAGCTTCATTCACATCATTTCAATTGGCAAGATTTCATTCTTTTTGATGGTTGAGTAATACTCATTTATATATATAAATATATATATTTATATAAACTTATATTCATATATAATTTTATATATTATATTTATTATATATATATACACACATACAGCACATATTCTGTGTTTTTAAGTTTATTTATTTATTTTAAGAGAGAGACAGGGAGGGAGAGTGTGAATGGGGAAAGGGAAGAGAAAGAGGGACAGGGGGAGAATGCCAAGCAGTCTCCACTCTTGTAAGCACAGAGGGACATGGAGCTTGAACTCCCCAACCTTGAGATCCTGACCTGGTCTGAAATCACGGGTCTGATGCTTAACTGACTGAGCCACCCAGGTGCCCTTCCCCATTTGAAATGCCATTTCTAACATTTAACCAATTAAATGAATTCAGAGGTCTGTTTTTAAACTGTGTTCTGTTTCTTCCATCTATTCTTTATTGCCAGTACCAGAATTTTAGTTAATTGGCTTTACACATTAATTTGGAGGAATTCATCACTTTATAATATTTCTCTTCCTGTTCATGAACGTTATATATATTTAGCTTTTATCAGCAGATTTGTAGAGTTCTTCCTTGAAGATCTTACAGTTTTTGTTAGTTTGATTTTTACATACTTTATCGTTTTTGATATTATTACAAACGGAAGGATTTTTTTTAATTATTATTTTTTTTAACGTTTATTTTTGAGACAGAGAGAGAGACAGAGATGAACGGGGGAGGGTCAGAGAGAGAGGGAGACACAGAATCTGAAACAGGCCCCGGGCTCTGAGCTGTCAGCACAGAGCCCGACGCGGGGCTCGAACTCACAGACTGTGAGATCATGACCCGAGCTGAAGTCGGACGCTCAACCGACTGAGCCACCCAGGCGCCCCAGGATTTTTTTTTTTAATTACATTTCTAATTACCAATTCAGTCAGCAAATATTTGTTGAGTACTTTCTACATGCCTGATATTGCTGTTAATGCTGAGGGTATAAAAGTGGACAAAACACAAAATCCTGCTCTAAGGGAGTTTAAAATTTAGTGAAGAGAATTTGACATGAAACAGATAAAGAAGTACTTACATAATATGTCTGATGCTGGTAAGTACTGTGGACAAAAATGAAGGACAGGGAAAAGAGGAAGGGAGCTGGGCATGGTTTGTAATTTACATAGAATGGTTAAGGAAGACTTCACTGTTAAAGTTAACATGTGAGCAGACTTAAAGAAATGATGGAGCAGTGGCACCTGGCTGACTTAGTGAAGCATGCTACTTGATCTTGGGGTTGTAAGTTTGAACCCCATATTGGGTATAGAGATTACTTAAAAATCTTTAAAAAAAAAAAAGAAAAAGAAATGATGGAGCAAGGAAAGAGCATTACAGGCAAAGGAATGCAAAAATGAAGGTGAGAATGTATATGATGTATTCTAGGAATGGCCACCATTGGCCACCATGTGGCAAGATCATGATGAAGTTGTGTTGCTGCAGGAGGGAGGAGGGAGGGAAGTCAGAGAGTTAGGAGTGAGAATGGGGAGACGGTTGATGGAGAGCAGGGCAGATCATGAATGGCCTCATCGGCCATTTTAAGCTCTGAATTTTATTCTGACAAGGGAAGCCAGAAGGATTTGGGGGCAGTAGAGGAACATGATATAATTCACGTTTTGAAAGGATCGTTGTTGCTTTGGAGAAGTAGTGTATAACTGCTGTGTTAAGTTTCTTGCAGTAATTCAGAAAAGTAATAGTTGTATCTTGCAAGAAGTGGATTGTGGTGGAGGTGTAAGAAGTAATTGGACTCTGGATGTATTCTGAAAGCAGAGCTGATACGATTTACTGTCATTAGAAAGCTGTAAAGTTTGTTGATTTTTGTGTATTTATTTTTGTATCCAGTTAGAATGCTCTCAGCTACAAGTAATAGAAAACTTGTCTAGTAGCTTAAACAATAAAGTGATTGTTATCTCACATTATAAGGAATCCACAGCAGAGCTTTTTCCAGGATTAAGAACCATGGTTTAGAGAAAGGGGGTTTTCAAACTTCAGTTTGCTTAACAATAACCTGGAAAACCAGCAGATCACCTGGGCCCATAAAATTGGATTTCTAGGAAATAGTAAAGGTGATGTCTAAATGAGTACCACACTTTGGATAACATTGACTTGGAGCATAATAATTTGGACAATAATTTAGTGTTCAGTGTTTGAGCAAAACTGTGGAGTCAGACTACCTGGATTCATATCTCAGCTCTGCTATTTTCTGTCTGTATTTTAATTTAAAAAAAAAATTTTTTTTTTCAACATTTATTTATTTTTGGGACAGAGAGAGACAGAGCATGAACGGGGGAGGGGCAGAGAGAGAGGGAGACACAGAATCCGAAACAGGCTCCAGGCTCTGAGCTGTCAGCCCAGAGCCCGACGCGGGGCTCGAACCCACGGACCGCGAGATCGTGACCTGGCTGAAGTCGGACGCCCAACCGACTGCGCCACCCAGGCGCCCCTATTTTTTTTTAAATGTTTTATTTTATTTTTGAGAAAGAGAGAGAGAGAGAGTGGGGGAAGGGCAGAGAGAGAGAGAGACACACACACACACAGAGTCCAAAGGCTCCAGACTCTGAGCTGTCAGCACAGAGCCCCATGCGAGGCTCAAACCCACAAATCATGAGATCATGACCTGAGCTGAAGTCGGACGCTTAACTGACTGAGCCACCCAGGCACCCATGCTGTCTGTATTTTAAAATTTCAGATATATTGACCTTAGCGGGCTGATTGTGTGTGTGTGGGGGGGGGTCATTTCTAATTTTATTGTATTATGCATCATATATGTGTATTAGTTACAATAGGTGTCTGGAATTTCTTTGTGGCCAAGAACATCATCAGTTTTTGTAAATATTCTATGTTGGAAGAAAGTAGGATTTTCTGTTTATTGAATGCTTGGGTTTGATGTGGAAAGATCTTTCTGCATTGCAGAAAGGAAGAAATGCTTACCAGTCAGAGGCTGGAGACCAGAATACTCCATTTTCTTAACATCTCAAAATTGCAGTTTTTCTGTTCATATCTGACTTTGAAATTGTGATGGATCAGCAAAAAAGAAGGTCTCAGGACCCTTAAGTAGAGGAAACAAAAGATTTTTACGTGGAGGAGAAAAAGCCTACTATTGTCCTTCCTAGGGTAGGGGAAAGTAGACCTTGTATTTTGAACTTAAAAAAATTTTTAAAGTCTTTAAACTTAGGGCTGATGGTAGTTTTGTAAAGGATCATAGTGTTTGTCCAATAAAATGTTAAGGATCCATTATTTTCTTAAGATCTTCTTTTCTAATTGCTGACATGCAGTGCACTAATGATGGTAAAGCTCATTTTTTCATCAGTTCATATTTTGGCTGAGATCACTGTTTAAAGTTGTGTGACCTTGGACTACATTTAATTTCTGCACCTCAGTTTTCTTATTTATGAAATGCAGTTAGCCATAGAATCCTTGTTTCCAGAGTTGTTGTAAAAGTTAAATGATGTAACATATAAAAAGTGCTTATAAGGGTGCCAGGTGCATAATGTGCATCAGTAAGTTCAAGTTGTTGTTATTTGACTCAGTTCATAAAACATCTGTTTGATCAAGCCTGTTATATATGTTATTTAAATCCTCCTATAGGTCTTTTGCCTATTTGTCTCTTTGTTTTAACAATATTAAAATTTTTCGGGGTATCTGGGTGTCTCAGTCAGTTAAGTGTCCAATTCTGGATTTCAGTTCAGGTCATGATCTCACAGGTCATGGGTTCAAGCCCTGAGGGGGGCTCTGCACTGACAGTGTGGAGTCTGCTTGGGATTCTCTCTCTCCCTCTCTTCTCTCTCTCTCTCTCTCTCTCTCTCTCTCTGCTCCTTCCCTGCTCTCTCTCTTTCTCTCAAAATAAATAAACATTAAAAAAAAGAATATTAAAAATTTTCAGGCATGTCTAAATTTGTTTCTTTCTATAGTGCAGTTCTTCATACATTTTGAAGCTCTGTAGTTAGACATACAAACTTTAACAAATGTTACATTTTCTTTGTGAATTGTTTCTATATCTAGAAGAAAACTTTTTATTTTATTTTTTTTAATTTTTTTAAATATATGAAATTTATTGTCAAATTGGTTTCCATACAACACCCAGTGCTCATCCCAAAAGGTGCCCACTTCAATACCCATCACCCACCCTCCTCTCCCTCCCACCCCCCATCAGCCCTCAGTTTGTTCTCATTTTTTAAGAGTCTCTTATGCTTTGGCTCTCTCCCACTCTAACCTCTCTCTCTCTCTTTTTTTTTTTCCTTCCCCTCCCCCATGGGTTCCTGTTAAGTTTCTCAGGATGCACATAAGAGTGGAAACATATGGTATCTGTCTTTCTCTGTATGGCTTATTTCACTTAGCATAACACTGTCCATTTCCATCCACGTTGCTACAAAGGGCCATATTTCATTCTTTCTCATTGCCACATAGTACTCCATTGTGTATATAAACCACAATTTCTTTATCCATTCATCAGTTGATGGACATTTAGGCTCTTTCCATAATTTGGCTATTGTTGAGAGTGCTGCTATAAACATTGGGGTACAAGTGCCCTTATGCATCAGTACTCCTGTATCCCTTGGGTAAATTCCTAGCAGTGCTACTGCTGGGTCATAGGGTAGGTCTATTTTTAATTTTTTGAGGAACCTTCACACTGTTTAGAAGAAAACTTTTTAAAAAAATTTTTATTAAAATTTTTTTTTAAATGTTTTCATTTTTGAGAGACAGAGACAGAGCGTGAGTGGGGGAGGGGCAGAGGGAGAAGGAGACACAGAATCTAAAGCAGGCTACTGGATTTCTGAGCTGTCAGTGCAGAGCCTCATGTGGGGCTGGAACCCACCCAACCACAAGATCATGACCTGAGCCGAAGTCAGATGCTTAACTGACTGAACCACCCAAGTGCCCTTAGAAGAAAAACCCTTTTGACTCTTAATGCTTTTGTCCTTGAATTAAATTTTATCTAATAATACTGATACAGAATTTCATTCTTGAAACTGGGCTTACTTCTTTGGGCTCTCACGTTGTAGGTTTTGGGTTGATAATTCTTTATACTATTTTTTTTTTTTTTTTTTTGCTGATCTCTGCTTTAAGAAAGTCTGTTATTATTACTGTCATTTTTAATATTGCATCTGACTTTTTTTTTTCCAACGTTTATTTATTTTTGGGACAAAGAGAGACAGAGCATGAACGGGGAAGGGGCAGAGAGAGAGGGAGACACAGAATCGGAAACAGGCTCCAGGCTCTGAGCCATCAGCCCAGAGCCTGATGCGGGGCTCGAACTCACGGACCGCGAGATTGTGACCTGGCTGAAGTCGGACGCTTAACTGACTGCGCCACCCAGGCGCCCCAGCATCTGACTTTTTAATGGCCCTTCGTAGGAAGGTTGAGTGAGAATAATCTGGTCCATCAGTACTGTAAAAAGAAGGAGAAGTATCTGGTATACTTTGCTTCTTCTAAAAGTAGATCCTTTTTTTTTATTGTTTACTTATTTGGAGAGAGAAAGAGGGCTTGTGCATATGCCTATGCCCACATGGGGGAGGGGCAGAAAGAGAGGGAGAGAGAGAATCCCAGGCAGGCTCCATACTCAGCATGGAGCACATGAAGCCCTACACAGGGTTTGATCCCACAACCGAGAGATCATGACCTAAGCCAAAACCAAAAGTCCATTGCTCAACTGACTGAGCCACCCAGGTGCCCCTGAAAGTAGATCCTTTTTATTTTATTTTTTTTAATTTTTTTAACGTTTATTTATTTTTTTGGGACAGAGAGAGACAGAGCATGAACGGGGGAGGGGCAGAGAGAGAGGGAGACACAGAATCAGAAACAGGCTCCAGGCTCTGAGCCATCAGCCCAGAGCCCGACGCGGGGCTCGAACTCACGGACCGCGAGATCGTGACCTGACTGAAGTCGGACGCTTAACCGACTGCGCCACCTAGGCGCCCCAGTAGATCCTTTTTAAAAGTTCTTTTACTGTGGACTTATGGGTGACGAACTCTCCTAGTTACTCAGGATGTGGGAACATCTTTCTTTTCTCCTCATTGCTGGGGTCACCTTAGGTTATAGTTATAGGTTATATTTATAGGACTATAGGTTGTAGTCTCAGTTATAGTTATTTTCCCTCAGTACCCTTAAGACACTCCTGTTATCTTTCTTTTCTTTCTTTTTTCTTTCTTTCTTTTTTTAAGTTTATTTGAGAGAGAGAGCAAGCTCAAGATAGAGGGGGTGGGGAGCAACAGAGAGGAGAGAGAGAATCCCAAGCAGACTCCGAGCTGTCAGCACAGAGCCCAACAAGGGGCTTGAACCCACGAACCACAAGACCTGAGCCAAAATGAAGAGTCAGACTTAACTGACTGAGTCACCCAGACACCCCCACATTTTAATTTTTTATTGAAATATTCACATAAATATATTTCCCCTTTTCTAATGTACAATGCAGTGGCTTTTAGTATATTCACAGATATGTGCAAACCATCACCACAGTTAATTCTGGAATATATTCTATACTTGAGGAAGAAACTTGTACCCTTTATTACCCACTATCCCCCCACAACCCCTTTGTTCTAAGCAACCACTGAGCTACTTTCTGTCTCTGTAGAGTTCTCTTTTCTGGACTTTCAAATGAATTGAATCATCTAGTATGTAGTCTTTTGTGATTGGCTTCTTAGCAGTAGCTTTCAAGGTTAATCCATGTTGCATGTGTAGCGTGTATTGGTACTTCATTCCTTTTTATGACAGAATAATTAATTGTATTGATATACCACATTTTGTTTATCCATTCATGCACTGACAGATATTTGGGTTGTTTCCACCTTTTGGTTATTGTAAATTGCCACAATGAATATTCATATGAACAAATATGTGTTTGAAACCTGTTGTCAATTCTTATGGGTGTATAAGAGTGGAAGGTGTGGTAATTCTATGTTTAACATAAATAGGAGCTGCTGGACTGTTATCCACAGCAGCTGTACCGTTTTCCATTCCCACCAACAATGTACAGTGGTTCAGATTTCTCCATGTCCTTAGTAACAGTTGTTCCAGTTCTTTTTTTTCCCTCCCCCCACCCCCTGGCCTTTTTAAAATTATAGCATCCTAGTGGGTGTGAGGTGCTATCTCATGGTGTTTTTGTTTTGTATTTCCCTAATGACTAATGATGTTGATCATGTTTTCATGTACTTTTGACCATTTGTATATCATTGGAGAAACATCTATTCAAATTATTGGCACATACTTTTTTTTATGTTTATTTTAGTTCTGAGACAGAGTGTGAGCCGGGGGAGGGGCAGAGAGAGAGGGAGATGCAGACTTTGAAACAGGCTCAGTCAGAGCTTGATGCGGTGCTTGAATCCACGAGCTGTGAGATCACGACCTGAACTGAAGTCGGACGCTCAACCGACTAAACCACCGAGGCGCCCCTGTGCAAAAAAATGTACAAACATTTTTTTTAAGCTTATTTATTTTGAGAGAGGGGGAGAGAGCACAAGCCGGAGAGGTGCAGAGAAGGGGACAGAGGATCCGAAGCGGCCTCTGTGCTGACAGCACAGGGCCTGACGTGGGGCTCGAACTCATGAACTGTGAGATCATGACCTGAGCCGAAGTCAGACACTTAACCCACTGAGCCATCCAGGCCCCTATTTGTACATTTTTTAATTGTGTTATTTATATTTTTATTGTTGAGTTGTAAGAATTCTCTATTTTGGATGCTAGACCTTTATCATATGTATGGTTTACAAATAATTTCTTTGCATGCTTCGTAGTTTTTGGTTAAAAACAGGACATTTTGAATATTAAAATGTGGCACCTTTAGAAATAACATTCTTTCCCCTCCAGGGTTTGTTGGTCCTGCTTATTTTTGTAGGATTGTTTGTGTAGTACCTTTTCTGAACTAATTCTGTAGTTTGTATTCTTTGCGCGTGTAGCCATTAGTTTAGTAGTCAGCTAATGATATTACAGAGATTTCCTTAAAATACCTGCAACCAAAAATTCTTAGTTTTTGCTGAGGTGCTGTTTGTACATGTTGGGACATGCCTTCAGCACTCAGACAGTTTATGGTTATGCCTTAGCCTTTACTTCCTGCTTCTGCAGACCCTTAAGATCAGCCAGAAGGGACAGTTTAGGAACTTCCCAGGTCTTTCTTGAGCATGTGTACAACACTGGGCATGTGTGGGACCTTTAGATTTCCAGGAATACTTTGGAGCTTTCAACACCCTTATGGACATCTCTTTCTCTGACCCTTTCCTCCTTAGCTCTTTGGTTAGTCTCCTGTTTGCTCTGTTATCTGTCTCTTGGACAGCAGTGACTAAAACATTTGCCTGTTAAAGTTTTGGACAAAGTAGGGTAGTTTCTTTAGTACTAACTAGGCTTCTTTTGAGTCCAGCAAAATAAAGACAAACCTTTTGAGCCAGTCTTTCAGGAAGCAACCAGACAGGTCAAGACAAATAATTACAACACATTGAAAGTGAAGTCTGTTCTGGTTCTTCATTAACCAACAATGCAAACTGTTATTTTCAAAGGTACTGCTGATCTGGGGATTGGGATAAGTTAAAATAACACAAAACTCTGTTCTTACTGAGATTCAGCCTTTTTTCTTACATGTACACTCCTTGGGTTGTTGCATACCTTTAGTTAATTTCCAAAGTTCAAAAATAATTTGTTTTGCCAGTTTTTTGGTTATGTTTATGGAGAGATGGGATTTTTAAATTCCTTATTCACCATAGGCTCTGATCTTGCCTCTGAGTACACTTGTGATCTGAGGTGGTTTTTTTTCAACGATTATTTATTTTTGAGAGAGAGAGAGAGAGAGCGAGAGGGCACAACTGGGAAGGGGCAGAGAGAGAGGGAGACATAGAGTCCAAAGCAGGCTCCAGGCTCTGAGCTGTCAGCACAGAGCCTGACACGGGGCTCAAACTCACCATGAGATCATGACTGAGCCACCCAGGCACCCCTGATCTCAGGTTTTTGAAAGGACCCTATCCTGGCTCCCTAATTTTGAAATACTCCAATTATACTAAAAATGTGCTTTCTCAATTTCTAATTTTTATTTTGCAGAAGAGTGACTACAACTACTAGTTTGGCTATGTCTTCTCCTAATCATTAAATAAATTTTTTTAATGTTTATTTTTGAGAGAGAGGAACAGAGTGCAAGCAGGGGAGGGGCAGAGAGAGAGGGAAACACAGAAGCCGAAGCAGGCAGCTCTCTGTCAGCACAGAGCCCAATGTGGGGCTTGAACTCAAAAACTGTGAGATCATGACCTGAGCCAAAGTTGGACGCTTCACTGACTGAGCCACCCAGGGGCCCCTTCTCCTAATCATTTTTATGTACTACTTATTTTTTAATACTAAAGCCACTGGTGATGATATATTAAGACAGTGAATTCAGGTGATTATTGTCTTTGTCTTGTATTATAGAAAGGTGACTTGTGATAGCGACTTAGATTCCATCCATTTCATTTGAATTTCTCTCTTCAATATAAACTGAATTATTTTTAGTTTTAGGTTTATAGGGTGTATAACTTTTAAAAATCCTAGAGAATACAGACAAAAAACCAGAAACAGTGATAATGACCCAACATATTGTAGAGGAAATTTGGCAAAGAAAAGCAAAATCGTATAAGATTAGTTATAATCTAGCAATACTGGTGTTTGTTAGCTATGACTTTAGAATGAATATAAACTGAAATAGAAAGAACCGTAAAATCATCTTTACTTTTAGTTTAAAGAAACATTTACCCCTTTAGTCGGTTCAACAAATATTTATTTTTTGGGTTAATCTCCCTTCTAAAAGCTTATACAGCCTAGCGGGTTAGAAGACCGTCAACACAGTAAGCAAAATTTAAGCGCTATAGTAGAACTATCAGCAATGTGCTATGGATTATAGGGAAGCAAGAGGATTTATCTACTTAAAGAATATTGGGATTTCTGAAGAAGTCTCAAATAAACATCCCTCTTATCCTTGCCAAAGTTCTAAACAAATGGAGAAAACAGGATTGGCAGAGCCCAAAATATCACTTCTATTGTTAACAGAGACCAGGTTAGAGGACACAGCTTTCAGTGTGTGAATCAAATTTTCCTTTTATTTTTTTAGGTTTATTTATTTTGAGAAAGAGAGCAAGAGAGAGCGAGCGTGGGGTGGGGGGGAGAGAATATCCCAAGCAGGCTCCACACTGTCAGCACAGAGCCCGATGTGGGGGCTCGAACCCGCGAACTGTGAGATGATGACTTGGGCCAAAATCAAGAGTAGGACGCTCACTGACTGAGCCACCTGGCTCCCCTCAGATTTTGCCTTTTAACTTAAGTTCTTTAAGTAGGCCCTCTTGGGTTCTAAGTAGTGCTGTACTGGATTGAGCCTTCCTACACAGAGAGTCTGACCCTAAAGCAGTTGAGAATGTTTACTCCAGACCTTAAAAAAGTAGAAGCACAGAGATGAAGAACCAAGTTTACTCTCCATTCTTCTAAGATTAACTAGTGAGGTAGATTCAGATAAATTACTCCATCTCTATCAGTAAAGAAGTATAGAGAAGCCAGGAGTGCATTTAAAAAAGTTCTTCCTCGGCGGCGCCTGGGTGGCTCCGTCGGTTAAGCGGCTGACTTTGGCTCAGGTCATGATCTCACGCTCCGTGAGTTCGAACCCCGTGTCGGGCTCTGTGCTGACAGCTCAGAGCCTGGAGCCTGCTTCAGATTCTGTGTCTCCCTCTCTCTGACCCTCCCCCGTTCATGCTCTGTCTCAAAAATAAATAAATGTTAAAAAAAAAATAAAAAAAAGTTCTTCCTCATGAAAACCTGAAGTAGGAAAGAGAAATTTCTATGGAACAGAGACGATCAGAGAAGGTTTCATGAAGGATGTGAATAGAGCAGAGCATTAAAAATGGATAGATTTCTAGGTTGAAGATAAAAAACCACAGAGATGAGAAAATACAGGCTCTGTTTGAAAACAAGTAGTAGTCTAATTTAACCGAGCATTTGAATTCTTGATTTCAATTGTGTTATCCTTTGGGAGTTAATTATCAAACATAAACATTTAGCACTTGAACAGTAGTTGGCTCATTTTCAAGGTTACTTGACTTGGAAGATTATAAAAATCACCTCTTTCTCGTTTTTAAAAAAATTTTTTTTTAATGTTTTTATTTATTTTTGAGACAGAGAGAGACAGAGCATGAACGGGGGAGGGGCAGAGAGAGAGGGAGACACCGAATCGGAAGCAGGCTCCAGGCTCTGAGCCATCAGCCCAGAGCCTGATGCGGGGCTCGAACTCACGGACCACGAGATCGTGACCTGAGCTGAAGTCAGACGCTTAACCAACTGAGCCACCCAGGCACCCCACCTCTTTCTGGTTTTAAGACAGCAAAGTAAAATTATTTCCAGGCTCTTTTGAAAATCACATTAAAAACAGGAACATAAACTCTACGTTTTAAACTCTGAGACATCTGTAATCCTACTTGTATGGAAAGAGAAAAAGCAGAAAAGAGATAGTGACCTAGCAGAGGAGAGGAAGGTCAAACCCAAGTATCTACAGAGGAGAATAGTGGCAAGAGGCAGGCAGATCATGATTTGTCTGCAGAACACCTGCCTCAAAAACTCAGAGCATGGAAGTACCGTATACCACAGATGGAGGCTGAGAACAGGGGGGTTGTCTGAAAGTCTGTAATGAGAAATTGATCCCTCTCTGCTCCCTTCCCTCCTCTCAGTGCTTATCCCCTTCTCCCTGAGCAGTTGGGAAACTAGGCAAGGCAAATTAGACTACTTCTTTGCCTTGCAGAAGTCAGGAGATTGTTCTTTGAAGGAATTGAATTTGAGAAGTTCAGGACCTAGGACCCCAAACCCAGAGGAGGATCGGACTAATCTGCCACATTGAATATTGGAAGTTCCCAATCTCTTTCCCTCACCTAGTTCCAGAATTCTGTGAAATAGGTAAAGGGTTAGAGAATCTTCCTCCTATTAAAAGAATGGCCCCAAAGAAAAGATAGCTGAATTTAATAATTTTGCTTACGTTATCAACAGGCTCATGCCTATCAGTGTTGATTAAAAAAAAAAAATCTATAAGCATGTTTTTGTTCTTTGTGGTTGATGTCAAGCAACCTCATAAAGTCATTCACGACCAAACTATTCCTAGAACTGTTCCATAGAGGGGCGCTTGGGTGGTCCACACTGACTGAGTGGAGCCTGCTGGGATTCTCTCTCTCTCTCTCTCTCTCTCTCTCTCTCCCCCTCTCTCTCTCTCCCTCTCCCTCTCTCCCTCTCTCCCTCTCTCCCTCTCTCTCTCCCCCCCTCCCCCACTTGCGCTATCTCTGTCTCTCTCAAAATAAATAAATAAACTTAAAAAGAAATTTCTTAAGGGGTGCCTGGGTGGCTCAGTCAGTTAAGCGTCCGACTTAGGCTCAGGTCATGATCTCATTGTTTGTGAGTTTGAGCCCTGCATCGGGCTCCGTGCTGACATCTCAGAGCCTGGAGCCTGCTTTGGATTCTGTGTCTTCCTCTTTCTCTTCCCCTCCCCTGCTTGCACTCTATCTCTCTCAAAAATAAAATATTTAAAAAAAAGCAATGTCTTAAAAAAATATGAAGGATATCCCAACATTTAACAATGGAAGCATGTAGATTTGTGGAAAATCTCATCCTCACTTTCTTCATTTTGCCTTGGAATCACCACTGGTTTGGGGAGATAGGATCAAGTATTCTGCCAAAGAACAGAGTCATCAAGCTTATGATCTAGGTTAAGTCCTACTTTGATCATACATATAGTAATGATACTGGCCTGTCATTGATTTTAATTTTGATTCTTCATTTATGCTTAGGAAAAATAACCATAAATATAAACCTATATTTTAGTACATTCTGTAATCCTTAGGTAAATTACATTTCTTTATTTCTGTTGGTTCTCTTTTTGTTTCTTCTTTTTTTAATTTCCAGCTTTATTGAGATAAAGTTGACATGTAAATGTAAGTTTCAGGCATACAGTGTGATGATTTGGTATATGTATATTTTGCAGAATGATTACAACAATAAGGTTAGTTAACACATCCATCACCTCACAGAGTTAATTTGTGTGCGTGGTGAAAACATTTAAGATCTACTCTCTTAACGACTTTCAAGTATACAGTACAGTAATGTTAACTATATAACATGCTATACATTAGATTTACAGAACTTACTCATCTTGTAAGGAAATTTGTAACCCTTGATCACCTTTACCAATTTCCCCCACCCTTCAAGACCCTGGCAACCACCACATATAAGTAGATTATACAGTATTTATCTTTCTTTGGCTCATTTTACTTAGCATGCTCATCCATGTTGTTAAAAAGGCAGGGTTTCCTTTTTATGGCTGAATAATATTCCTGTGTGTGTGTGTGTGCATGTGTGTATGCTCACACACACCCGGAAGTAGGATTAAAGATTATAGGGTAGTTTTATTTTCAAGTTTTCGAGGAACCTCCATACTGTTTTCCATAGTGGCTGTACCAGTTTACATTTCCACCAAGAGTACACAAGGATTTCCTTTTTTCCACACCCTCACCAGCACTTACTGTCTCATGTCTTTTTAATAATAGCCATTGAAACAAGTATGAGAGATATCTCATTGTGGTTTTGATTTGCATTTTCTTGATCATTAGTGATGTTGAACACCTTTTAATGTACCTGCTGGCCATTTATATATCTTCTTTGGAAAAATGTCTATTCGGGTCCATTGCCCATTTTTTAATTGGGTTACTTGGCTTTTGGCTGTTGTTGTATGAGTATATATTTGGGATATTAGCCCTTTTATCAGATAGATGGTTTGCAGAAATTTTTCCCATTCTGTAGTTTGCTTTTTCATTTTGCTGATCATTTCCTTTGCCATATAGAAGCTATTTTTTATTAAAAAAATTTTTTTTATTAAGTAAGCTCTATGCCAGCCCAAGGTAGGACTTGAACTCATGACCCTGAGATCAAGAGTCACATGATCTACTGACTGAACTAGTCAGATGCCCTTGGAAGCTTTTTAGTTTGATGTAGTCCCACTTGTTAATTTTTACCTTCCTTGCTTGTACTTCTGGTGTCATATCAAAAAAATCATTGCCAAGATCCAATGTCAAGGAGTATTTTCACTATATTTTCTTCTAGGAGTTTCACAGTTTGGGGTGTTAGGTTTATTTCAGTCTTTAGTCCATTTTGAGTTAATTTTTCTTACGGGTGTAAGATACATGTCCAGCTTCATTCTTTTGCATATGAACATCCAGTTTTCCCAGCACCATTTATTGAAGAGACTATCTTTTCCCCAAGTATTTTTGGGTCCCTTTTCAAATATTAGTTGACCATATATGCGTGGGTTTATTTCTGGGGTCTTGATCTGTTCTGTTGGTGTATGTGTCTGTTTTTATGCCGATAGCATGCTGTTTTGATTACTGTAACTTTGTAATGCAGTTTCAAATCAGGAAGTGTGATGACTCCAGCTTTGTTCTTTCTCAAGAATGCTTTGGCTGTTTGGGGTCTTTTATAGTCCCATATGAATTTTAGGATTATTTTTTTCTAGTTCTGTGAGGGAATGCCATTGCAATTTTGACAGGGATTGCACTGAATCTCTAGAACACTTTGGGTAGTATGGACATTTTAATATGATTAATTCTTACAGTACATGAACAGGGGACATCTTCTATCTGTGGCTTCAGTTTTTTTCATCAGTGTCTTACAGTTTTTAGTGTACAGATAGATCTTTTACCTCCTTGATTAAATTTGTTGCTAAATATCATTTTTGATGTTGTAAATGGGGTTGTTTTCTTTATTTTTCAGGTAGTTTGTTGTTAGTGTATAGAAATGCAATTGAGGAACCTGGGTGGCTCAGTCAGTTAAGCATTCAACTCTTGGTTTTGGCTCGGGTCATGATCTCATGGTTTGTGAGATCCAGCCCCAAGTCTCTCCCTCTCTTTCTGCCCCTCCCCTACTCACCCTCATGTGTGTTCTCTCTCTCTTCAAATAACTGAACTTATTTAAAAAATGCAGTTGATTTTGGGTATTGATTTTGTAACCTGCAACTTCAGTGAATTTATTTATTTAGTTCTAATAGTTTTTTGGTGGAATTTTTAAGATTTTCTATATATAGGATCATGTCATCTGCAAGCAGACACTTACTTCTTCCTTCTGATTTGTATGCTTTTTATTTCTTTTTCTTGCTTAATTGCTCAGGTTAGGACTTCTTTTTTTTTTTTTTTTTGGCAGGTTTTTTTTTTTTTATTTATATATGAAATTTATTGTCATGGTTAGGACTTCTAATACTGTGCTGAATAGGAGTGATGAGAATGGTCACCCTTGTCTTGTTTTTTATTTTATTATTTTTTAAAGTTTTATGTATTATTTATTTCAAGAGAGAACAAATGGCGGGGAGGGGTATAGAGAATCCGAAGCAGGCTCTGTGCTGACAACAGATGTGGGACTTGAACCCACAAACTGTGAGGTGATAACCTGAGCCAAAGTCAGACGCTTAAGTGACAGTCACCCAGGCACCCCTTGTTTTTTATTTTAGAGGAAAAGTTTTCAGTTGTTCAGTGTTGAGTGTGATGTTAGCTCTGGGCTTGTCATATATGGCCTTTATTATGTTGAAGTATATTTCTTCTATATCCAATTTGTCGACAGTTTGTTTTTTTTTTAATTTTTTTTTTCAACGTTTATTTATTTTTGGGACAGAGAGAGACAGAGCATGAAGGGGGGAGGGGCAGAGAGAGAGGGAGACCCAGAATCGGAAGCAGGCTCCAGGCTCTGAGCCATCAGCCCAGAGCCTGACGCGGGGCTCGAACTCACGGACCGCGAGATCGTGACCTGGCTGAAGTCGGACGCTTAACCGACTGCACCACCCAGGCGCCCCTGTCGACAGTTTTTATAATGAAAGGATGTTAAATTTTATCAAGTATTTTTTCTGTATTTGTTGAGATTGATTTTTAAAAAAATTTTTAATGTTTATTTTATTTATTTTTGAGAGACAGAGAGAGATAGCATGAGCAGGAGAGAGCAGAGAGCGAGAGAGGGAGACCCAGAATATGAAGCAGGCTCTAGGCTCCGAGCTGTCAGCACAGAGACCAATGCAGGGCTTGAACTCACGAGCCGTGAGATCGTGACCTGAGCCGAAGTCGGATGCTCAACTGACTGAGCCACCCAGGCGCCCCATGAGATTGATATTTTTATCTTTAATTAATGTGGCATATTAGTGTGGTATCTCACACTGACTGATGGTGTGCTGAACTATCATTGCATCCCAGGGATAAATCCCACTTGATCATTGTGCATGATTCTTTTAATGTGCTATTGAACTTGGTTTGCTATTATTTTGATGAGAATTTTTGTATCTAGATTCATCAGGGATATGGGCCTATAGTTTTCTTTTCTGGCTTTGATAACCAGTAGTATTGATTTCATGAGATGGTTTGGGTGATTCTTTTTCTTCTTCAATTTGTTGGGAAGAGTTTGAAAAGGATTGGCATTGGTTCTTCTTTAAGTGCTTCCTGGAAATCATCTGGTCTTGGGCTTTTATTTTGGTGGAGGTTTTTAGATACTCATTCAGTCTCCTTAGTAGTTACTAGTATGTTCAGATTTTCTACTTTTTCATGATTTAGTCATGGAAGTGTTAAAAAAAATAAACTGACGCACATTAAAATTTTGAATAATTTATTTGAGCAAACATTGCTTCAAATCGCACAGTGCCAACCCAGAATGATGTTTTAGGTGTGCTCCACCCATAGACCAGGGGAAAGGTTTTTATAGATAAGATGCAGAAGGAAATTAAAGAAATTATTTGGCTATCTCTTAAATGGTTGCTTTATTTGAGATTGTTCTTATGTTTGATTTTTTTTTTTTTTTCCAGATTCCAGTGCATTGACTCTGGCTTCAGGTTTGCATACAGAGGCTACAGAGGTTTTTGTTTCCATACCAAGGCATTAGAGCCACCTCAGTCTAATGGCCTTCTTGTTTAATTAACAGTTGAGGTTGTCATGTTTCTAGGAATTTATCCATTTCTTTTAGGTATTCCAGTTTGTCAGGGTATAATTGTTCATAGTGGTCTCTTGTGGTCCTTTGTATTCCTTTGGTATCGTTTGTAATGTTTCCTCTTTCGTTTATAATTTTATTTATTTGAGTCCTCTTTTTTCCCCTTGGTTAGTCTAGGTTTGTCAGTTTTGTTTATCCTTTCAAAGAACCAGCTCTTAGTTTTGTTTATCTTTTCTTTTCTTTCTTTTTTTTTTTTTAAGTTGCTTGCAAGCAGGGGAGGGGCAGAGAGAGAGAGACAGAATCCTTAATCCGATACAGGGCTCGAACTCACAAACTGAGATCATGACCTGAGCTGAATAGAGTCAGACGCTTAACTGACTAAGCCACCCAGACACCCTTATTGGTTTGTTTTATTTCATGTATTTCTGCTGTAATTTTTATTATTTCCCCTCTACTAACTTTGGGCTTAGTTTTTTCTTTTTCTGGTTTCTTCAGGTATAATCTTTGCTTGCTTATTTGAGATATTTTTTTGAGATGTTTATTTTTTTGAGAGAGAGCAAGCTGGGGAGGGGCAGAGAGAGAGGGAAAGAGAGAATCCCAAGCAAGTTCCACACTGTCAGCACAGAGCCCGATGTGGGGCTTGAACTCATGAACTGTGAGATCATGACCTGAGCTGAAACCAAGAGTTGGACGTTTAACCAACTGAGCCACCCAGGCACCCCTTTTTTTTTTTTCTTAATATAGGTAGTTATGATTATAAGCTTTCATCTTAGAACTGTTTTTACTATGTTCCATACTTTTGTTATGTTGTGTTTCCATTTCTGTTTGTATCAAAATGTTTTTTGACTTCCTTTTTGATCTCTTCTTTGATCCATTGGTTGTTCAGTAGTATGTTGTTTAATTTGCATGCATTTGTGAAATTTCCAATTTTCCTGCTGTGACTGATTTGTAGTTTCATTCTTGTTATATTATGATTTATAATGAATAAATGTTGTGATCTTTGCCCACAATTCCTGGCTCACAACTCCCCAAGCCCTTAGAATTTCCTAAATGATAAGAGCAATGGAAACATCTTTTTTTATAATATTTGATTTTTTTTCTTCAGTTTAGAGCCATAAAGGTGAAATGGCATGTTGTTATTCATAACAAGCCCATTTCAACCACACCTGAGTTTATGTTAATAAGGTGACTTTTGGAAAGCCTCTAGTAAGCCTTTAAGGATGGAGGCTGGTTGCCAAAGAAACCAATCATGACTAAAGGGTTGGAACTTTCAATCCCATCCGTCTATTCTCCCAGCCCCACCTATGAGGAGGAGAGAGGGACTGGGAGTTGAATCACTCACAGATGGCCAGTGATGTAATCAATCATGCCCATGTAATGAAGCTTCCATAAAAATCTCAAAACTCATGAGGTTTAGAGAGCGTTGCACACCCCAGTTCTTAATGTGCTCGGGACCCTTTGAACCTCATCCTATATACCTCTTCATCTGGCTGTTCATCTGTGTCCTTTATAATAAACTGGCAAATGTAAGTTAATGTTTCTTTGGGTTCTGTGAGCTTTTCTAGCAAATTAATTGAGCCTAAAGAGGGGATCATGGGGACCACCAATTTATAGCCAGTTGGTCAGGAGCACAGGTAACAATCTAGGTCCGCAGTTGGCATCTGAAGTGGGGAGTCTTATAGGACTAAGCCCTTAACCTGTGGGATTTGATGCTATCTCCTGATAGTGTCAGAATTGAGTTAAATTTGTAGGATACCCAGTTAGTGTTTACTAGGATTGGAGAATTGCTTGATAGTGTTGGAAAACACACATCAGAATACAATTGTGATCAAGGAAGATACTTGATATAACGTCCTTCTTAATTGAATTTGTTGAGATTTGTTTTGTGCTCTAACACGTTCTGTCCTGGATAATGTTTTGTATGCACTTGAGAAGAATGTGTATTCTGCTGTTAGATGCAATGTTCTGTATATGTCTCTAAGATCGATTTGGTCTATAGTGTTGTCAGATCTTCTGTTTCCTTATTGATTCCCTGCCTGGCAGTTCTGTCTGTTGGTGAGAGTAGGAATATTGCTGTTTATTGCTCCCTTTAGTTCTGTTACTGTTTGCTTTATATATTTAGGTGCATAAAAATTTACAATTGTTATATCCTGTTAATGAATTGACTCCTTTATCATTGTATAATGACCTTCCTCATCTCTTGGTTTCTTTAATTCTACTGTTCTTTTAGTGGTACAGAACTTAATTTCCTCTAGTTCAAGCTCCTTCTCAATGAGAGAATCTACTCTGTGACACATCCTTGAAATTGGGAAGGTGGGCTGACCAGTAATGGGAGAGCTCATAGCTTTGTAAATTTACTTAAGCTTTGTTTGTCTTAATACAAATTGCCTTCATTCTTCTAGGTTGGCTATCTGGAATAATCTAGAACTACTTGATTCCAAGGGACAGTTCTTCAAGATATTTGATAGCAACTGTAAATGTTCTTCCATTCAAGATTTTGAGTATTCATCTCATTTTTACCATTTTCCCTAAGACTTAGTTTTAGAACCTCTCAGTATCCTGGGATCCATCTTCTAAATGATAATTAGTTTCCTTTCTCAAATGTGACATTATAGTTATTGATAACCATTCAAAATAAAGAGTAGCGTGGTTTTCTAGCTTGATATAGTCCTTATGCTTCCCATTAATGTCCTAAGATACAGTCTTTCTTTTAAAATTTGTCACAGTAAGTTACATAAATGACTCATAATAAACCGAAACTAAGTTTTTTGTGAAGCCAGGTTTCCTGTTTTGTATTTATGTAACTGGTAATTGCCTAATCTAAATGCAAGATTTTTTAACTTACCCCTATTTAATTTCCTCTTGACACTGTCCTTTAGAAATCATATTGAATCGTAATTCTAAGGTCTTATTTATCCTGATGGGGTTTTTGGTCTCCACAAGTTTAGTAAATGTGGTTAATGATTTTATGCTAGACATCCAAAACTAGAATTTTTATCAAACATGGTGGTTTGACTGAGTACATGTATTTCTTTTCCTCTTCAAATAGTACTAAAATTACAATAAAGGAATAAAAAGAGGCATAAGACCCCAGGGACAAAAATGAGTGGAAGAAGAAGAAACCACCATAGTTGAGAAATTTTATCTATTTTTTAGAAGATACAAAATGGATAGAAGAGTGTTAAGTAATTTAGCCAAATGGAAGAAGTTACACCCCGGGTTTTCTGCAGAGACAAGCAAGTGAGTTTACCCAGCACAACCTCCCCAGAGACTCAACATTGGTAACAAAATGTCTCCAAAAAGACAAGGATGAGGCTTGAGATTAAAAGTAGGTAATGTTAAAAAAAAAAAAAAAGTAGGTAATATTTGAAAGTTTTATATGAAGTGGTTGAATCATGCAAACTACTTCTTCCCCCTCTAGGAAACTGGGGATTTTTTTCTCCAAGAAAATGGAAGCTGAGGGTTCTGGACCCAGGAACATCAGATGCATGAAGAGGATAGGGGTTTGGAGCCAAGGAATTAAATGAAAATCTGCATACAGACTGGTGGGTCTTCGAAATCACAATGAGCTTCCATTTAGCTTCTTAATGCCATTAATAGGAATGTACAGCCAAAGAATAACCAGATTGTTAAGGAAAGCCTCTAAAATGAGAGGCCAAACAAATAAAAGAGACAAGGCAGAGAGCAAAGGGGAGAAAACTGGGGTGGATGGCAAAAAGGGTTTTAATCTCTAAGATTGAATGTTGCATCTTCAAAAGAACAGGATGTTATTTTGAAAATCTTTCAACAAGAAATAACCTTTAAAAATAAAAAGTATTCTAATCTCCCCCACCCAAAATAGTGGAAGGATTGTAGGTAAAATTGAAGCAATTTCCTAGGAATTAGAACAAAAAGATTAAATGAGGGAAATAGGAGAAAACTAATTTTTAAAATTAAAGATAGACCAGGAGGTTCAATATTAGACTAATAGAAATACAAATATGAGAGGACAGAGAAAATAGTAAGAAATGATACCCAAAAAATATCCAAAGCATTTTCCAAGTCATAGATTTGCAAATTGAAAAAGCTGAAAGAATAGTAAAAAGATAAAGACCAAGAGACTTGATTATGAAATTTCAGTAAACTGGGGATAGAGAGACTTTACTAAAAGCTTCTGGAAAGAGTATCTAGAGGTTACATTCAAAGGACCAATCAGAATGGCGTTACATATCCCAGTAGTAATATAGAAAGATAGAAATGCTGGGGTGCCTGGGTGGCTCAGTCGGTTAAGTGTCCGACTTCGGCTCAGGTCATGATCTTGTGGTCTGTGAGTTCAAGCCCCATGTTGGGCTCTGTGCTGACCACTCAGAGCCTAGAGCCTGTTTCAGATTCTGTGTCTCCCTCTCTCTCTGACCCTCCCCCGTTCATGCTCTCTCTCTGTCTCAAAAATAAATAAACGTTAAAAAAAAAAAAAAAAAAAAAGAAATTCATCAAGTTGTGTCTTCATGTCTTCAGTGGGAAAGATTTCCTACCTAGAATTTTATTCCCAGCCAAATTGTCTATCAAATGTGAGTCTAGAATAAAGATATTTTTAGACATACAAGTGGCTCCAAAATTTCAGTTCTTTATCTTTAACATTTATTTATTTATTTTGAGAGAACAAGAACATGCATGCATGGGGGAGGGGCAGAGAGAAAAGGGAGAGAGAATCCCAAGCAGGCTTCACACTGTTCAAACTCTTGAAATGTGAGATCATGACCTAAGCTGAAATCAAGAGTTGGACGCTTAACGAGCTGAGCCACCCAAAACTTCAGTTCTCATGAGCTTTTTTTGTTTACAAGTTGCCCTTATTACATAGCAATGAAAAAGAAATCAAATTCAAGAAGCAGAATTCAAAGAGAAGAGCTAAGGAAGAGCCCAAGGTGACAACTTTGTAGCCAGTCCGAAGAATTCCCCAAAAGAGTAAAAAAGAAGAAAGAGCAAAGGGTTTTGGGAAGGTACAGCTGCAGGAGAAAACAGTATCTGATGTGTTTGAGCTTATGGAAAATATTGATAGACATGTGACAAATGTTGGAGCTTTTGAGGAAAAGTTAAAAATATATAGAGGGATGCCTGGGTAGCTCGACTCTTGATTTCAGCATAGGTACGCATGATCTCACAGTTCGAAGGATCGAGCCCCACATTGGGTTCTGTGCTGACAGCATGGCATCTGCTTGGGATTCTGTCTCGCTCTCTCTCTGCCCCTCCCCTGCTCATGTTTGTTCTCTCTCTCTCTCTCAAAATAAACATTAAAAATCTGTATATAGAGAAAGTAGAAACAAATGAGGTAGACGTTAATTTGTAGACAGAAGTACATTGCATTGTCTTATTGTTCTACTTGGCCTAGCAATACTTGGACTAGTATCTCTCTATAATCATAGTCACACTGACTCTTCATTTAAACAAAGACTGTGATAAAATTACAGTGAATATGGAGGGGGAGGTAGAAGTTGAAGCTAAATACTTATATTCCATGGCAGGATGTCAGTAGATAACATCTAAATTTGATAAATCAAGCATATTTAGAAAAAGACAAATACCAGAAGAACCTCCTAGAAGATTCCATAGGATGTACGGATAGGGAAGAGTTTGCTGTTTTTCCAGAGTCCATTTGTCTTGGTTGATTTTTTATATAAAAATTCAGTGGGGGCACCTGGGTGGGTCAGTTGGTTTAGCATCCAACGTCAGCTCAGGTCATGATCTCACAGTTTGTGAGTTTGAGCCCTGCATCAGGCTCTGTGCTGACAGCTCAGAGCCCGGAGCCTGCTTCAGATTCTGTGTCTTCCTCTCTCTTTGCCCCTCCCCTGCTCGCTTGTACTCTCTCTCTCTCTCTCTCTCAAAAATAAATAAACATTAAAAAAATATTTTTAATAAAAAATTTAAAAAGTTCAGTGAAATTGTATGGCATATTGTAGAGACGTCTTTTCAGATATTTATCAGTTAATTAATACCAGCCAGATAATCTAGCTATATCATTCATCCTTTGTTTAGCTGTCTTGTTCATAATAGGACCATTGTCTAGCTCATATCATGGCCTAAGAAGTCTAATACATTTCCTTGGTCTATTAACTTGGTATCCCTTTCCCTTAATGACTTTCTCGCAAAGTTATTTCTTCACTTCTTCTTTAAAAAATCTTTGTTCTAATTTAACATTGTTTCTCTTGGTTCTTTTTAAATTTAAATATAATTTCTGGCATGCAGTTAGGATATCTAGGGTGCTGTGTACTTTATTTGTTTCTATGTTATCTAAAACAGGGGAATGCTTTTACTACAAATATATACCGTGGCTATGTTAAAATACTATTGCTTTGGAAATATTTCCATAACAGTGAGATGATTTAGAACGTGTGTTTGTCAGTGAATTGTAAAATTACTATCTGACATATGTCTTGGAAAATTCCACAGCTTCTGCCAGTTTTCAATTTCTGGCACATTGACTAGAATTTGTACATGAGGAAATCAAACTCTACTTTCCCTTGATTTACCAACCCCTGTGACATTTTGGAATATGAGATTAGAGGTTAAATACTTGCTAATCCTGAGTCAAATCCCATTATTGCCTGGCTGTATCTACTCTTAGTTCTCTAGTGTGTATATAGATGGGGTGGGGCTAAGGGAAGTGAAGGAGGAGGAGAGAGAAGCACAAGTAATTATATTGCTACTTTGAATTTTCCGTTCTCTCCTTTCGTGTCATGACCTGGAAAGAAGTTTTCAGTAGGGCATGGAAGATTTCCTGGATTTAGCAGCACCCAAAATGAGCTCCAGTCATACCCAGTAGTCCATCAAAAGTTCACGGAGCCCTCAGGGCCCTAGAATGTTGCTGGGGATAGTTAAAACCGAGTAAGTGAAAGAAATAACCAACAGGAAACAGAATGAAAGTGTATACTTATTTTATACTGAGAGCAATGAATACTGGAGCAGTGGTAGTGGATATAGATTTTGGTTAGTAAACAGGACAGAAGTCAGGATGAAAGAAAGCTCAGAATGTTGAGTCAGATGTTAAAAGGTGTCCAAAGCAGAAAGTTTGACCTATTAAGTAATGTGTCTGTTTTCTACATGTATCCCTTCCATGGCATTTTTAATCTAGGAATTTCTTTTCTTATGATAAATTTACTCATGAGATGGTAATGTATTGGCCATAGTTTTTTTTTTTTTTTTATGAAATTGTATTTCTACTAGGAACAAGATGTTAGGCAGAGGAATTACAAACTTACTTTGTTTTAGGTTTATTTAGCCATACAAAAATGTTTTTCCTCTTAGATTCTGGCAAGAAAATCAGCCAATCGGAAAAACATCTGGTGTTAGTTGAATGAAGGAATGTCATAATCAGTAAAAATTACTTATAGGAAAAAAATAGTAAAAAGCTTATGTAGCTTTAACTCTTGGTTTCTTTATGAAAATTATTTTGTTTTATTTTTTAATAAAAATCTTTAATGTTTATTTTTAAGAAAGAGAGAGTACGAGCAGGAGAGGGGCAGAAAGAGAGGGAGACACAGAATCGGAAGCAGGCTCCAGGCTCCAAGCTATCAGCACAGAGCCCCACCTGGGGCTGGAACTCGCGAACCGCAAGATCATGACCTGAGCCACAGTTGGACACCCAACCAACTGAGCCACCCAGGTGCCCGTATTTCTTAAATTTTTAAAAATCTATTTTTGAGAGAGAGAGAGAGAGAGAGACAGAGCATGAGTGGGGGAGGGGCAGAGAGAGGAGAGAGAGAAAGAGAGACACAGAATCTGAAGCAGGCTCCAGGCTCTGAGCTATCAGCACAGAGCCTGATGTGGGGCTCAAAGTCACAAATCACAAGATCATGACCTGAGCTGAAGTCAGACGCTTAACCGGCTGAGCCACCTAGGCGCCCCGGAAAATTATTTTAAGGAGAGGAAGAGCTCTTTATTATTTTATTTTAATTAATTATTTTTAAGTAATCTCTACACCCAACATAAGGCTCATACTCATGACCCTGAGATTAAGAGTCACATGCTCTACTGACTGAGCCAACCGGGCATCCTAAAATTTTATTCTTTTTTTATTTTAAACATGAAAGACCCTTGTTTTCTATTTATTTTTTCAAGTTTATTTATTAATTTTGAGAGAGACAGCACATGTGTGCAGGGTAGGGACAGAGGGAGAGAGAGAGGGAGAGAGAGAATCCCAAGCACGTTCTGCATGTCAGTGTAGAGCCCAGTGTGGGGGCTCGATCTCACAAATGGTGAGATCATGACCTGAGCCAAGATCAAGAGTCGGACACTTAACTGATTGAGCCACCCAGGTGCCCCCTGAAATTTCATTCTTACTCTCTCACTGAAATTTTCCTCCAACCAAAATATTTGACCCATGTTGGACTACCCTTGTATGTCTCAAGTTTTACTCAAGTTCAAGAGTCATAAGCTTTAAACATAGAGCCTGTTTTTAATCGTTTTTGGTGTTAACAACCACTAAAACTTAGTGGCTTAAAACATTTAATTACACCTGGCAGGACTTGTGTTGGTCACTGGAAAAGTCATTCATGAAGCTGCAGTTATCTAGTGACTTGACAGGGACTTGAGTCGTCTAAGATAGCTTCTTAACAGTCTGACACCTGGGTATCACTGTCAGCTGGTACTCTTTTCCACATGGTCTCTCATCATTCAGAAAGCCTGGACGTTTTCTTACATGGTGGCATGAATGTTTCAAGAAGGTAAAGCTTCAGTGTCTTTTAAGGCTTAGCTTTGGAAGTAACAGTGTTCCTTCCACCACATTGTTTTGATTAGATCAAGTCACCATGTCAACTCAGATACAGAGAGTGGGAAAACAGACTGTACCTTTTGAAGGGAGGTGCAGTAAAATCCCATTGCAAAAGGGCATTGCCACAAGGAAATGAGATTTATTGAAAGCTGTTATTATGAGTTTCTACTATGGTCTCCCTCTGGCTCCAGTATATCACGTGCAAAATATCCCCTCCCAGTCCTCATGTGCAGTTCCTCTTGATCCAGAGACCTAGGAACTAAAAAGAAAATTTATCTGCCCCATATACACAGTATACACTGTTGTCACAGGAATAGAATAATGGCAATAGACATTCCCCTAAAAAGGGGGAGATAACACATAGCACGTGGCACATAGCAGTTGTTGGTTCATATCAGTTCTGAAATCTGGCTGGGCACATATTGTCAGGGTCATCTACTCCAAGAGCAGGAAATGTGCCTTGACTGGGAAATGTGACTAGGGAACTTCATGAGAATGGTTCCCTAATCCATTGTTCTCTGTGGTTCTTGGTACCACATTCTGGACTCTTAATGCTGCTTTCTAAGAAGTCTCTCCTTCTACATAAGAAATGTCTTATGAAGCTGAATAGCTTTCTCAGCATACTTCCTTCCTATAGAAAATTGGAATCCCACAGGCCTCTTTTCATTTTGAATAGTCTCTGTCCCTTTTAATCCAGCTGGTACATCTTCCTTTAAAATTTGTAGGATTTTCAGGGTTGCCTGGGTGGCTCAGTCAGTTGAGAACCCAACTTCAGCTCAGGTCATGATCTCACGGTTTGTGGGCTCGAGCCCCGCCTCAGGCTCTGTGCTGACAGCTCAAAGCCTGGAGCCTGCTTCAGATTCTGTGTCTCCCTCTTTCTTTGCTCCTCCTCCTCTCACGCTCTGTCTCTCCTTCCTTCAAAAATAAATAAGCATTAAAAAAAATTTGAATTCCTAGGATTTTCTATGAATCTGATTTGTGTTCTACTATGTCCCCCAAAGCTACAACATTAGAACTCATTTTTTAAGACAGGCCTTTCTCTACTTTGGTTGTGTCAGGCTGTTGTAGCATAATTCCCTTAAGCTTCTTAGAGGACTTTTTGTCTAGTTGAGAGAGTCAAGTAGTCACGGCTTTAAAATTTTCTGAAGTTTGGGGCACCTGGGTGGCTCAGTTGGTTAAGTGTCTTGGTTTCAGCTCAGGTCATGATCTCATGGTTTTGTGAGTTCGAGCCCTGCATTGGGCTCTGCACTGGCAGCATGGACCCTGCTTGGGATTCTGTCTGTCTGTCTGTCTGTCTCTCTCTCTCTCTCTGCCCCTCCCCTACTCGCACTGTCTCAGCCTCTCTCAAGGTAAAAAAAAATAATATTTTTATAAAATTTTCTGAGGTTTTTAAAAGGAGCTTGTAGTCACATCTTTGATCTGATATTTATCCTGTGGGTAGTTCTTATTTTGAGAATCTTAGGGCTTGAGAGACAGATAAAGAATAGTTTTATTTTCCAGTGTGCCAAGTTCTAGGACCGCTATATTTCTTCTACTAATTTTTTTTTTTTGCAAGCTCTACAGTTCCCTCTTTAGTGTATTTCTTACTATCCTTTATCATATGCAGCTAAAAGATGAATTACCACTTTGAAAGCAGCTGATATAAACACGTTTAATGACTAAAGGAAATCAGATTTAAATAATTTAAGAGGAATATGATGACAGTGGCTTAGAGAATGTCAATAAAGAAATAGAAATTATATTAAAAAAAAAGAATCAAATGGAAATTCTGAAGGTGAAAAGTAGAACAACTGAAAAGGTTACCAAAGGAGGAACTCAAAAAATCAAATTGGAGGTCACACACAGAGAGAGAGAATCCATGAACTTGAAGACAGAACAATAGAAATTATCCAATTTGAAGAAAAGAATGAAACAAAATGAGAAGAACTCAAATCTGTGAGATATCAGCTGTGCCAACAATACATACAGTAAAATCTCAGATCGAGGTGGGAGAAAGAGAAAAAAATATTTGAAGAAATAATAGCTGAAATTTTCCAAATTTGATGAAAACCATATATCTATGCATACAAAAATATGAGTGAGTAGGATTAACACAAAGCGGTCTACACCTGGGTACGTTCTTATTGAACTGTTTAAATCCAAATACAAAGAAAAAATATGGAAAGCAAGACAAAAAGACTTCATGATATATAAGGGAACAGCAATATGATTGACAGCTGACTTTTTCACCAGAAACAACAGAAGCCAGAAAGCACTTGGATAACCATTAAAGTGTAGAAAGTAAAATTTGCCAATTAAGAATTGTAGATTCACAAATCAAGAAAATGAAAAAAAAAACCTAAAGAATGGGAGAAATTATTTGTAAATCATATATCTGATAAGGGTCTTATATCCAGAATATTAAAAAAAAAACTTACAAATCAGTTAAAACAAAACAACCCAGTTTTACTCAAGGACTTGAGTAGACATTTCCTCAAAGAGATATACAACGGGCCAACAAACGCATGAAAATATGCTCAACATCATTTATCATTAGGGACAGGCAAAGCAAGACCATAACAAAATACCACGTTATATCCACTAGGATGGGTATAATTAAAAGTAGAAAAAAATAGGAAAATAAGAAGTATTGGCTAGAATGTGGAGAAATTTTTTTTTTTTTTTTAAGTAAACTCTGCCCAACGGACTCGAACTCATGACCTCGAGATCGAGAGTTGCACGCTCTCACTGACTAGCCAGCCAGGTGCCCCCGATGTGGAGAAATTTAAAACTTTTTACCTTGCCGGTGGCAATGTAAATTGGTGCAGTTACTGTGAAAAACAGTTTGGCAGTTCCTTTACAATCTAGAAATTCAACTCCTAGGTAGATACCAAAGTAGTTGAAAGCAAATATTCATAAAAGTACTTGTGCACACATAATGTTCACAGCAGCAGTATTCACAAAGGCCAAAAGGTTGAAACAATCTAACTGCATTGACAGGTGAATGAATAAGCAACATTTGGTATATCCATACAATGGAATATTGCTCAGCCATAAGATGGAATGGATCACTGAGATATAGTACTATATGGATAAACATCAAAAATATTATAAAATGAAATAAGCCAGATATAAAAGATCACATACTGAATGATTCCATTTATGTGAAATATCTAGAATAGGGAAATCTGGGGGCACCTTGGTGGCTCAGTTGGATAAGCTTCCGACTTCAGGTCATGATCTCACAGTTCGTGAGTTTGAGCTCTGCATCAGGCTCTGTGCTGACAGCTCAGAGCCTGGAGTCTGCTTCAGATTCTGTGTTTCCCTTTCTCTCTGCCCCTCCCCTGCTCATGCTCTGCCTCTATCTCAAAAATAAACACTTAAAAAAAATAGAGTAAGGAAATCTATAGTGATAGAATAGTAGTTGGCTAGGTCCTGGGAGTGGGAGGATATGGGGTGGTAGGTCTTGGGATTGATTACTTAATGAAGACTGGGTGTTCTGGGGGAATGAAAACTTTGAAATTAGAGAGACATGGCAGTTGCACAGCATTGTAAACACTAAATGGCATTGAATTGTGTAATCTATGTGAATTTCCTTTCAAAAATAATTTAAGTGAATTCTATATCCAGCAGAGCTATTATTGAAAAATACAGGCAAAATAAAGACATTCTCAGAATAGCAAACACAGAGAATTTGTTGTTAACAGACATGAAATACTGCTTTACATGAAATACTAAAGGAAGTCCTTCAAGCTGAAAAGATATGATTCCAGATGGTAACTTGAAGGAAAAGCACTGTAAAAGTTAATTACAGGAATAAATATAGAAGATTATAAATAGTTTTTTCTCTTATATTAGTTCAACTGAATTAAAAGACCGATGTGTAAGACAATAATTCTAAAACTGTGTTATTGGGATTTTAAGATAAGTATGTAACATATGATAATAGCAAAAAGGAGGAGGGATGAAATGGATTTCTGTTGGAACAAAGTTCCTATATTTTGCCAGAATTAAATAAGTAATAATCTAAAATTGTGATAAGATACTTTTTCTAAACAACAAAAAAATTACAATGATACTCTAGAAAATACCTACTTAAAAGAAAACAGTAAAAGAGAAACAGAAGAACAAAAGACATGAGACATATAGAAAACAAATAGCAAAATGAGAGACATATCCAACTAAATCAAATAATTACATTAAATGTGAATGAGTTACATACTTAAAAGGCATAGATTGTCAGACTGGATTAAAAAAAAAAAGATTGAACTTTATGCTGTGTAGAAGAGGCACACTTTAGATTCAAAGCCACAGACAGGTTGAACATAAATGAATAGAAGATGTACTACATACTAGCCTTAAACAATCCTAGAATGAACCCCCAGTTTGGGGGTGCCTGGGTGGCTTAGTTGGTTGAGTGTCCGACTTCGGCTCAGGTCATGATCTCACAGTTCGTGAGTTTAAGCCCCATGTCGGGCTCTGTGCTGACAGCTCAGAGCCTGGAGCCTGCTTCAGATTCTGTGTCTCTCTCTCTGCCCCTTCCCTATTCATGCTCTGTCTCTCAAAAATGAATAAACATAAAAAAAAAATACAATTTGATTCACAGTAGCATCAAGAAGCGTAAAATACTTGGCAATAAATGTAACAAAAGACTTAATACACTGAAAATTATAATTAAGTAGGCTGCAAACCCAGCATGGGGCTTGAACTCATGACCCTGACATCAGGAGTTCCATGCTCTACCAACTGAGCCAGCCAGGTGCGCTAACACTGAAAATTATAAAACATTGCCAAGAAAAACTAAAGAAGACGTTAAAAAAAAAAAGACATTCCAAGTTCACAGTTTAGACGACTCAGTATTGGGGCGCCTGGGTGGCTCAGTCGGTTAAGCATCTGACTTCGACTCAGGTCACTGATCTCGCGGTCCGTGAGTTCGAGCCCCGCGTCAGGCTCTGGGCTGATGGCTCAGAGCCTGGAGCCTGCTTCCGATTCTGTGTCTCCCTCTCTCTGCCCCTCCCCCCTTCATGCTCTGTCTCTCTCTGTCTCAAAAATAAATAAATATTTAAAAAAATTAAAAAAAAAAAAGACTATTGTTAAGATGGCAGTTTTCTCCAAATTGATCCATAGAATTAGTGTAGTCTCTATCAAAATCCCAGCAGACTTTTTTGCAGAAATTGGCAAGCTGGTTCTAAAATTTTTATGGAAATGCAAAATGAAGAACACAATAAGAGGAGTTACACTTCTGATTTCAAAGTGATATAAAGCTATGTTAATCAAGCCAGTGAGTTATTGCATAAAGATATACCTATAGATTAATGTAACAGTATAGAGAATCCAAAAATAAATGCTTACATTTGTGGTCAGTTGATTTTCAATAAAGGCAATTTAATGGGAAAAGAATAGTGTTTTAAACAAATGGTATTGAAACAATTGGATATCTGCATGATAAAAGATATACAACTGCGCCTCCAACTGTATACCAGAAATAACTCAAAATGGATCATACACTTAAATGTAAGAACTAAAATTATAAAACTTCTAGAAAAAAACATGGCAGATAATATTTATGACCTTTGGTTAGGCAGAGTTCATATACAGTTTTCCCCTGCCATCTGAAAGTAGAGTGTTCCTGTGAAATCTTTTGTAAACTGAAATGGTGCAAAGTGAAGAAGCAATTATTATTAATCTATATGGGAAATTTATTGAGTGTTCCTAGACCCTCCCCCCCCAAAAAAAAATCTCTTCAGTTTTTCTGATGCCTTAGGATACATCTTTCTAATAGATGCACAAAATAAATCTAGATAGAGCACAGAGGCTCACAGACACAGGTCAAAGTTGTAGCACCTTGACACTGAGATGCTGACTGCAGTTCTTGGGGAAGGAACTTGGCAGCACCACTCTCACTGCTCTAGGCGCACACTATCTTTGTAATGGCTCACTGTAAAACAAACACTGAACACTCTTTTCACTTTTTGACTTTTTTCATAAAAGCGAAGGTCCTCTTCAGTTATCTTGGTTATCAGTTAAGAGATGATATCAGTTTATTAGTTAAAAACAGCTACAAATGTAGGTCTTTCATAAAAGCAAAGTCACATAACAGACTTTGAAAAAGTAGGGAATTCTTATATGTGACATCAAAAAAAGCATGATCCATTAAAAAAAGGTAAATTGGACTTTATCAAAATTAGAAACATTTGTCCTTCAGAAGATACCATCAAGAAATAGAAAACATGGGGCGCCTGGGTGGCGCAGTTGGTTAAGCGTCCGACTTCAGCCAGGTCACGATCTCGCGGTCCGTGAGTTCGAGCCCCGCGTCGGGCTCTGGGCTGATGGCTCAGAGCCTGGAGCCTGTTTCCGATTCTGTGTCTCCCTCTCTCTCTGCCCCTCGCCCGTTCATGCTCTGTCTCTCTCTGTCCCAAAAATAAAATAAACGTTGAAAAAAAAAATTAAAAAAAAAAAAAAAGAAATAGAAAACACAACCCACAGAATGGGAGAAAATATTTGCAGACCATAGAGTCGGTAAAGGGTCTGTGTGTGTATATATATATGTATATATATATATATACATATATATATATATATATATACATATACATATATATATACATACATACATATAGGCCCATTATATATACAGAGTCCTTAAATATATAAAGAACACTTGGGGTGCCTGGCTGGCTCAACCTGAAGAGCATGTGACTCTTGATCCTTGGGGTTGTGAGTTCAAGCCTAACGTTGGGTGTAGAGATTACTAAAATAAATAAATAAGCTTTAATAAATATATATATCAATCAAATGATTTGAATACATATTTCACCAAAGAAGTCATTTGGCTAACATGAAAAGATGCATTAGTAGTTAGGGAAAAGCAAATTGAAACCTTGATATACCAACTGGCTAAAGTTTAAAAGATAGATAAGAACAAGTGATAGCAAAAATATGGACACACTGGGTGATGGGTATTGAGGAGGGCACCTTTTGGGATGGGCACTGGGTGTTGTATGGAAACCAATTTGACAATAAATTTCATATATTGAAAACAAAAAACAAAAAAAAAATATGGACACACTGGAACCCTCATACATTACTGATGAGAAGGTAAAATGGTCTAGCCACTTTGGAAAATAATTCATCGCTTTCTTTAAAAGTTTTTTTTTAATATAATTTATTGTCAAGCTGGCTAACATACAGTGTATACGAGTGTGCTCTTGGTTTTGGAGGGTAGATTCCTGTGATTCATCACTTACATACAACACCCTATATTCATCCCAGCAAGTGCCCTCCTCAATGCCCATCACCCATTTCTTTTTTTTTTTTATTAAAAAAAAAATTTTTTTTAACGTTTATTTATTTTTGAGACAGAGACAGAGCATGAATGGGGGAGGGTCAGAGAGAGAGGGAGACACAGAATCTGAAACAGGCTCCAGGCTCTGAGCAGTCAGCACAGAACCTGACGCGGGGCTCGAACTCACGGACTGCGAGATCGTGACCTGAGCCGAAGTCGGATGCTTAACTGACTGAGCCACCCAGGTGCCCCCATTTCTTTAAAAGTTTAAAATAAACTGAGGCACTTGGCTGGCTCAGTTGGTGAGCATGTGACTCTTGATCTCGGGGCTGTGAGTGAGCCCCATGTTGGGTTTAGAGATTACTTTAAAAAAATTTGTCTTTGTTTTTTTTTTTTTTTTTTTTTGTTTTTTTTTTTGAAAAAAAAAAAGGGGGCTTGGGGGGGGGGGGGAATCTTAAGGGGCACCTGGGTGGCTCAGTCATTTGAGCATTAGACTCTTGATTTTTGCTCAGGTCATGATCCCAGGGTCTTGGGATGGAGCCCTGCATCAGACTCCGCACTGAGCGTGGAGCCTCCTTGAGATTTTTTCTGCCGCCCCCCCCCCCCCCGCCCTCCCTCACTCTCTCTCCCTTTCTCTCTCTCTCTCTTTCCTCTCCCCTTCTGTCCCTCCCCTACTCGCTCATGCTCTCAAAATCAGGTCTTAAAAATTTTTTAAGTTTAAACTTGGGGCACTGCTGAGTAGCTCAGTCGGTTAAGCATCTGACTTTGGCTCAGGTCATGATCTCACAGTTGGTGGGTTCAAGCCCTGCATTAGGCTTTGTGCTGACAGCTCAGAGCCTGGATCCTGCTTCAGATTCTGTGTCTCTTTCTCTTTCTGCTCCTCCCCCTCCCATGCTCAGTCTCTCGAAAATAAATAAATGTTAAAAAAATTTTGTTTTAAACAAACAACATAGACTACAACCCAGCAGTTCTCCATCTTAGATTCTATACATAAGAAATTAAAACATATATCAACCCAAAGACTTAGAATAATCATAGAAGCATTATTCATGACCATTAAAAAAATTATAGCAGGGGTGCCTGAGTGATGGCTCAGTCATTTAAGCGTCCCACTTCAGCTTGGGTCAGGATCTCCTGGTTTGTGAGTTCTAGCCCCACATGGAACTCTGCACTGGTGGTGCAGAGCCTGCTTGGGATTCTCTCTCTCTCCTTCCTTCTCTCTCTCTCTCTCTCTCTGCCCCTTCCCCACTTGCACTCTCTTTATCAAAATAAATAAACTTTAAAAAAATATATATTAAATTTATAGCAATCTTGATGTTTGTCAGCTGAAATGGATAAACAAAATATGGCATTTCACAAACTGAAGTAGTATTCAACAGTATTTTTATACTGGAATGAACTATTGGTGCATGCTACAACATGGATGAGCTTCAGAAATGCAGAATAAAGGAAGCCAGATGCAAAAGTGAGATGTTTTTTGTTTCCATTGTTTTTGAATGTCCAGAAAAGGAAAATCTAAAGAGACAGAAAGCTAATTAGTGGTTGCTTGAGGTTGGATATCAGCAAATGAATGGATTGCAAATAAGCATGAGGGATATTTGGGGGGATGATGGAAATTCATAGAAAATGTGATCGTTGCACAGCTTTACAGATTTACTAAAAATTATTGAATGTACATTTAAAACCAGTGAACTTTATGGTATGTGAATTATTTAAAGCTGTTAATAAATACTATATACATATAAAATTGCATAATCGTGAAAACAGTAATTAACAACTTTTTTTAAACAAGAAATTTAATGTAGCTCATATTCCTTGAAATAAATGGGCCATAAGCCGAGTCTCCAAACTTTTGTTTCTTCAGATATTTTGTTTTTTCCCCAGATATTTCAGTTGTTAAGTCGTTTGTTGTAATGATTATCAGTTTGTTACTGTGCTGATGTCATATGTGTTTTAATTACCAAGTTTAGGGTCACATTCAATTTATTAAATATTTTTATTTAAAAAATTGGGGGCAAGGCACTCTACCATAAAGATACAAAGTGATAAAATCATGGAAACCTGCTAGGAATTTATAGTCAGAGGAGTATTAACAGATCCCTACAGTATAGCATTCACTGGTTCACCTGTTTCTAGGCACTGTGTGTTGGTTGCTGACTATACAGTGGCCCCTGTGTAGAGGAAAGGCCCCTTTCCTCTCAGATTTTATAGTCTGATATAAGGAGTGCTACATTAGCTCAGAACTGGTGTTCTGAACTTTGGAGTGCTTTGTGGTTTTGTAGGGGAAGAAACAGTTAGATCCTGTTAGGGAGATTGGGAAAGGCTTCATGGCCTATGCATGTCCAGTGGATGTCAGTCTGTTTCTGCTGATAGAATAGGCAAGTTGGGTTGCACAGGTGCTTTAGAGAAAATAGTATAAACCACAGCACAGAGCCTGCTTGAAGAGAAGCAAATGGTCCTTAAGTTCTATTTTATTTGTTTTCCTCCATTGGTTATACTTTACTATATATAGTTAAAACTTGCTCTGGATTAAAAAATGTAACATTGGGGCGCCTGGGTGGCGCAGTCGGTTAAGCGCCCGACTTCAGCCAGGTCACGATCTCGCGGTCCGTGAGTTCGAGCCCCGCGTCAGGCTCTGGGCTGATGGCTCAGAGCCTGGAGCCTGTTTCCGATTCTGTGTCTCCCTCTCTCTCTGCCCCTCCCCCGTTCATGCTCTGTCTCTCTCTGTCCGAAAAATAAACGTTGGAAAAAAAATGTAACATTATTTTATAAAGTGCAAAAGATGCTTTTGATTTAATTGTAAATCAAAAATTAGGGGTGCCTGGGTGGCTCAGTCAGTTGAGCGCCTGGCTCAGGTCATGATTTCATGGTTCATTGGTTTGAGCCCTACATCGGGCTCTGTGCTGACAGTTCAGAGCCTGGAGCCTGCTTCAGATTCTGTGTTTCCCTCTCTCTCTGCCCCTCCCCTTCCCGTGCTCTGTCTCTTAAAAGAAAATAAACATTAAAAATTTCTAAAAATGAAATAATTTTAATTGTCCTAAATTCAGAAATGTTAAATTTTTATTTAAAAAAAATTTTAATTTTTTTAATTGGAAAAATACATATAACTTAAAATTTGCCATCTTAATCATTTTTAAGTGTACAATACACTCAACAGTGTTTGTGTAATTAATCTCTAGGACTCTTCATCTTGCAAAACAAGAGATGTCACTTTGTTTGTTTGTTTGTTTGTTTGTTTGTAGTTAGTAGGCTTCATGCCCAGCACAGAGCCCAGCATGGGGCTTGAACTCATAACCCTGAGATCAGGGCCTGAGATGAGATCAAGAATCGGACACTTAACCAACTGAGCCACCCAGGCACCCCAAAAGATGCCTTTTAAAATCTAAAGCAAGTAGAGGCGCCTGGGTGGCTCAGTCGGTTGAGTGTCCAACTTCAGCTCAAGTCATGATCTACGGTTGGTAGGTTTGAGCCCCGTGTCCGGCTCTGTGCTGACAGCTTGCTCAGAGCCTGGATCCTGCTTTAGATTCTGTGTCTCCCCTCTCTGCCTCTCCCCCGCTCGCATTCAGTCTCTATCTCTCAAAAATAAATAAATGTAATAAAAAAATTAAAATCTAAAATAAGTAAATTTAGGTGCATGTATCAGAGACCCAAATTAAAAGTGGCCTAAATATGATAAAATTTTATTTTTCTGTCATATAAAGTCCAGAGGCATGGTGTCTCTGTAAGTCATTTACAGGCTTTTTCTAATTTTTTGCTTATCTTTAAAATTGTGGCCTTCAACTTCGTGATACAAAATGGAGTTCGGTCATCATAACCAGATTCCAAGCAGCAAAATTAAAGAAGGAGTAAGAAGGGGCATACCTTCTCTCTATTAAGGACATTCCTGAAATTGCACACATCACTTTTTCTTCTACCCATTGGCCAGAACTTAGTAACCTGGCTTTATCTAGCTGCAAGGGAAATAAAATCTTCTTTCCATATAGCCATGTACTAGCTAAAAATTGGGAATTCTGTTACTCTAGAAGAAGAGAATGGATAACTAATATTCTCTACCAAAATAGTCATTAAATTTTGTATTTTTTCTATAAAGCTGAATCAGATCTTTTAGATTTCCTTTTTTGGAGATGGTAACCATACTCTAATTTAGTCAGCAGGGGTCACTGTTGAGCAAGTAGTTTCTTTACTATTTACTTTGTTAAACCTATCTGCCATTATATTTCTCAACTATATAATTTATAAAAAAACAATTATAGCTTCATACACAGCAACAATAAATGCCAGTGTATGACAAACCATGTCACTTAGATTTTTAAAAACCTGAATATTTAAGAATGTCCTATGTCTAGATAAATGCTTTTGCAGTGTCTGTTCAGGGGATGATGTTCTACAATTAATAGAGAACAAACTAGTTGCTTTCATGTTTTCCCCATGACCACATCCTTGTAATTGTTTGTGGATAGATTAGAAAAATCCATAATGTTACATTCCCTTGTTAAAAATACATAATGCTATATTCCCATGTTAAAAACCAGATTACCTAAGAGTGTCAAACATTTGATCAGTCACTTCCCCTACAACAATTATATCTAAAATTCTTCACAAATTTGTTGTAATTCATTATATGCCCTGGTCCTAACTTGTTTTGACAACCTTTATATTTTACATGAGAAACCTTAAGTTTAGATTCAGCTAATAGTAAAATATCTAAAACATATATTCTGTCATTTGTATGAAACATTTTACCAGCAGTGCCATGAACTGGAGGAAAAGGCATTTGGGTTTCCTAGAAAACATCTAAAATTATTATGTTTACCTCTAGGATTATTTTTTAAGCTCCTGCTGTGTCACTTCAAATAATAAAATATTCTGATTGTGTTATATAGATCTTATAGAGCTGTAACTTCTTAAGTCCTGAGATCAGCAATCTGCTTCATCTGGTCCATTGGTTCTCATACTTTAGGAAGCATTGGTGTCACCTGAAGGGCTTCTAAAATATGAATTGCCCTGGGGCGGCTGGGTGGCTCAGTCAGTTAAGCCTCTAACTCTTGGTTTATGCTCAGGTCATGATCTCACGGTTCATGAGTTTGTGCTGACAGCTCTGAGCCTGGAGCATGCATGGGATCCTCTCTCCCTCTCTCTGCCCCTCCCCTGTTCATGCTCTCTCTCTCTCTCTCTCTCAAAATAAATAAACTTAAAAAATTATAATAAAAAATACAGCTTCCCCTTATTTTTCTCCACCTCCTCTTCACCCCATTTCTGTTACTATAGGTCTGGGGTAAAGCGCAAGAATTTACCTTTCTAACAAAGTCCCAGTTGATGTTGATGCTACTGGTCAGATGACCACAGGTTGTGAACCACTGATTTTATCCTTTCTTGCAAACTTGAGGTAGAATATATATGTACAGAAGGAAGAGGAGGAATATGTAAATCTGGACAGATATCCTCTAAGCCTGGTGTTTCCCAAATCCTCCCAGGACACTGTATTCTTTTTTCCCTTTGCTTACCTTCATGCTCCCACAGAGACAACACCATTCAGTCTATACAGACTGATGCAAGGAGAGAAATTACTGCTGGGTGTGATTTTTGTTCCTTTTTATATCTAGAGTTCTAGAAGTCCTGTGAATAACATATGGCAGGTGTATGGGGTTTTTTTAGTCAATTTTATTGTGTATATTCAAGAGAGCAAAATGCTTTACTAAGTGAGATATGTAGCATTTAATAAACACTTAGAGTACACAAGATAAAGAGTTTAGCATTTTTAATATATAAATGTTTGTCTTTTTGTGGATTTGAGTTGGGCAGAGTGTAGTAGATTGGGTGTTTAGTGAGTCTGTTTTGTACTTAAAAGCTTTTTTTCCCCAAAGATCTTAAGCTTAAGATATATGTTGTGTGCTTACTCTGAAAAGGCTCCCAGGTCTCCATTTATACTTTAGCTTTCTTTGCACGACATTGTTATTTATGTCATCAACCCTTGATTATTCCAGTTTTTAAATGCATTATAACTCCTTCATGCATTCTTCTCTATGAAAGTACCCAGAGAGGAATGATCATAATGACATAGCGTTTTAGAAGTTACATCATTTGAGAAGAACTTAAACTTGTTGAGGAGGGAATATGATGGCTTCATTTGAAAGATTGCCTTATAGAAGAAAGATGATTTTTTAATAGCTTCCACTAATGGGTAGAAATTATGAGGAAGTAGATTATTCTTTGATGTCAGATAATTTCCTAAAACATGTTATTGTCAGTTAATAGCATTGCTCTTATTATAAGATTATCTGTTACACTGAAACTTGATAGTCCAACTTTCCATCACCAAGTCTTTTTGCTTCTTCAAAAATCCTTCTTTTCTCCAGTGTCTTTTTTTTTAATTTCCACCAGCCCTGTAATCTCACAGACACCTTCATCATCTTTTATTTGAACTATAATTTCAATATATTACTAGTTTATGTCCTTGCTATCAACCCAAAGTTTAATTTCCTTACGTTTCTCTTCTCTACAGGATTGTTTCAAATTTCTAGCTTGATATACAAGTTTCCTTCATGACCAAACCCCACTATCCACGTAACAGTTCATTCATTAAATTTATTGAGTTCCTACCATGTATCAGGCTCTGTGCTCAATCCTGGAAATATCATGAGCAAATGTGAAAGCCATGGCCCCTACCCTCATGGAACTTTCCATTTATTTAGCTAGAAATAGGTTGTTAGAGTTACCAGAAAATATTTATTGTAATTACTCTGGATGTCTGGGATTCTTGCCAATACTTTACCCTACCTCTTTACTTCCCTTCTGTTACTTTTTCTACTTTGAATCATGAAATGCTAAGGCCTTCGTGCTTTCATACATCTTATCTCCCCCTTTTTCCTAATTAACTTCTGGCCTTCCTTTAAGACCCAGTTTAGATGTCCTCTGTGGGCAGAATTAGTTATTTTTTCCCTTGCTCTCAGATACCTCTTGTCATTTATCTCTAATAATTAATAAAGTATTCACTTATTTCTGTGTTCGTTGTAGAGCCAGAGCTCCTGAATTACAGAGATAACGTCTCCTTTTCCTTGGATCTCGTTGCCCTGAAAAGTGCCTGATTTGACAGGGTGTTCAGTAGATGTTCATTGCCTGAAGTCAGGAGACATCTGTGTAATACTTAATAGCAGGGACTGTACATACTTCAGCCTCAGTGACATGTGTTTTCTGTTTTTACTCTGCTTTTTATTGAGTATAGGTGTTTGGTTTTTTATGTGGCTTACTGCACAAGCTTACAGTCTTAATCTCCTTTGTGGAAGAAATGGTGGCTCTGTTTAAAAGTACCCATTGTGGACGGCGCCTGGATAGCTCAATTGGTTGAGCATCTGACTTTGGTTCAGGTCGTGATCTTGCAGTTCGTGAGTTCGAGCCCTGCATCTGGCTCACTGCTTTGGCTCTTCTGTTTCCCTCTCTTTGCCCCTTCCTCGCTTGCTCTCTCTCTCTCTCTCTCTCTTTCAAAAATAAATAAAACATTTTTTAAAAAGTATCCATTGTGGGTTATTTGATTAATTTGTTAAATGATCAGTTGTGTGCATCAAAATTGCATGTGGTTATGAAGCATTACCGGTTTTCTGCATGTTACATAAAACTCAGAAGAGAATGTTCCCTATCCCAGTTTCTGATCATCTGCTTAAACAAGTAAATGTGACTTAGATTTGGAGAATTACCTTATCAGCACAGAGCCCGATACATGGTAGGAACTCATGTTCTAATGAATGAATCTGTTACATGGATAGTGGGGTTTGGTCATGAAGGAGACTTGTATATCAAGCTAGAAATTTGAAACAATCCTGTAGAGAAGAGAAACATAAGGAAATTAAACTTTGGATTGGTAGCAAGGCATTTTTATTTTATTTTATTTTATTTTTTAATGGTTTGTTGTTTTTTTTTGTTGTTTTTTTTTTTTTAACTTATTTTTGAGACTGAGAGACAGAGTCTGAACGGGGGAGTGGCAGAGAGAGAGGGAAACACAGAATCCGAAGCAGACTCCAGGTTCTGAGCTGTCAGCACAGAGCCTGACACGGGGTTCGAACTCCACAGACTGCGAGATCATGACCTGAGCCGAAGTTGGACACCCAACTGACTGAGCTACCCAGGCACTCTTCTTAATGGCACTTTTATTTTTTTATTTATTTTTACTTTTATTTTTTTTAACGTTTATTTATTTTTGAGACAGAGAGAGACAGAGCATGAACGAGGGAGGGGCAGAGAGAGAGGGAGACACAGAGTCCGAAGCAGGCTCCAGGCTCCGAGCCATCAGCCCAGAGCCCAAGCCCTATGTGGGGCTCGAACTCACGGACCGCGAGATAGTGACCTGAGCTGAAGTCGGACGCTTAACCGACTGAGCCACCCAGGCGCCCCTAATGGCACTTTTAAATGGTCACTGTACAGTAATGTGATTTTAAGCAACGAGACCTTTTGCAATTCGGTTTCCTTGTGTGGAAAATGAAGATTAAGGATAATATGAAGATTCAGTACATTAATACATGAAAAACACTTAAAATGATAACTGCCACATAATGTCATCCCTCTGATTGTTAGTAATTTTTTCTACAGACAAGGAACAAATTAAATGTCTCAGATGTTTTTCAGGCTAAAGAGTCTCTGAAAATATGACTTTAGCTTATTATACCCACTATACTTGCCCACCCCTCTCTTTAGAGGATTGCCTCTAAACTTTGAGTTGAACATAATAAAATGTTAAGTAACACTAACTGATTTTGTTTTTGCAGATGTTCTCAAATAGTGATGAAGCTGTAATCAATAAAAAACTTCCCAAAGAACTCCTATTACGGTAAGTCTGAATGCTGATTTTAGTTTGGTTGTGTGTGTGTCATATGGTCTATTTAAAAATTTTTAGACTTGTTGATAATTTCCATGTATGTATAGGATCTGGATTATCTGAATTTGTAAATTTGTTGGTTGTTTTGTTAATCTTAACTGTTTTCTAGATATGAATCAAAATTTTAAATGTTTAGTAACAGTTCTCTCCTGATTTGTACTTATATATGATTTTGTTTACTTGTTTTCTTTTGCCCTATTCTTAGATAGAATGTGAAGGAGATAATACATTTTATTTTATTATAGTGCTCATCTTTTTTAAATGTTTGTTTATTTTTGAGAGAGAGACAGAGCATGAGCGGGGAGTGGGGGGCAGGGGGGGTGAGCAGAGAGAGGGAGACACAGAATCCAAAGCAGGCTCCAGGCTCCCAGCTGTCAGCACAGAGCCCGATACAGGGCTGGAACCCACCAACCATGAGGTGACCTGAGCCAAAGTCGGACACTTAACCTACTGAGCCACCCAGGTACCCCAGTGCTGATTTTTTGAAGTGATTCTGATCCATCCCTTGCCCCCACTTCTTATTCCTAAAGTCAAATATGACCATGAAGTAACTTGTATTTGCAACAAAATATTATATATATTGAGGTACTGTAAAGAAGAGTTACAGACCTTTATTTTAAAGATAAAAAGGTAAAAGTGATTTTAAACTCCTTCTATTACAGTTATAATTTCACCCTCCTTATTTTTAGTTAGTTCTCAAGAAATTACATTTGGGATCACCCACAACATAAAACACAAAACCCCTAATTTACATGCATCTGACCTAGGAATCACCTAGGAAAAAACTAGGGGAGTTGTTTTCAGTGCCCATTATTTGGGTACTTAATCATCCCATTCTTTGTTCACTTATGTTGAATATCGTGACTTAGAAAGAAAGGTACATTTTAGGGGTGGCTGGGTGGCTTAGTCTGTTAAGCGTCTGACTTTGGCTCAGGTCATGATCTCACAGTTTGTGAGTTCGAGCCCCACATCGGGCTCTGTGCTGACAGCTTAGAGCCTGGAGCCTGCTTCAAACTCTGTCTCTGTCTCTCTCTCTCTCTCTCTGTTCCTCCCCCACTCATTCTCTCTCTCTCTCTCCCGTTCAAGAATAAATTTTAAAAAATTTTTTAAAAAGAAAGAAAGGTACATTCCCTTTTGCAAATGTTGGAAGTTAACAAGTTGTACTGGAACATCCATTTCTTGGTCTGAGCTGCTGCCACAGTCTAGCTCATAACCAGCCCAATCCATGCTCACGGTGGAAAATAATCTTGCCCTGTTGCCGATAAAGAAAAGTATTCCTGGCATTTCTAAGGATTTGCACGTCTGACTCCTTCACTACTTTGCAAGCGGGGACTGTATTCTAAATCTTTATGTAATACTTTATACAATGGAGATACTAAGAAAAACTAACTGAATTGAACTTGGAATGGATTTTTCCATGGAAGCAATGCATTCATACATGCAGGTTGACTATAGTTGAAATAATAGCAATACGTGCTAAGCTACTCAGAACTGTTGGAGATGTATCCTAGATATCTTGAGTATCCCTCAAATTTTAGCAAAATTATAATGGCACCATCTTAAAGAAAAATATTTTTAAATGGGTTATATTCTTTTTAAAAAAAATTTTTTTTAAGCGTTTATTCAGTTTTGAGAGACAGAGTTGGGGAGTGGGCAGAAAAAGAGGGAGGCACAGAATCAGAAGCAGGCTCCAGGCTCTGAGCTGTCAGCACAGAGCCCAACACGGGGCCTGAACTCACAAACCGTAAGATCCTGACCTGAGCCAAAGTTGGCCGCTTAACCAACTGAGCCACCCAGGTGCCCCTAAATGGGTTATATTCTTTACTGTTATTATGAACTGAGTACACTAAGACATACTTCAATTTTTTAAATACTGGCTTTACATTCTACTATAGTAGTTTACTTAAAGACTTACTAAGATTCAGGGAAATTAATCCTTTGGTAATTAGCTGCACCGTCTTATGGTTTACGTTTTTTTTGTTGGAGTTTTTCTCCATGGAAGACAGACATAAAGGCCACATACTGTATAATTCCACTTATATGAAATATCTAGGATAGACAGATCCATGGAGTTAGAAGTTGCCAGGGTCTGTGGTGAGGGATGATGGGGAGTGACTGCTAGTGGGCACAGGGTTTCTTTTGGGAATGATGAAATGTTCTGAAATTAGTGATTATGGCTGCACAACACTGTGGATATAAATGTCCCATCTTCTTCAGTACAGATTACTAACCACTCCCATATAAATATAGATACCCCCAACTTATGTACCTCAATTCCTAAAACAATAAGTTTATTTAATGCAACAAACATTTTTGAATTGCTAAAATGCCCCTGCTTTTTCCTATCATCTACCGTATAGTACCTTTATGTGGAGTTTCATAATTGAAAGATCATGTTTCTGCAAACACATCACTAATCCCTGAGCAATTTGTATAAATATAATATTATGCCTAGGGAGGCATAAGTGAGAAACTTTATAAGTAATGATCCTAGTTAGACTTTAGTAACCTTTTCTCCACAAAAGAAAACACTATAGACAGACATGGCTGGAGGCCAAATGCAGACCTAGGAGATTCTGAAGCATGTGTCTCAACAATCCTAATTCCATTGTTAGAATGTACTGACTGGGGTTCTGAATATCAAGATCCCAAATGAGTTAGCTTTTCACCTGGATTTTAACATTACAGTACATTAAAAAGAAAGAAAAGAGAGAAGACAAATATAAGAGCTTGGTCTTTCCAGTCCTGATTTGGCTCCCTAGTAAGATGAATGTGATCTATGTCAGGGCTTAAATCTCTTCTTCCACTCCATATGTAGTCCATCCAAATATCTACTATTATTTTGTAAATTTTGACTTCTATTTATTCTACGTACTTGACAATGAAGATAATTATCTTTAGAAACCCAATATAAAGATTGATGGGATGGGCTGCCAGGTTTTAGTGAGAGCAGTGTTTTTTTGTTGGGGGGTGAGCTCACAATAAACATTTACTTGTCCAAATATCATAACATTAACTTAAATTAAAACATCAGGGAGCCTGGGTAGCTCAGTTAGTTGGGCGTCCAACTCTTGCTTTGAGCTCAAGTCATGAGCTCATGGTTGATGGGTTCAAGGTTCGAACTCTGTGTCTGACTCCGCATTGACAATGCAGAGCCTGCTTGGGATTCTGTTTCCTCTCTCTGCCCCTCTCTCACTCTCATCGTCTCCCCCCTCTCAAAATAAATAACTTGAAAAAAAAACCCCAGTGGAGTTATAAATATAGATCTATAGCATAAATCAAGAGGAAATTAAATTGTTATCTCTATAATAAGCCAGAATAATAAACTACATTATACTTAGCACCTTCCTGTTTTTCATCATCTTCAGGCTAAGTACCTAAGATCATGTTGACAGTGGTCCTTTTCTCTACACTTTAATGCTTTACATAACTCATTCTGAAATACCCATGTCTGTAACCAGAATGGTTAAGTGACGCATGATAACAACACTTATGTGGTGAGCATTTCATAATGTATACAAATCACTGTGTTGTACTCTTTTTTTTTTTTTAAGTAGGCTCCACGCCTAGTGTGGGGCTTGAACTCACAACCCTGAGATCAAGAGTTGTGTGCTGTACAGACTGGGCCAGCCAGATGCCCGATAGCTAGAATGGTTAAGATCAAAGAGATAGGAAGACTGAGATGGAATGAAGGGTCTGCTGTTGTCTAAGGATCTTCTTGATTGCTTCAATTAAAGTCTTTCCCCATTTCTTCTCAATAGACTGTTGAAAAACTGGCCTGGCTTTAGGCTACCCAGATTAAAAAAAAACTTTTTTAACTTTTATTTTTGAGAGACAGAGACAGCATGAGTGGAGGAGGAGCAGAGAGAGAGACACACACACAGAATCTGAAGCAGGCTCCAGGCTCTGAGCTGTCAGCCCAGAGCCCGACGTGGGGCTCAAACTCACCAACTGTAAGATCATGACCTGAGCCAAAGTCAGATGCTCAACTGACTGAGCCACCCAGGCTCCCCAAGGCTGCCCAGGTTTAAACAAAGTAGACCTCACCTTCCCCACTCCTGATAAAGAATACCGAGAGACAAAAAGACAACTGAGACATCATGTGGAAGAAGATAGGGTCTAATTATACATAAAACTCATTATGGTACAAAAAAAGAAAGCCCAAGTCCTTAATACTAAATCCCTGGTAGAGAACATGGGACTGATTGATAAAATCAATACTGAAAGTAGATTTTGGGATATGGTTACCTATAGTATGGTTCTGTAAAAAGGATTTATTCCTAACTTCATTTGGCTTCAGTCTTATGACAAATATCCCAAACCTTCTTGAACAGCACCTCTTAACATAATTCTTATTAAAAAAGTTAAAAAACACAGAGTGGTCCTGGAGAGGGTATAACTGGATAATTCAAGTCATACAACGGGTATGTCCATAGGTACAACTTTTTTGGAGAGTAATTTGACAGTGTACTTTAAGAGATACACATATTATAACCTGTAGAAGCAAACATATGAGTAAAAATGGTTTGCAGAATTTTCATGGCAGCGTTATTTGAAATTATGAAAAGTTAGAAACAGTTTTAATATACATAAGTAAAAATGCTTAAATAAATTATGGTATATTCAGTCAGTCATTGGACTATTTATTGTACTTAGCTGCCTTTTAAAAGAATAAGGTAAAGAGGACGCCTGGGTGGCACAGTCAATTAAACTTCCGACTTTAGCTCAGGTCATGATCTTACCACTCATGAGTTCGAGCCCTGAACTGTGCTATGCTGACAGCTCAGAGCCTGGAGTCTGCTTTGGATTCTGTGTCTCCCTCTCTCTGCCCCACCCCGCTCACGCTTTGTCTCTCTGCTCTTCAAAAATAAATAAACACTAAAACTTAAAAATAAATAAAGAATGAGGTAGAGCTACATGAGCTGACCTAAAAAGATGTCAATGATTATGTATTTTTTTAAGTTTATTTATCTTGAGAGAGACAGAGTGTGCACATGGGTGCAAGCAGGTGAGAGGCAGAGAGAGAGAATCCCAAGGAAGCTCCAAGCTGTCAGCACAGAGCCCGACATGGGGTTTGAACCCACGAACTGTGAGATCATGACATGAGCCAAAATCCAGAGTCAGATGGTCAAATGACTGAGCCACCCAGGTGCCCCAAGATGTCAAATTATTAAATGACGGAAACAAAAACAAGTTGTGGGAGCATATTTATATCATGTTTTCATTTTTGAAAAATATAAAATACGCATACATGAAGATGTGCTAAGTACTGTACATATTATATATCTAGATATAAGTAGATACATCTGCTACCTTTGGAGGGAAGAATAGGCTTTTGGCAGGGGGTATTGAGAGAGCAGGGATAAAAAAGCCATTTGTTTACCACTTTGTATTTTTCTTTCCTTTTTTTTTTTTTTAACGTTTATTTATTTTTGAGACAGAGAGAGACAGAGCATGAACAGGGGAGGGTCAGAGAGAGAGGGAGACACAGAATCCGAAACAGGCTCCAGACTCTGAGCCGTCAGCACAGAGCCCGACGCGGGGCTCAAACTCATGGACCGTGAGATCATGACCTGAGCCGAAGTCGGAGGCTTAAACCGACTGAGCCACCCAGGCGCCCCTGTATTTTTCTAAGTGTTTGTTTTGTTTTGTTTTTGTTTTTTTTGAGTTTATCATTTATTTTGAGAGAGAGGGAGAGAGAATCCTAAGCAGGCTCTGTGCTGTCAGCTCAGAGCCCGACACAGGACTCTATAGTCCTGGACTGTGAGATCATGACCTGAGATGATATCAAGAGTCTCTCAGTCAATCATCTGAGCCACCCAGGCTCCCCTTGTTCCAAAAGGTTTTGGGGGCACCTGGATGGCTCAGTTGGTAAAGCATCTGACTTCGGCTCAGGTCATGATCACACAGTTCGTGAGTTTGAGCCCCGCATTGGGCTCTGTTCTGACAGTTCAGAGCCTGGAGCCTGTTTCCAATTCTGTGTCTCCCTCTCTCTCTGACCCTCCCCAACTTGTGCTCTGTCTCTCTCCCTGTCAAAAATAAATAAAACCTTTAAAAAAATAAAAAAATTTTAGGGGCACCTGGGTGGCTCAGTGGGTTAAGTGTCTGCCTTTGGCTCAGGTCATGATCTCACGGTTCATGAGTTCGAGCCCCACAACCAGGCTCTCTGCTGTCCATGCAGAGCCCGCTTCATATCCTCTGTCTCCCCCCCTCCCTGGCTCGCTCTCTCTCTCTTTCTCTCCCCCTGTCTCAAAATAAATAAACTTAAAAAAAAGAAGTTTTTTTTTAAGAGACTAGATGCAGATCTTTGGCTACATGATGTGTTAAGGCCTGCTCCGAATTTAAAGTTCTGATACTTGTCTACTGTCTGGTGGAAACTACACCACATTTTCAAAATTGCAAACTTCTTATTCCTCACAAGAGACCATCAGTTTGCAGGAACGGTTCATTAAAGCTGTATGCTAGTGTCTTTTATTGTCAAACTACAGATGTAGGTTTACTAGATGCAGGTTTTACCCCTGTTGTAAGTGAGAGGACTTTAGGTATAATTATGACAGTTTGGTTATTCATGATCTTGTGAAGAATTCTGCTAAAAGCAATGTATGTTACCTGTAGCTATCATGGACAAGAGCTTTGACTCTTTGGTTTAGATTCTGTTACGGATTAAACTATAAGAGCTCTCTATACATATTTGGTTATTAATGTGAACATAAAGACCATACATTCCACATTAATAACTGGGTCATAGTTGGCAGACGCAACCTCCACAAGATCAGATCATCTTCAGCGTCTGAAATTAGGGCTGTGCTTTTTGTCTCCTTTTTAACTTGAATCTCAATGCAAAACTGCTCTTAAATAAGCCAGATGCATACCCCTGGCCATAAAGAATAGAAAAACAAGTATCTCATGTGTTTTTGAAATGATTTTATTGTTACAGATCTGGAGAGGACACATCAGACAACTGGTCTTTTATCCAACTACTTACAGTTACCTAACCAAGATTATACTGATTAGAAATCACACAAACCTAATGTATTCATATCTAGAAATCCCATGTAGCACACTAAACCATTGAGTTCCTCAGGTGTACAAGTAATCAGCTGCTTAATTATTAGCTAGACTAAGTTGACCAGGGAAGTTCTGTCTCTCTAAATGAAAAGCTCTATAGGAATATTAATGAGACTGATTTTTTTTTTTTTTTTTTTTACTATGTTGAGCAACTGGCCATATCACCTTCTATGAACATTTTCCAAACAAAAGTCATCTTAGCTATGCTCTGTGGTATAGAATTTTGAGCAATTCATTAACCATTTGTTGACATGCTGTAAATAACTTATAATTTTGTCTTGAGGAAATAAAACTCAGTGCAAAAGTTAGGGTGGTGCTTTATTGGGATGAAGTCATGGTTAGGCCTTTTATTTTCCATCAAAGGATGACAGATATACTTGTTCACTGATTTGAAGTACAGGGATCAATCATCAATCCACAACTAAGGATATTTCAGTTGTAGGACCTTATAAGAAATATAATCCTTGTGCTAATCTTACAAAAACTTAAGAGAAGTGATATTTATAGAAGATTGTCTGAAGGACATTCATGATTCCTTTAAGTATGCTATATTCTGTCTGTGGTGGGCACTGTAATTGACTTTCTAGCATCCACTTCAGCCCAGTTAATTAGTATAAACCTGTCACAGTGATTGGTTAAGGCCTACGCCAATTTAGGCTAATGAGACCTGAGAAGAGGCTTTATTGCAGTATAAATGTCTGCCTATCTCTCCCCTCAGAGTGAACAAAGACACATGTTGATCCAGTATTTGCTAGCATCCATCCTGTGCCTATAAAGAAAAGAGCTTTTAGGACCAAGCTGATGCTGTTCCTAGCAGAATAAACAGAAAATTGCTGATGACATTGTGGATCCCCTAAATCAATTAACCTTGAGATGCAGGCAGCCTGTTCTTTGTATTTCCTTTTGTATGAAATAACCTCCCTTACGGTTTAAGCCCATCTCGGTTAGGGTTTCTATTACTTGTGGCCAAAAGCAACCTTGGATCAACTGGACTGTCAGAAGCATGCATTTTTATATACTATTATTTTGTTTTTAACTATTATAAAGGTGCTACAAGATGTGATCATATGAAATCTGTGACTGAATTTGCTTTGGGACTTTATCCACCAAATCTAAGTAGACTCCTTTGAGAAATTTCTCTTAGAAAGTAGTGCTAGAGAGGCGCCTGGAGACTCAGTTGATTAAGTGTCCGAATTTGGCTCAGGTCATGATTCACAGTTGGTGAGTTAGAGCCCCACATCAGGCTCTGTGCTGACAGCTCAGAGCCTGGAGCCTGCTTCGGATTCTGTCTCCCTCGCTCTCTGCCCCTCCCCCACTCACATTTTGTATCTCTTACAAAATCAAATAAACATTTAAAAAAATTCTTTAAAAAAAAAGTAGTGCTAGAAAGAGCTCTGATTTTATGGTATAATGTATATGTTTCTTCTTTCCTGTTAAGAATATTATTTTGTTTATGCTACCAAGAAATTTAAAACTAAATGTGAGACTCCTCTATAGCAACTATGTAAACTCTTCCAAGGGTACATCTGTTTCCTTTCTGGCTTTGGTTTTCTACTTTAAAAAATATTTTTCATGGTCCTCATAGTTTATTTGTATTTATTATTATTTGCTCCTGATCCAAGCCATCTCAAGTACGCTGGAGACAAATTTAATAAATAAAAATAAAATGGATTCCAGCGTTATAGCTGACATACTGATTTACATATAAGATTACGATATGCATGAAGTATTGCCGACAGAGCCCCCCCCAGGTGCCCAGAGAATTTATAAAATTCTTAAAGCAAAATTAACTTTAATTTACTTAAACCTTTAAAGCATATACTATATTACACTTGTTGCCACTTGCAAAAGAGTTTAGCTTATTATTCAGATTAAAATGACCTTTACAGGTGCTCATGAGTAAGGAGGGCTTTAAAAAGACACGACCCTTGCATTTATTGTCAGGATGCTCTGACCTGTTTTTACAGATGGCTTCTAGTGTAGTGTAGTGTAGGGAGTCACCACACTTTAAGCAAATCAATTATTTCCAATAACAATGCTTCAAAATAAATATTTAACCTCTGTAAGACTGAGTAAAATTCTAGGCAGTGTTTTTTGACATTAATGTGGTAAATGAGATTTATAATTTCCTAAATTAGAATTAGAGATTTAACATTTTATAGTCGCTAATTTTTAAGTTACTCTATTATTTAATCTTTTTTCCCTCATAACCATAAAATTCTTTATAAAGTTATCCCTCCTCTAGCCCTCTTTTGGATAGCCAGAAGTGTGAAAATTATTTTTTTGCTTTTAACAAATTATATCAGTTAGAAATATTTTATCATCCCTTGATGTAAGTAACTGAACTTGTATGGTACTTGTACGTACATTCTCAAGTAAAAGATTGCCCAATGTTTTATATGGGCAGTATTAAGTTGTAAGTTGCTCCAGCTTTTGTGTTTGTTCAAAAGAACTTCTCTCTTTTCGTGCATGTATTAACATAGCCAAGTTATTTATAGGTAAAAATCAAGAGAAACTCATTTATCATATAATAAAGATTGTCTCCCTCTCTTTTTAGGATATTTTCTTTTCTGGATGTTGTTACCTTGTGTCGCTGTGCTCAGGTCTCCAGGGTAAGAATGATTGATGTGATTATGGGGGAGATCTGTAGTAGGCAGATCATTTACTTCAGATGTTGTATGTTTCAGAGAATGTTATTTCATCCATGGCATTCCCAAACCTATGTAATTCTATAGTAAGATTCTACTATATGTTTCTATCAATTTTTTGGTTTGTTTGTTTGTTTTGTTTTTCTGAGAGAGACGGGAGGGAGGGCAGAGAGAGAGGGAGAGAGAGAGAAAATCTCAGGCTCCCCTCTGCTAGCGTAGAGCTCAGTGTGGGGCTTGAACTCAACTCTGACATCGTGACCTGAGCTGAAATCAAGAGTCAGACACTTAACCAAGTGAGCCACCCAAGCTCCCCAGTTTTTTGGAACTCTTGACTATTTGTTTAATGTAAACAGGAAACATTTTCAAGAAAAAAGTATTATACATGCAAATCAAAAGGTTAGGCTCTCCTCTGAATTATAACAAAATAGTGTTTCATTAAGTTTTCCTAATTCATTTTATACACACACACACAACACACATACACATCCCACACACAGAGGCTCTTGAGAATCTAATTCTCATTTTTTCCCCCATATTACTTTCAATTATCAATTGTTTTCACTTTCTCATATTATCAAAAGATAATAGCTAGAAATTAATTTATTAAAAAACTATAGGGCATTCTCTAAGTTTTTTATTTCACTTAATTATCTATTTTTGTTAATTGACATTGTTTGACAAAACTGAAACATCATAATCTTACTGGCTGCTACTAATATAGAGTGGATTCTGTGTTGTGTTATGGGAAATTTGTTTTATGTACCATTCAACTCTCTTTTGTAATACAGATATATAATGATTAACTTAAAATGAATGAACACCTGCAGTCATCTTTTTTTTGTAAGCTGGAAATGGCTCTTTGCTTTTTCGGTTAATAAACACTGAGAAACTACTGTGTATCAGATACAGTCCTAGGTGCTGGATATATAACACGGTTCTATTATAAAGTATGGTTTTTATCTTTGTAGGTGTGTGCAGGTTTTCAAATAACCAACACTACTTCCCTCAAAATAACCCATAAAACTTACCATCAAAAATTCACGGTGTCTTGCTAACTTTAATGTAATTCTGCATCATAAAAACCTACTAAATCTGTGTATCAGCTACTTTGGAAACCATCAGCAGTATTCTGATGTTTTCTCTTCATGACTTTTTTGTCCCCTGTACTTGAGTGGTTGCTTTAGACATGGCTGGTACAAATGAATAGGGTTTCCTTAATATCTCCGTATGAAGCTGAGGTCATCATTGAGAAACAAAATACCCAGGCCAGTGTCTAAACATGTTTAGTTGCAGGGTGTCATGTCACAAATGTTGATTTGAGTGAATTTTAATTGTTTTCATTTGTAGGTTTCTCTTCCCTATTATGTTTTAACTTAAAGGAAAGCACAACACCAATTTTCATTAAATGGAGACTTGGCACATCAGTAGTTATCCTGCCGTTCTCTGTACTTTAAGTAGTTAATGAATTTGTTCTTTTAAAAAAAGATTCTAGGGGTGCCTGAGTGGCACAGTCAGTTAAGCTTCCAACTTTGGCTTAGGTCATGATCTCATGGTTCGTGAGTTCAAGCCCCGCAGGCTCTCTGCTGTCAGTGCAGAAGCTGCTTTGGATCCTCTGTCGCCCTCTCCCTCCCCTGCCCCCCGCCTCCCCATCATGGAATCTAGCCCTGTTTAGGCCTGCTTAGGATTCTCTCTCTCCCTCCCTCTGCCCCTCCCCTGCTCACTTGCTTTGTCAAAATAAATAAATAAACTTAAAAAAAAAAAGGGGGACTCTAGAAAGGAACCTGTCATGCACAGTTTCCTTTCTTGTATCTCAGTATTGACTCTGTTTCAGTGTGTTCCAGTAAGAGGTGATATGCTAAGTTTATAACTCAACAATACTAAGACTTTTGTTTATACTTTAATAGGGAAAACTTTTAAAGGCTTTCTCATTAAAATAAGGAATGATCCACACAAATTAGAAACTAAATCTTCCAGTTAGAAAAAGAGTTTCTGATTAGGATACTTATCACAACCTGTCCTTTCCCAGCTCCCCCCCACCTCCCACCCCACCCCACCCCACCCCAGCTGCTAGTTTCTATACCCACTCATTTTTGAGATAATCTAATTGGGTAAACTATGAATCAGAAATAAGACAGACCTTTTGGGAGTTAATGGTGGTGGGCGTGGGATGGGGGGGGTTGCTGAGAAATTTTTTTGGTCAATTTCAATCATTAGTTTGAATTGTGAACTTGCCTATTGTTGATTTCCCCCCTTGAGCTTCTGCTCATTTTGTCTCTTTTTCTTCAAAACAGGCCTGGAATGTTCTGGCTCTGGATGGCAGTAACTGGCAGCGAATTGACCTGTTTGATTTCCAGAGGGATATTGAGGTATAATTATGTGGTGTGTGGCCCCATTTCTCATGTTAGAATGTAATTACAGCATGGAACAGATTAGCCCCAACCATATAAATCTCCTTTCCCTGGAGAGAGAAACTATTAATTTCAGTGCATCTGAACTTCATGGGAACTTGCAATGTTCCCAACAGCTTGCTCAGTTTTTGAAAATAAGCGGAACTGTTTTACTTATAGAATACTAAGTTATTTAGTATTAATAGGACTACAATTTTTTGCTTTTATTTTTGTGGTGGAAATGTGAACACATTTGCTCATTGTAAGGAAGTCTTTTTATATTTTCTTATTGAAGAATGAGTAGACTTAACAGTTTGTTGGGGGATGATGTTTGCATAAATTCTTCTTGAGATGAGCATTTTGGTTTTTTGGGAGCCTACAGACAGTTTTTGTGGAGAACAAAAAAAGAATAAAGCCAAATCATTTAATGAATTATTTTTGCTAGGAAGAGATTTTTCTTTTCCCCATCTCACTTTTCCCCTGTATTTCATCTTAGTATAGCCTATTATCTCTAAACTGGAGAAGGATAATGGCTTAAGCTTAAGATTATCTTAACATGAACCTGAGCTCTGTGGTCCTTGGTTTTCTTGTCAGGAGAAATAATAGCTTCCTCATTTGTTATAAGAATAAAATAAGATTTAGATTTAGATTAAAAAAATTTTTTTTTATAAGTTGCAGTGAAACTTGTGGATCCATATAAGAAGTTTTTAGGGGCACCTGAATGACTCAGTCAGTTAAGTGTCCGACTCTTGCTTTCAGCTCAGGTCATGATCTCACAGTTTGTATGATCGAGTCCCACAGCAGGCTCTGCAGGCTCTGTACTTTTCTCTCCCTCTTCCTCTGCCATTCAAGCGCGCTCGCGCTCTCTCTCTCTCTCTCTCTCTCTCTCTCTCAATAAATAAATAAATAAATAAATAAATAAGCAAGGAAGCACTTAAAAAAATAGAAAAAAGGGGTGCCTGGGTGGCTTAGTCAGTTAAGCATCTGACTTCAGCTTGGGTCATGATATCAAGGCTTATGAGTTCAAGCCCTGCGTCGGGCTCTGTATTGACAGCTCAGAGCCTGGAGCCTGCTTTGGATTCTGTGTCTCCCCCTCTCCCTCTGCCCTGCCCACTCTGTCTCTCAAAAATAAACATTTAAAAAAAAATAGAAAAAAAAAGTTTTTAAAAAGCCTCACATGAATTTACCGTTATACACAGAACATTCCATTTCTACAGAAAGTGCTTTTAAAATAATAGCCACTGACATTATGCAGGATTCTTACATTTTTCACAGTTGTCTACTCTTCATGGATATAAATGTTTAAAGCAACATGGCCCAGAGAATCATTCAGCAAGCTTTTGATAAGTGTCCATTGAGTCTCTGCTGTATTCAGAGTACTCTAGTAACACTTTGGAGAGGATTCAGAAATAATCAAGGAAGCTAATGTCCTTCAGTAGCTGCAGTTTGACCAGTAGAGCAGCCTACATTAACATAGTGGCATAAAACTACAGAACTACAGAGAACCATTTCCTCAACTAGAGAGTGCCTTACAAATTGAACAAAATAAACAAATAGGGTTTGAGCCTGTTTGGGGTAGATAAGTTAATCAGGAAAGCTTTCTCAAATAAGTTGACATTTCTTTATTGAATTAATTAAGTTTTTTTTTTTAATTTTTTTTTTCAACGTTTATTTATTTTTGGGACAGAGAGAGACAGAGCATGAACAGGGGAGGGGCAGAGAGAGAGGGAGACACAGAATCGGAAACAGGCTCCAGGCTCTGAGCCATCAGCCCAGAGCCCGACGCGGGGCTCGAACTCACGGACCGCGAGATCGCGACCTGGCTGAAGTCGGACGCCCAACCGACTGCGCCACCCAGGCGCCCCATTAATTAAGTTTTTAAATCAAGTAGAAGCCTTTGTTTATAGATTATTAAAAATGATGTGTTCTCTTCAAAAACAATGTGGTGGCTTATTTTTGTTTACCTGTTTTTTCTTTACAGGGCCGGGTAGTGGAGAATATTTCAAAACGATGTGGGGGCTTTTTACGAAAGTTAAGTCTTCGTGGGTGTCTTGGAGTAGGAGACAATGCATTAAGGTAAGAACATGATTATTGACTAACTGATCTTCTTGAATAAGTAAAGAACAGCACCATCTCACCCAGAAAAAGCTAAAATAATTTTGTGTATTCTTAAGCTATTCTGAAGCCAAACATACACATATTATTTATAGCACAAAAATATCCAGTACTGGGATGTATGGTTTTGAGAATAAAACAAGAACAAATACCTCCTGCCAAAAGCCAGATTCCTCATATCATAAATGGTTCTTTTGGAGTCTTGAGTAAAAATTGTTCTTAATTTGTTAACTCAAAGGTAGGGTAATTGTAACCTTGGTCAACAAAAAGATCAATGTTTAAAAGTTTGTGGTTACCCGAAAAACAAATAATCCAGTGAAGAAATGAGCAGAAAACATGAATAGACACTTCTCTAAAGAAGACATCCAGGGGCGCCTGGGTGGCGCAGTCGGTTAAGCGTCCGACTAAAGCCAGGTCACGATCTCGCGGTCCGTGAGTTCGAGCCCCGCGTCGGGCTCTGGGCTGATGGCTCAGAGCCTGGACCCTGTTTCCGATTCTGTGTCTCCCTCTCTCTCTGCCCCTCCCCCATTCATGCCCTGTCTCTCTCTGTCCCAAAAATAAATAAACGTTGAAAAAAAAAAAAAAAGACATCCAGATGGCCAACAGGCACATGAAAAGATGCTCAGCGTCGCTCCTCATCAGGGAAATACAAATCAAAACCACACTCAGATATCACCTCACGCCAGTCAGAGTGGCTAAAATGAACAAATCAGGAGACTATAGATGCTGGAGAGGATGTGGAGAAATGGGAAGCCTCCTGCACTGTTGGTGGGAATGCAAACTGGTGCAGCCACTCTGGAAAACAGTGTGGAGGTTTCTCAAAAAATTAAAAATAGAGCTACCCTATGACCCAGCAATAGCACTGCTAGGAATTTACCCAAGGGATACAGGAGTGCTGATGCATAGGGGCACTTGTACCCCAGTGTTTATAGCAGCACTCTCAACAATAGCCAAATTGTGGAAAGAGCCTAAATGTCCATCAACTGACAAATGGATAAAGAATTTGTGGTTTATGTACACAATGGAATACTACGTGGCATGAGAAAGAATGAAATATGGCCTTTTGTAGCAACATGGATGGAACTGGAGAGTGTTAAGCTAAGTGAAATAAGTCATACAGAGAAAGACAGATACCATGTGTTTTCACTCTTATGTGGAGCCTGAGAAACTTAACAGAAGTCCATGGGGGAGGGGAAGAAAAAAAAAAGAGGTTAGAGTGGGAGAGAGCCAAAGCATAAGAGACTCTTAAAAACTGAGAACAAACTGAGGGTTGATGGGGGGTGAGAGGGAGGGGAGGGTGGGTGATGGGTATTGAGGAGGGCACCTTTTGGGATGAGCACTGGGTGTTGTATGGAAACCAATTTGACAATAAATTTCATGTTAAAAAAAATAAAAATAAAAGTTTGTGGTTGAAAATGAATTTATTTTCATAATTGTGAGTTACTTTTGTATCAACATCCAATATTACCAATAATATCTTTTATTATTTTTTGTAATGCTTAAAATTGTGGCTATTTTGTTTCAAACCTTTAACTTTCTTCCCTGTAAAGGACCTTTGCACAAAATTGTAGGAACATTGAAGTACTGAATCTAAATGGGTGTACGAAGACTACAGATGCGTAAGTATTTTATGTGTTAGAGGGGTGAATCATAGCCCCTTGTTTCCTGCCTATGCTAGCTTTAAATGTGGTCTATTAAATATATTTAGCAAATTTCATTTTGACCTTACAGAGGAAAGATATTTTGAAAGGAGAAAACATTAAAATAGAAATGGCATAAGAAACTAGTTTTGGAATCTGACCCAAATCCTATCTTGATATTTAAAGTGAAACTTAAAAATTGGAGTCCGTGTGTATGCAGTAGGGATACTAATACTAGAAATTACTAGGACTACTTATGTTTCAAGAAGATACTGGTAGCTTTCATTCAAAAGGCAGAGTAAACCAATAATTCTGTAAAAAGATAGAAAATCTTAAATACATATGAAACAACTTGTGATCATCGATACTGAGAGCACACCCTTTAAATGTGCTATGTCTGTGTCAGGTACAGTATAAATGGAATAAAACAGTTGTTCATCCTTGAGAGCTTACTGTCACAGACCTAATAGATGTGGAAGGTAGACATAAAAAACATTCAGCCCCTGCCCTGCCCTGCCCTGCCCAATTCAGTCCCAGGTTATCTATTGGTGATGATATGTATCAAATAACATTTAAATATTATGTAGGGAAATTGTTGCCTGTTATGAGATGAAGTGAAGCCATTGAGGAAACATGTTTATACAGGGAGGGGGGCCAGGATTATTTAGTGAATGTTCCTATTCGGAAAGGCCTCATGAAAGAGATGGGATCTTTAGAATTGAGACAGAGGGTACAGATTGTTTATTTCAGTACTTTCTTTGAGGTCACAACATTATTAACTTTCACTAAAAAAAAAATGTCTGAAAGACAAAAATTATGGTTATTCTACTGTGGTTATTCTAACAAGTATTATTTCTGTGGATTGATTTGACCTTTAACATGAGTAACATATCTAACTCCTCCCCCAACCATGACTTTATACCAGTAGCCCTCCATTTACTTTAGATAAATTACCTGTTTATTTTTTTCTTTTGAATACTTAATATTACAGAGATTAAAATTTTGGCTACTTTGGTAAAAATAAAAGTGACATATAATTTACACTAAGAATAATTTTCTAAGAATCTATTCTATATACCAAAGATAAACTGACAAAAATGTAGTACAATTTATGTGCAAAGCTATTCATTTTTACTGTTTGTAATAACAAATACTACATTATTTTCAATAGCAAAATATGGGAAAGAACCCAAATATCAATCAGTAGAGGACTGTTAAATCAAAGGAATGAGGAGAGTATATAGTATTCTGGAATGATCTCTAGGACATACTGTTTAAATTAAGGAAGCAAACTGCAGAGGAGTTTGTATAAGATACTTTTTGCAGAGCCAGTAAATACCCATGTTCACTTATATTTTCAAAAAGAAACAATTTAAAGATTATAGGGGCGCCTGGGTGGCGCAGTCGGTTAAGCGTCCGACTTCAGCCAGGTCACAATCTTGCGGTCCGTGAGTTCGAGCCCCGCGTCAGGCTCTGGGCTGATGGCTCAGAGCCTGGAGCCTGTTTCCGATTCTGTGTCTCCCTCTCTCTCTGCCCCTCCCCCGTTCATGCTCTGTCTCTCTCTGTCCCCAAAATAAATAAACGTTGAAAAAAAAAATTAAAAAAAAAAAAGATTATAAAAATGAGTAAAAATGGTGACCTGTGGGTAAGAGAATAAACACAGAGACAGGGATGAAAGGAAGACTCTGAAGTATCAGGTTTTGTAGTTTTCCTTTAATAGCTATGTAAATGTTTTACATACATAATTAAAATATGAATTAAGTCAAAAAGAAATCAAAGCAGTCCCTAAAAATTCAAACCAAAATAAAACACATGAACCCAATCATATCAAGTTGGAGCTATAACCACAGAGAGAAATTACTTCTACTGACTTTTGATTTCTTTTTTTTAAGGTTTTTTTTTTTTTTTACACTTGATTTTAGCCTAAAGGCCAAGAAGCAGTAAGTTTTTTGGTTTTTTTTTTTTAATGTTTATTTATTTTTGAGAGAGTGCACAAGCTGGGAGGGGCAGAGAAAGAGGGAGACATATGGTCTGTGTGTCGACAGTGGCACTTGAACTCACAAACCGTGAGATGACCTGAGCTGAAGTTGGATGCTTAACTGATTAAGCCACCCAGGCGCCCCTCTTTTTTTTTTTTTTTTAAGTTTTATTTATTTATTTTGAGAGAGAGACAAAGAGAGCACAGTGGAGAGGGGCAGAGAGAGAGAATCCCAAGCAGGCTCTACACTCCATGCAGAGCCCAATGCGGGGCTCAAACCCACAAAGTGAACTGTACAATCATGACCTGAGCCAAAATCAAGAGTCAGATAAATGCTTAACCGATTGAGCCACTCCAGTGCCCTGATTTTTATTTCTTATGAAAAGTTTTTTTTTTTTTCAACATTTATTTATTTTTGGGACAGAGAGAGACAGAGCATGAACAGGGGAGGGGCAGAGAGAGAGGGAGACACAGAATCGGAAACAGGCTCCAGGCTCTGAGCCGTCAGCCCAGAGCCCGACGCGGGGCTCGAACTCCCGGACCGCAAGATCGTGACCTGGCTGAAGTCGGACGCTTAACCGACTGCGCCACCCAGGCGCCCCGAAAAGTTTTAAATATATACGAAAGTAGACAAAACAGTGTACTGAACACATCACCCACCTTCAAATTGATAATTGAGAAATTACCATTTGATGGTCAGTCTTGTTTCATCTATATCCCCAAATTTTTCTTACTTTGAAAAAAGTCCTAGACATCATATTATTTTAATCTGTAAGCATATATTTCTAAAAGATAAAAGCTTTTAACATAAGCATGTTAATTTTATCACTCCTATAAAAAAACTTAATATCTTAAAATCATCAAATAACCACTGGCCAGTTCAGATTTTTGCTGCTTCTAGTGACTTCAGAAACACAATATTTTAAGCATCATATATAAGAAAAAAGACACAAACTTTAAAAAGCAAAAATGGAGACTTCTGCTTCTGCCATGACAATAAATGCCCTCCTGCCATAAACAACTGTAAAACTGTACAAAACATATCAAAGAACCAGTTTCAGATGTTGGACAATATGCAGCACAGGACTGAGCAATTAGGTGAGCCCTACGACCACCCTGGCTTTCTGCCTGGTGGTGTTTTCCAGAACCCAAACAGAGAACAAGGTTCTGGCTGATTTGAAGAATAAGAGATCAGGGTTCAGGAAGACAAAAGTAGCTGGAATTTTTTTCTTAAGATGGGAGAACTACTCAAAAAGGCTACAGAAATCTACATTGGGGCGCCTGGGTGGCTCAGTCGGTTGAGCGTCCGACTTCGGCTCAGGTCACGATCTCACGGTTCGTGAGTTCGAGCCCCGCGTCGGGCTCTGGGCTGATGGCTCAGAGCCTGGATCCTGCTTCCGATCCTGTGTCTCCCTCTCTCTCTGCCCTTCCCCCATTCATGCTCTGTCTCTCTCTGTCTCAAAAATAAATAAACATTAAAAAAAATTTTTTTAAATTAAAAAAAAGAAATCTACATTGATCTGGCTGAATAGTAAGCTATAAATGGACATATTGAGACCCCACAAAGCTGGGTAGAAAACATCTAAAAGGAAGGAACAATTACCAGGAAACTGTAAACTGAGAAATTGCCAGAGCTTAGGTAAGGCTGAGAGAAGTTCAAAATGAAGAATGTTCATTGAATACCTTGGGGTATTTAATAGAGACTTCAGAAAGGTCACACCTTTGTACTAAAGCTAGACTGGACCTGTCCCAGTAAAGGTTAAAAGAAAAAATTCAGGGTCAAATTGATCCATACCTAATTTAGCTGCCTGCCAAGTTAACATTCTTTTAAAGAAGACAACAAAGCATGGGGTGCCTGGGTAGCTCAGTGGTTAAGTGTCCAGCCCTTGATTTTGGCTCAGGTCATGATTTCATGGTTTTGAGATCAAGCCCTGCATTGGAATGCTCTCTCCCTCTCTCCCTCTGTCTCTCTCAAAATAAATAAACTTTAAAAATAAAGACAACAAAGCCTAGACACTCAGCATACAGAATTTCCAGCATTCAATGAAAATTACAAGACATGCAAAAAAGCATGAAATGATACCAGAAGAAAAACCAGTCAATAGTAACAGGTCCAGAAATGACAGAGCTTATAAAATTGACCAATAAAAAGGGTTTAAAAATAGCAAGTACAAACATGCTCAAGAATTTGTGCAAAAACTTAATATGGAGATTGAAGTAAAAGGATGAGAGAGGATATACTATTACAATCACTAATCACAGGAAACTTGGAATGGTTAGTAACATGAGATGATGTAAACTTCAGGAAAAGTGTAGATGGAAAAGATACTAGAAAGTAAATGACAAATCAAGTAGACCAAAAAACAGTAAAGCTCTAGAAGACTTGAGCAACACTGTCAATGAACTTGTCCTAATTGACACTTAAACAGAATGCTATACCAGAAAGCATCAGAGTAAGTGTTCTTTTTCAAGTGCACTTAGAATATTTAGTGAGACACACCAAATAATGGACCATAAAAATTTTTTCAGTGAATTTAGGATTGAAATCATAGTGAGTGTAGTGCCATGTCCTCAACAGAATTAAAGTAGAAATGAGTAACATTTCTTGAAATTTTGAAAGTTAAATATTATCCTTCAGAATAACATGGGTCCACAATTTCTTTATCCATTCATCAGTTGATGGACATTTAGGTTTATATACACAATGGAGTACTATGTGGCAATGAGAAAGAATGAAATATGGCCCTTTGTAGCAACGTGGTTGGAACTGGAGAGTGTTACGTTAAGTGAAATAAGCCATACAGAGAAAGACAGATACCATATGTTTCCACTCTTATGTGGATCCTGAGAAACTTAACAGAAGTCCATGGGGGAGGGGAAGAAAAAAAAAAAAAAAAAGAGGTTAGAGTGGGAGAGAGCCAAAGCATAAGAGACTCTTAAAAACTGAGAACAAACTGAGGGTTGATGGGGGGTGGGAGGGAGGGGAGGGTGGGTGATGGGTATTGAGGAGGGCACCTTTTGGGATGAGCACTGAGTGTTGTATGGAAACCAATTTGACAATAAATTTCATATATTGGAAAAAAAAAAGAGAACATGGGTCTAAGATTAGATTACAAAGAAAACTAGAAAATATGTTTTGCTGTGTGATAATGAAAACAATATTTGAAACTTGTGGGCTCTTCCAAAGGCAATACTTTAGAGAAAAATGTAGTTTCAAATGCTTATGTTAGAAAAGAAAGGTTTAAAATAGAGGATCTAGGGGTTCATCGCTGGCTCAGCTGATAGAGCATGTGACTCTTGACCTCGGGGTGGTGAGTTCAAGCCCCACATTGAGTACAGAGATTACTTTTTAAAAAATTAGATGAGATATCAACAAAATAGGAAACAAAAACAGTACTGAAACCAAAAGCTGGTTTCTTGGGGGGAAAAAAAACCCCAAATTGACAGACTCAGACGAAGAAAATAAAAGAGAAGACCTAGATTATCAAGGAGAGCACTAAATATTGTACCCAAAAGACAGATTAAGACAATCTGAATAGATCAGTAACAAGTAAGTTCAGTGAATAATTGAAAAGAATCCCATAAAGAAAAGCCCAGGCCCAGATGTCTTCACTGGTGAATTCCATCAAATATTTAAAGAAGAGGGGCACCTGGATGGCTCATTTGGTTAAGCATCTGATTCTTGATTTCGGCTTAGGTCATGGTCTCACAGTGGTGAGATCTAGCCCCACGTTGGGTTCCATGCTAATCGTGGAGACTGCTTGGGATTCTCTCTCCCTCTCTCCTTCTCTCCTTCTCCTTCCTCCACCCCCCAAAATAAATAAAAAAATAAACATTAAAAAATATTTACAGAAGAAATAATAGCAGTTTTCAAACTGATTCATAAAATGAAATAGGAAGTATTTCATAACTCATTTTATGAGGCCAGTATTTTTCTGATACCAAAGACATCACAATAAAAGGAAATCTACTAATTGTTCTTTCTCAGAAACAGAGCCACAAAAATACTTGACAGAATTTTAGCAAACTAAATCCAGCAACATAAGAAAGGATTTGGAATCATAACCAAGCGGGATTTACCCCAGAAATACAAGTGTGGCTTAATATCTGAAAATCAATTAAATATAATATCTCATAATAATTAGTAGAATAAAGTAGAGGTCAGTAGACTTTCTGAACAGGGCCAGATAAGGAAATATTTTTAGGGCTTCATTGGCCATACAGTCTCTGTCACAGCACCCAACCCTGCCAATATGTTTTACAAAGGCAGCCATAGAGTATACATAAACAATTAAGCATAGTGTGCTCCAATAAAGCTTTATTTCTGTACAATGAGATTTGAATTTCAGGTAAGTTTCACATGTCACAAGATCTTTGAAAAATTTTTTTCAACCCTTTGAAAACATCAAAACCATTCTTGACTTGTGAGCCATATAAAAACAGGCAGCTGGTGAGATTTACTGCCCCTTGGAATAAAGGACAGGAACTACATGATCACTCAGTGTGTGGTGGCCTCTAAAATGGCCCCCAAATAACCCCTGACTCCTAGTACTCACACCCTTATGTAATCTTTCCCCATGAACGTGGACTGGACCTAGTGACTCATTTCTAACAATAGAATACTGCAAAAGAGATTGGATGTCACTTTGGAGGTTAAGTACCAAAGAGTGTGATTCTGTCTTGCTCTGCTTTCTCTCAGGGCTGTGGCTCTGGAGGAAGCAGCCTGCCCTGTTGTGAGTAGCTCTGTGGAGAGGTCCATGTAGCAAGGAACTTAAGGTGTGGCCAGCAGCCAGCAAGGACCTGAAACCTATCAAAAACCAAATGAGTGAGCTTGGAATTGGATCTGCTGAGGTCTGCCAACAGCCACCTAAAATAAGCTTGGAACGGAATTTGCACCCAGTTAACCTTTGAGATGAATGCAACTGTGACCAAGACCTTAATTGCAGCCTGTGAGACATCCTGAGTCAGAGGCACCCTGCTAAAGCTGCCTGTGCCTGTATTCCTGACCCACAAAAACCATGCGATAATAAATGTTGTTTTAAGCTGCTCGGTTTGGGGAGTAATTTGTTAAGTAATAGTAGATAATTAATACATCATCGGATACAGAAAAAAAATACATGGCAAATCCAACACCTATTTGTGATAAAAAAAATTCTCAACAAACTAGAAATAGAAGGGAGTTTACTCAATCTGATCAAAACCATCTATGAAAAACCTGCTGCTAACATCATACTTAATGATGAAAGACTTTACCCTAAGGTCAAGACCAAGGTAAAGATGTTCCATGTCACCATTTCTGCCAACATTCTGTTGGAGGTTCTAGCCAATGCAGTAAGCTTGAAAGAAGAACAAGAAAGAAAGAAAAGAAAGAAAGAAAGAAAGAAAGAAAGAAAGAAAGGAAGGAAGGAAGGAAGGAAGGAAGGAAGGAAGGAAGGAAGGAAGGAAGGAAAGAAAACTGACAGGAAAGAAGTAGACCGTGTTTATTCACAGATAACATAATTCTAAAAGAAGTGCTTGAAAACAGCAAAACATTACTGAAAGAAATTAAACACCTGTATTAAAAGTATACAGAGAACTCTTACAATCAATAATAAGGCAATCCAGTTAAAGATTGGGCTAAACATTTGGGTAGATTTTCACCAAGGAAAGAGATGAATGGCTAATAAGCACAGGAAAGGGTGTTTGTTGCACAATTGCACAATAAAACCACAGTGGGATTACAATCCATACCCCCTAACATGACTATAATGAAAAAGAGAGTGCCAAGTATTGGCAAAGATGTGGAGAAACTGGGGCATTCATGCATTGCTGGTAGAAATGTAAAATAGTACAGCCACTTTGGAAAATAGTGTGGTGGTTTCTTAAAAAGTCAAACATAAGCATAGTGTAGGACCTAGCAATGCTAATCCTAGGCATCTACCCGGAAAAAATGGAAACACAGGTCCATACAAAGACCTAAGACACATATCTGCCAAATAGAATGTACAACTCTTATTTGGGTCCTAATTTGAACAGGTCACGTTGACGAAGGCATTTATAAGACAATTAGGGAAACTTGGACAGTCAGGTTATCAGATACTAAGGAATTAAAGTCATTATCCGTTAGAAAGATGCCCTGAAATATTTACAGGTGAAATAGTCTGGGATTTGCTTTAATTTTAAAATTTTTTTTAAACGTTTATTTATTTTTGAGACAGAGAGAGACAGCATGAACAGGGAAGGGTCAAAGAGAGAGGGAGACACAGAATCTGAAACAGGTTCCAGTCTCTGAGCTGTCAGCACAGAGCCCGATGCGGGGCTCGAACTCACAGACCGTGAGATCATGACCTGAGCCGAAGTCGGACTGCTTAACCGACTGAGCCACCCAGGCGCCCCTGGGATTTACTTTAAAATACTGAAACAAAAAGCAGAGGAAAATAGATGAAATAGAAATAGTAGAATGTTAATAAATGTCAAAGCTTAACGATGGTACAAGTGCATTCTGTATTCACTCTTGTGTATATTTGAAATTTTCCATAAGAAGTTAGAAAAATTAAACTGAGAACTTGAATACTGTGGAAAAAGAGCCTTTAAGAAATTCATAAAGGGGGGGGGAGAAATTCATAAAGGGGCACCTGGCTGGTCAGTCAGTAGAACATGTGACTCTTGATCTGAGGGTCATGAGGTCAAGCCCCACATTGAGGGAAGAGATTACTTTTTCAAAAAAACATAAAGGCAAGTAGGTAATAATATTACATAACTTAGCTTGTTTGAGCCCAATACTGGTCCTTTACATTTGCAAAAATCCAGCCATTTCATACTGCCATGTAAAAGGTTATCTTAAGCAGAGATTTAAGTGAAAGAGCAGAGACAGCTTTCAGTCTTCATGTTGCACCACTTGCTGGCAAGTACTAGCTAGCTTTCTGGTATTTCTGTATTTGCAAAATGCATATAGGTCTCTTATCAGCACAGAGTAGTTTGCTGTTAAACATTTCCAAATGAGAATCAAGCACCATGATCCCCTCATGCAAACGCTCATACACAGCACAGCCTTTCTTCTTTGCGAATGGCACCTGCCTCTTCCTCAGCATGAAAGATCCCAGGATTTACAGCTGCTTTTATTTGGGGTATGGAAATTTTATAGTTCTTATGTACAGACACATGTTTAATGAGAATCGTGCATGATTTACTAAAGATGCGTTCCTATTTATTCATTATTTTCTCCTTTTTCCATTTTTCAGTACATGTACTAGCCTTAGCAAGTTCTGTTCCAAACTCAGGCACCTTGACTTGGCTTCCTGTACATCAATAACAAACATGTCTCTTAAAGCTCTGAGGTAAATGTCTTCTACCAAGAATGTCCAATAATCAGAACAAATATACTTATTTTTTATTTCAAATAACTGAATTAAATTGGAATTGAAGGAAACTATGTTTTATGGATATGTACTATAGTTCAGAATAGATTTTTTGTTTTATCACTTGCCCAAATTACAGGACACATCCAGGTGAAATGACTAGAGGTAACTAGGATTTCTGAACAGACTGGCACAACTTCTACATGAATGATTTGATTTTTATGAGGGCTTGACCGCCGCCCCCCCCCCCAAATGCCACATATCATTATAGCTTAGTGGCTTAGTGATTAAAGCAGCACTCTGGAGCCAGGTGATTAACCAAGTACTTCAAACAAATACAACCCTCCTGAGTTGTTCCTTTCTATCTCATAGTGCTGTTAGGATTAAACAGTATTATTATTTGATAGTATTAGGCCAAATCGTGTAAAGTTGCCAGTATTTAACAACTTTTGTCTTATAAAAATGACGGCCTCATATAGTCCAACCAAATATATATAAAGCGCTTAGCAGAGTTTCTGGCATACAGTAAGCGCTTGATAAGTTTTGTTTTAATGTTAATGTATTTTTAAAGTACATTACAGAAAATGTACCTTAGAAGGAAGGTGAAATGCTCATTCTCTTTGTAACTACTTTTTTATCAGCCTTTTATAAATAATTATAGCCCCATGTATTGGTTATGTTCATGAATAGTAAAAATTAAGCTATTAAAAGAAATGTAGATTTAGTTGAGTGTAAGTAATCTAAAAATATGACTTCCTCTAGACTTTTCCTTATGAATATTGAATATATGCATTTAAAGCCATTTGCCATGTAGAATGATAAATAGGATAATATAACAACACTTAAAGTTTACAAAATATTTTCACATAAATGATTTCATTTATTTCAAAACCTTGTGGGGCAGATAGGACACACACTTCATAGTTAAGAAAGTCTTAAAACATTTTTTAATGCCAGGTACTGTGATTTAACCATAAGATGTAAGTAAATAAGGTATCGTTGCTGCCCTTAAGCTGCTCAGAGCCTAGTGGGAGAAAAAAATAAACAGTATGATAAGTTCTGTTATACAAGTGAGTGCATCCATTTGAGGAGAACATAGGAGGGGCTATGGCTGATCTTAGATTAAGAGGAGTTCAGGCCGGTTTCCTAAAGTGACTTGCCTGAAGTCACACTATTTAATGCTGAAGAATGAACTTGAACCAAGATCCTCTGCCTTCGTTTTATAAAACAATTAAAGCAGTATTTTCCTAAGAATGGCCTAGAACTTGAGATTCTTCCATAGTTCAAGTGAGAAATGAAAGACGAAACTAATATTTGATATAAGGCAGAGATCGAACACAATATATCCTAAATTCAGCCTGTGGAAGCAGTACTCCAGATACTTCACAGATAAGGAAAATTTATAGATCTTTTGTATTTTTTACATAAAAATGTAAATATCCTCATTATTACTTTGATAAGTAATAGAATTATTTGATAAAGAATCTGAATCTAAACTCTTCACTAATTACTCTGTTAACTTGAACAGGTCACTTAATTCCCATTTACTTTCCAGATCTTTTAAAGATGTGATAAGTGCAAAAAGAATATGTTTGGACAGGATGAACCTCCATAACGGTCTAACATATCTGAAAAACAATATTGTGCTTTGTGCTTACTAGTTTAGCTGGATTTAAGAGAGCCCCTGTAGTGATATAGTCCCACGTGAACACCACAAGTGTTGATAAATATGCTTTGTTGTTTTTGTTGTTGTTGTTGTTGTTGTTGTTGTTGTTGGTTGACTATATTCTAAATCTATGTTAAGTAAATATATTCTTAGGGGAGAACATGGGACTGTAGCCATTCCCTGACTAAATAGCCAATAAAATGAGACTTTGGTACCTTTGGAATTGGGTTTAGTCATATGTTTGTTTCATTTTGTTTTGTCCTAAGTGAGGGATGTCCACTGTTGGAGCAATTAAACATTTCCTGGTGTGACCAAGTAACCAAGGATGGCATCCAAGCACTAGTGAGAGGCTGTGGGGGTCTCAAGGCCTTATTCTTAAAAGGCTGCACACAGGTAATACTCCATGTAGTGCTTGTGAATGTTAGAAGAACCATGGACTTTGTAGGCAGTCCAAAGATATTGGCTTGAGGAACATGTAGTTGTATATTATTGGCCAAAGATACATACTTACCAAATACTAAAATGTTTTCCTTAGAGTAAAAAAACCTAAGACTTAACATCTGACCAAAGAAATTTATGAGGGGAGGCAAGATGAGGAGAAAAAATCACACCACGCATCCACCTCAGGCAAGAAGGGTCTCTTGCAACTTAATCTGAAAAGGAAACTTGCCATGTTGTCATTGTCTGAGACCTTAAACTGGAGAGGCAAGGAAGCCAGCTTAGTTAGCAATTTCGCTGGTTGTTTAACTACCAGGTTAAATGTGCCAAATATACAGAACCTACATTTTATAGCGTTGATGTTTACTTCCTGCCAGTCACATTACAAATCCCAACATATTTTGTCATTAAAAATTTTTGCTATCTTCATATTTTACTGTGGAAAAAAATAAGGAATTGACATGGCAGTGTCTGGAAGGAAATAATCAAAAGTGAGTTTAGAAGTGATTGACAAAGTAAGGCTAGGCTCTTAAGAAATTATTTTACTAATGCTTACTGAAACCATACCTTGGATGCCGTTAAAAGTGCCCTTACTCTTTGACCATGATGGGACGAGTTCCATTGTTTGAAACAGAGCGTTGAAAGTGAGACTGCCTTGAAACAACAGCTTGAGCTTCTGGTTATTTATGGAATCCTGGAAAATATTGATTGGAATGCACCATTATACATTATAATCAATTACTTGCCATCTGTTCTCAGCACTGTACACATGGCACTGATCTTCCAGCAGCAGATAAACCGGATTCCTTTCTCAGCTCCTGCTCCCAAAAAGTTTGTTTTTAAAAAACTTTATATAGGAAGCATAGAAGTGTGAAAATTATTTTAGCTTCATAATCCCTGAACAAAATGCTGTGAGGCATATTTAATTTATCAGAAGAAAAATCCATAAACATTAGGCAGTGTTTATTTTATCTTTTCCTTGATTTGGTGATCATATGAATTTGATGTGGTTGGAACTGATGAAAAATACTGATAACCATACTAATGATATGAAGTCCACCTTTCTGTGATCACAGGTCATTGTTTCTGATTCATTGTTCTTTGAAATTTGGTTGGCTGTATTTAGAATGTATTAATGAATGTATACATTCCTAAATCTTTATCCCTTGAAACAATGTTAGTAATCATATTTTCTCTTTTTAATCTTTCTAGCTAGAAGACGAAGCTCTCAAGTACATAGGTGCACACTGTCCTGAACTGGTGACTTTGAACTTGCAGACTTGTTTAGTAAGCAGTCCTTCCCACAATTCTTTTGTATTAGTAATTCATATCAGTAATATTGTAAGAGCTTTAGTCATCAAGACCAGTGGTTATTTATTCTACTTCAATCCTGGGGACGCTGTAAACACACAGATGATTCTTTGCATGTTTAACAATAGTCACTCCTGAGGGTTTTAACAGAGATAATGTAGAAGGTAGCTCTTGCAGACTTCCAAATAAGCTAACTGTAACTCCACCCCTTTTCTTTTTTTCTTTTCAAAGTGAATTATTCACAAACTTCAGTACTTAAAATATTTTTGGTAAATTAATTGCAGTCAGATCAATTAACATCTATCATTGGGTCATAACTGTTGGGAACCACTGATCCAAACAGATGACAAGCAAAATGTACTCTTTAAATTTTTAATTTCCAAGTAGTATTCGTAGTTCACATTTGGCTTGTTTAGACTATCAGCTTTTTTTGTGTCTATCCCCAAACCCCTGCATTTTGCTCAGAGAATTTGCTGAAACCACTCAGGTTCCTACAACATTGACAGTACATATTTAGCTTTTCTCTCTTGCCTGGAAAATTACATATATGTGTTGCCTTGGAATGAGAGCCTCTCGTTGCAATGAAAAAGAGTTGATGAGGGCTTTCCTTGTTTTTACTAAAACTTCTTCTCATTATACCCTTCTCTTGTTTGATTACCTGAAACTTGAGAGCATAGTGATTGTTTAGTTTAAAGGTGACACATAAAGGGCCATATTTTGTGCAAGTGAAGCAACCTCCCCTTTCAAGCCCTTAAGGGATGGTTCCGATAATGATCTGCTCAGGAGGCTCCTGAAGACTGAGTTAAAGGAATGACATTCCTTTTAATTCTGATCACCCCTTCCTTTTAATTCTGACTGTCATAGTTACTATAGAATTTGCCTAATTTCATTTATGAAACCAAAATATTTGGCCTGACAGGAAGAGCTTATACAACTGTTGTGAACATGAAACCATCACCTTACCGTGATAGGAAGAAACTGTTCTTAGGCATCTTCAGATTCTGTTTGTACACACAGATACACAGAGATACACTCCATAGATATTTGTGTGGATATATGTTACACACACATTCACACAACCATATAAATACATACCCTACCTACCATTTGCTGTTTTAGTTTCACTTCCTTTATCCTTTCAGCAGACAGAAAGTGCAGGTGGTAAGCGTAAAGAACCAGTTCTGTCATCAGTTTATTTTACTCTTCCCCTTCACCCAGGTCTTAGGGCATAAGTCATCCCTTCCGTAGAATGTGATGAAATGATTCTCATTCCTAAGACTTCATGTGTCTGCCCAAAACTGTTGAAGTGACCAAAGTACATTCTTGAGCCATTCTCTTTTTCTGGACTAATTTGAAAACATAAAAGTTTAGTAAATTCTATTCTTTCTAAAATTTGAAGTATTGGTACATACGACTTTCCTCAACTTTCTTCCTCAGTAATCCCTTATAGATTTTAAAACATTAAGAAGGAAAAGGCAGCACAGCCCTATAAAACTTTCCTAATATTATATGACACAAGTTCTCATTGGCCTGGTAAATATGCATGTTTATCGATTGCTGTTTCCCCTTTACATTTCAATTATCCTTGTTTAGTAATAACATACATCACACTTGTATGAAAGTTACTTCCACATGTGTTGATCTTCATTAATTTATCCTCAAGATAAATCTTATATCTGCCTTAGCATCCATTTTTTATCTGTATCTTGTTTCAATTATGCAATATTGAGAATATACTGATTTAAGCAGTGAATATTTAAAGCTTGATTTTTTTTTTTCAGTTGTCCTGGCAACCTAAGGACACTGACTGAACAGAGATGACAGGAGAGCTTTATTCTGAGGCTTATACAAAATTTGTGAAACTAACAGGACAAATTGAAGTGCTAATCATATCCTACATGTTAAGATGTTTATATATGGCATCTTTTTTTTTTTTTTTAGTGTAACATCTTGCTGTGTCCTTTTTATTTTAGAATAATTTAAAACACACAAAATTACATTTGGTTGATCACAGCTGTTTATCTCCATAAATGAATATATTCTTTATGTTATACAACTAAAATAAATACATAAATAAATGGATCTGTGGTTGATAAGAAGTTGCAACTGTCATCCATAGGTTGTTTTATTTTTTCAGTAACTTAATATCAGTGTCAATTTTGAACTTATAAATACATTTACACTGCTGTGCTTGCCTGTTTTCTAGGTTTTAAAGTCATGTAATTGAATCTACCCCACGATGTACCTCATGCTGTTCCCAATCCCGTTAGGTTACAAGAATCCCATTATAGCTTCCTCCTTTTACACCAAAAATGAGCACTGGGGCGCCTAGCTGGCTCAGTCAGTAGAGCATATAACTCTTGATCGCGGGGTCGTGAGTTCAAGCCCCACGTTGGGCATGGAGCCTACTTAAAATAAATTAAAATGAAAAAAATGAGCACAGATTCTCTCACAAACTAAATCAAAAGGAACTGAGAAGGAGAAACAAAGCATATTCATTTTCTTTTAGGTCTACTACCTAATTAATATTAAGCTCTATTTTATTTCTTTTTGGTGCTTATTTTCAGAGGTAACATTTTTTTCCTTTTCTTCTGCTAAATAACTAATATCTATGGGATTTTTTTGCTCTTATTTATTTATTTATTTATTTTTTTTAGCAAATCACAGATGAAGGTCTCATTACTATATGCAGAGGGTGCCATAAGTTACAGTCCCTCTGTGCCTCCGGCTGCTCCAACATCACAGATGCCATCCTGAATGCTCTAGGTCAGAACTGTCCACGGCTTAGGTAAACATTTCTTGTTTAGCTCAAAAAATCATGGGAAAGGAACAGAGGCCTTCTTCACCCAAATTTATTTCTTTGGAACTTTGAGATTTTTAAGGTAGACACTACAAGGGTACCCTTTTAGATGCCCAGCTACTTGCTTTGTACCTCATTCGATTACATGTAATTGGCCTAAACCAAAGGGTAATAGTCCCCATTTCCTACTTCTTGCTATCTAGACTAGAAAAAAAAAATAACATTTTATTTCATTACTTGTCTTATTAAACTTTCATATAATTCATTTCTAAAGAAAGTTTTTAAAGGCCTACCCCTGTGGTTATTTGTATTGTGGTAATGATGCCCGGTACATAGAAGAAAGTATTTTTTAAAAAAGCCCTACAGGAAAACTTCCTTTGTGCTCAAGATCTTTTAGAGCAAGCTTATTTCTCTATGGTTCCTCCTTTCTGCCAAAATATAGGATTGGCTGAATATTTACTAAGAATGCTGTTAGCATACACATGGTTTCAAACCCATATTGATTTTGTAAAAGCCCACAACACACTGTTTCATAATAAATAGGGATTATCCCCATATACCTGTTTTGTTTTTAAAACAAAACTTTTATTTTACTTATATGTTAGACATGTTGACCATTGTTGTAAGGGATTTACAAATATTAATTCGTTTAATCCACAGAATACCATATTAGTACTGTTACTGTCTCCATAATATAGATGAGAAAACTGAAGCCCGGAGAGGTCAGATAACCTGTTCAAGGTCTCACAGCTAGTGAGTTTAAGAGCAAGATTCAAACCCAGGCAGCCTGGCTCCAGAACCCAGAAAACCTCTTGTCTTACATATAATAATCATTGTAAACCAATATAACTTCATTAAAACTTTTTGTAGTCACCTGGCCAGGAGCCTGATCATCATTATTGAAAGAAAATTTGCCTAGATTATCAAAATTCCTTGATAGATCATAGACTTGGTCAGAATTAATAATGTCAGAGGCCTGGAGCTAAGGAGGTAGCCAAACTTCTCCCTAAAAATCTTACACTTTACCTTTTTCTCATTTGAAGAGAGGACTGTTCAGCTCCTTATTACTTCATGGCTTATTTTATTGTTCAAATAGAAAAGCTCTCAAATATGATAATCAAAAGTTCAGTCAGATCATGTTTTCCCATTAGATATATATAGCATTCATTTCTTATTGATTTTTGATAATGATTTCTTATACTGTGGCTTTATTTGTTTCAACTTACGTAGTAAGTAATTTGTAAGCAGACATAAAAATATTCTTTGTTACGGTCACACAGACACCACCAAAGTTTTCACAGAAAGGAGCTACTTTTGATTCCCCAGTCCTGTGGTTGGCATTTAGATTGGTGTTTAGCAGTTCCTGAGTAGGAGAGTTGTCTGCCAGCTCAGTTTCCCCCTCCTCTGGGCCTCTCCGGGAGCCTGTGGGAGGAGGCAAGAAGCTTAAGGGTATTTTTTCATAAGTATGGAATTTCATACTTGGTACAGGCCTGTAATTAACCAGTCCCTTCATAGAATTTTTAAAAGCTATTTAAATCTGAGTGAACCTACATGTAAAATAGGGAAAGAATAATTTACTTGATCAACAGATTAATTGAAACAGAGTATTTATCTCCATTTCCTTTGTTTTCTAGGAGCAGGCTGCCCTCTGGGGGTAAGCAGTATGCCATCAAGAAGGCTTTTAAATGCATTTTTCATGCATTTTGGCATTAACTACAAGCTTCTATTATATTCTTCTGATTGCATCACCCTGAATTGTGGTATTTACAGGACCACTTTATGATGACTCCATGAAAATGAGTGGCAAGATCTGTATACAGACTTGCTTAGCTGTTAATGTCACTATAGTATGCAGTGCCTAGGGAATAGGAGGTTGTTTTCTTAAATTCTTGCTGTTTTTAATAAACCCAGTTTTCAGGGAACAAGGGCTTGACTTTCACTTTTTTTTTTTTTTTTTTTTTTATAACAGAATATTAGAAGTGGCAAGGTGTTCTCAATTAACAGACGTAGGCTTTACCACTCTGGCTAGGGTAAGTATTTTCTCCAGGTTCTGTAGGTTTGGTTTGGGATTTTTCTTTCAGAGGAGTGAACAATGAGGGAAAAGTAGAAAGGCAGCAGAATTGAGGGTGTGGGATGTGAGGGAACTTCTCTGTGGCTGGTGTTCCTGAGCATTCTCATGCTGCAGCTATAGGCCTGTGGAATACAAACTGCTCTGGAAATACAGACGTGCGTTGGAGGACATGATGCTCCTTCATGAGACTTGATTTGTCACATTTTCATTAGATGGTAAACTAAGCAGGGACTTTCTCATGCTTCATGAAAGAAATTCTTGGTTACTTGGTATGCGACTGGTGGGTGAGAGTGTTGTTGAAAGAGATGGATAAGCCCAATTTTAAATGGAGGTGGCTTAAGATTTTTTGTGTTCTCCACAATATGTTAATCCTTGGAATGGTTTATAAATCACTGTATGTATAATAATAGCATTTAAAATTATATTGTCTTTAACCAGTATAATGGAACATGGGGAAGGACCTTTGCTTTCAGGCAGATTGATGGAACATTAATTGGTCGGGGGCAACATATGGCATAACTAAATCGGGACATAAAGCTTACCTTTCAGTCTTCCAAAGAAAATAATTTTCATCAAATTATTTATGGTTAGAAGGCTCTGTACTAGCTTGGTATTAATGTTCAGGGAATTTATTCCCGTGGACTTGTAAGGTGTTAGATACTTTAAATGTAGAATAATTAAGAAATTTCACTGTGATCGAGGCCTTTTAAAATGTGTAATTAATGGAATAAGGCAGAAAGTGTCATTAGAATGACACCTCTGAGTTATAGGAGGTTGTTATAGGAATAACTCTGAAAGTTAAGATTTTGTCGGTGTATTTAATACTACTTCTGGCCTTAAATTTTCCCATGTTTTAAATGTTTGAGCTATAATGTTTGGTTTTGTATTTTATAGAATTGCCATGAGCTCGAAAAGATGGACCTGGAAGAGTGTGTTCAGGTAAGAATGTGGATTTTTACTCAGAAATGCAGTATGATAGAAACTTACATAATATGTGCACAGCAGAACTTTCAGTTCCTTACCCTAATGTCATGGAGTGCCTGCAGCATTGCTGACTCTCCATTTATTGTGGTGTCCTCTAGGCATACCAGGCAGAGGTACTGTGGTATATGTGGTAAAGAACTAGAAAAATACATGCCATCAATATAGTTACCAGTGGAAAGAAAGAAGACCCAAGTATTCAGGCCATAAAAATGTTAAAATGTTTCCTTAGACCTACAGGGTTGTAATTCTAGTAAATAATTAAAGCTCCCATCACATTGGCAATATAGCACTGCCTTTTTTTTTTTTTTTTTTTTTTTTTTTTAAAAGCTTAATGAGACCCTGGAGCCCTTACATCATTAGCCCTGGAAATCTGACTCGACCCATTGGGCAGACAGACTGACCAGATACTGCCTTACGAACAATTTCTTTTATTACCAGTTTTTAAAGCTTTGAGATTAATTGATTGGGGAGAAATTTTGAAGGGGCACTCCTACTCCTAAAAAGAAGATAAAGTAATAAAATTTTTTATAGTAAAAATAAAGGAAAGAGACTCCAGTAATTATGGAAGTCAGTTTTTTCTAAAATACTTGTTATCCAGACACTACTTAGCAGCTATTCTTACTAAACTAAAACTTGTTCACATCCATCTATCTTTTGCACTTGCCTGAGTGTCCCATGTGTCCTCCCCAGTGTTGCTCCTTCTGAGTGATGTGCACATGCCTGCCCTCCCCAACCTTTCACCCCCCACCATTTCTTAACCCCTGTGAAGCTCTGTGTGTTATCATCATCATCATCATTTCAGAGTTGGAGGGACATTTGAGAAGAAGCACTAATTTACTTTCCAGCCTTAGATAACTATAAAAGACTGTTCTTCCTTCAAGAGTTCTGCTTCTTGAATGTTCATAGCTAACCCAGAGTCCCGCAGCCCCTTTCTGCCACCTTTGGGAAAATACCTGACACCCAGTTTATCAATTCAGAGTTAATGGCATGACTTATAAAATATAAGCCAAATATATATTCTTAAAAATTTGAGGATATTCCCACATTAAATTTTTTTATGGAGCAGTGTCTTCTGATTCTTTTTTGTGGTTGTTCTAAGGAGGTAGAACAAAGTCCAATGGATAGAAACTACAAGGGGACAGATTTTCATTCATTTCAGAGACAAAGGATTTTCAATAGACTATTCTTTAAATAGTCAAAGATGAAAATTAGAGATGACTAGATGTGTTCAAACCTGCCTGGATAGATTCTCAAAGAACAGGTTCAGGTAGCTGATAGGATTTCAACCTTAGGTTCTGTTATTTGATGATTAATATCAGGATATCAGTCTAGGCGCGCCTGGCTGGCTCAGTCAGTAGAGCATGCGACTCTTAATCTCAGGGTCACAAGTTCAAGCCCCACATTAGGCATGGAGCCTACTTTAAAAAAGCGGGGGGTGGGGGGGCGGGTATCAGTCTAGAATACAAGTGTACTCAAGAATGAGGTACAGCCATGAGGCTTTTTTGGAATTATACCTATAATAAACTTCTGTGTTTCTTTCAGATAACAGATAGCACATTAATCCAACTTTCTATACACTGTCCTCGACTTCAAGTATTGGTGAGTTTGACTTTTCGAAAGTTTTGTGTTCATTGGATTCAATCAAAACCCAACTCTTACTTTACTCTTGGTGTCTGGCTACCATTGTGGGAAAGCATATTTCTCCAAATTGCCAACTTACAGAGGACCAAAGGATTATGTTATCAGTACTTAGAGATTGAAAAGTGACATGAAGAGTATGAAATCTGCCTCCCACATGAATTATACTTCAGCCTGAATGATGGCTAAATTTCAGAGATCCAGGGGACAAAATGGCCCCAAATTCAATTTGCTTCACTTGAGACTAATAGGTCCTATAAAACGGAACCAATCAAGGCTTTACTAGGGGTGTTCTGTGCTACTGTTTCCAGTAATACTGTGGGAAAGCATTCTGCTTGACTAGTTTGTGTCCAGGCTCATTTTTGTGTGTACTTAGTGCCATATTACTATCCAAAATTGGGATAAGGGGTTCTGAGTTTCACATGGAGGAACCAGGAATTTAAGGAAAACTGGTAAAGAGACTTATGTGAAAAGATGACCACACCTAACAGGTGTAAGAATCATCTTCAGTTAATTAGCTGCTTGGGCATTCCCCTGTATCAGATATTCAGTGTTTAGTCCAAATTCCAGAAAATTTTATTCAAGAAAAGCTTGAGGCCCCTTTGCCTCTGTAGAAAAGTGTTCATTTGTGTATGGGGGTGCGTATGTTATTTTGTTTATGAACTATTTCACAGTCGTTGCATGCACTCACACAGTGTATTTAGAATCACACATAGAAATGTCAGTCATTGATTGTGAAAAGCAGAACCCCAGCAGCTCTAGTTTGCTCTCATTTTACCACATGGATCTAGTGATGGCTCCATATACATCAAAATCCAACCCAGAAGGTTTCCTTCCCGACTGTGCACAGGCCAATGGCTAGAAAAACACCATGAGATGTTTCAGTGACCTTCCTTGCTCTATTTGGCTGCAGAGTCTGTCTCACTGTGAGCTGATCACAGACGATGGAATTCGTCACCTGGGGAATGGAGCCTGCGCCCATGACCAGCTGGAGGTGATTGAACTGGACAACTGCCCACTAATCACAGATGCTTCCCTGGAGCACTTGAAGAGTTGTCACAGCCTTGAGCGGATAGAACTCTATGACTGCCAGCAAATCACACGGGCTGGGATCAAGAGACTCAGGGTAAAGATGGCTGCACACTCTCCAGCTCTAGTGCTCTCCACACCCTTTCCTTCTTTTGTTTCTTTTTTTTTTTCCTCCTTTATTTCCTTTTCTGTTTTTGTTCTAGATTTAGATCTCTGTGATTTTTATATTTTCTTGGACATTTAGCAAAGAGGAAAAAATGGAGAGCAAATGCAAGGATAGATAGTTTTTACCTGTTGTTTTAGATGGAAATTTAGTAGGAAAATAGCCACTGAGGGATAAAAAAGTAGGTCTCCTCCCAGCATGGTTTCTCCAATAATGTCCAGGGCTCAATAACATACAGAGTCAAAAACATGTGCCACAGTCAGGAAAGAAAGGAATAACATAAAGAAAATATTTAGTTAGATGGGATTTAAGAATTCAATTTGTATTTTTCTTTCACATCAAACCCTTTTTCTGGTGTTCTTATTTTTTAAGACAACAAATGGATTTAAGAGGGTTTTTTTTTCACCTTTTCTTTTAGCCCCATCCTCCATAATAAAGAGACCCATGCATAGCCAAATGACTGGAAGACAAGTTGCTAACAAGGAGGTTATAAAAGGCTGGATGAATCTATATGTTAGATTATTCAGCTCGACAGACATCTATTGAAACATCTGTTTCACACCTGCTGTGGGAAGGGCACTGTGCTTAGTTAGGCCCTTACAGCCAATGTCTAAAAACATCCATGTTGGCCATATGGCATCTGAGTACATAAAGGAGACCAAACCTCATCTTGAGATCCAGTTGGCCTTAGTTCCTTCTCTCCCTTCAGACCTAGAGGACTGAGAGCATAACCGCAATGGGGAGGCCTTGGCAGCCATATTCCTTCTACACCACAAGGAGAGAGCCACAGACCAACCAGAGCCTCTTCAATGGCCTCCCTACAGTAGGGTTCCTAGACCTGCCTGGCTGTCCAAAATCTCTTCCATCTCTGAGTTCTCAAGACTTTTTTTGTCTATTCTTCAAATCATCATTTAGCATTTTTATACTTTAATTTAGCTATTTATGTCTAGACTGTTAAGTTCCTTAGGAGCAGGATCTCCATGTTGACCATCTTTGTATCCCTCTTATGTTAACTAGCACAGTATCTTGAACATGGTAGCAATTCAGAAACTATTTATATAGTAAAAACTGGAAGTGTTTTGTTAAAAGAGGATGGTGAGGTTTTATCAGAAGAAACATCCATCAACTTCTAATGACTTAGAAAAAATTATTTATTGGGGCGCCTGGGTGGCGCAGTCGGTTAAGCGTCCGACTTCAGCCAGGTCACGATCTCGCGGTCCATGAGTTCGAGCCCCACGTTGGGCTCTGGGCTGATGGCTCAGAGCCTGGTGCCTGTTTCCGATTTCTGTGTCTCCCTCTGTCTCTGCCCCTCCTCCGTTCATGCTCTGTCTCTCTCTGTCCCAAAAATAAATAAAAAAACGTTGAAAAAAATTAAAAAAAAAAAAAAAGAAAAAATTATTTAAAAAAAATTTTTTAATGTTTATTTTTGAGAGACAGAGATGGAGTATGAGTAAGGGAGGGGCAGAGAGAGAGAGGGAGACACAGAATCAGAAGCAGGCGCCAGGCTCTGAACTGTCAGCACATAGCCTGACATGGGGCTAGAACTCACAAACCACAAGATCATGACCTGAGCCGAAGTCTGACGCTTAACCGACTAAGCCACCCAGGCGCCCCAGGAAAAATTATTTTAAGCTTATATAGTTGCTTTCAACTTTGGGAATCCAAGCAGGAATCCCTTTGGGACAGGTTAAGAGATTAGTATGAAGTTTTTCCCCAGTTTTACTATTATGGAAACGGGTACCAAGGTTATGTGAGCTGTTTAGTCATTTAGAATAACATGGGATACTACAAAGCGGAACCCAGGCCTCTCAACATCCTGACCAACTGGTACTTAGCCTCTGCCTTGCTTTCATGTTCACTCAGCCCCTCAACGTTTTTTCTGAAAAGCAACATTGCTCTTTCTGTTTAAGCCCTCTCTCTTAGTAATGTTTCTGTCTTGTTTCAGACCCATTTGCCCAATATTAAAGTCCACGCCTACTTCGCACCTGTCACTCCACCCCCGTCAGTAGGGGGCAGCAGACAGCGATTCTGCAGATGCTGCATCATCCTATGACAATGGAGGTGGTCAACCTTGGTGAACTGAGTATTTAATGACACTTCTAGAGTTACAATGGAGTCTCCAGTGGAAGCAACCCCAGTGTTCTGGGCAAGGGTTACAAAGTGAGGGCAGCGTCCAGATCCCCGAGGCACACATAACATGCACACCCATCCTCACCCCCACCTTCTAGTTCTGTGACCAGGGGACTGAAGCCCATGCCGGCTTTATCAAGTGGATTGGTGAAACTTAACCATTCCTGTTGGACATGCCAAGAAGAAAATCATAGGCAAGGTAGAGGGAAGGGGGCATTCCAGCAAACCCAGTGTTATTGATATTGCAGTTTCTTCATTTTGTTAAGGGGTTTCTTTGGTGATTTTGGAACAGCAACTGCAGTCCTCCAGGGTCAAGGAAAGCATAGAAAAACAGTATATGTTATATCCAGGGACCAGAAAGAAAATTTCTTTGCATCCTATAAATGATAGCCATCCATCATGAGATGACTACAGAGCTTCTCTGCTTCCTTGTTCCCATGCCAACATGCTGAGCATGCTCACAAAGAAGGCTCATCCATTCCTCCTCCTGTGTTTAAGTATTTGGCCCAGAGGTTTCCTAAATGGTTGCGCTGAAATCGCTGTGGTCCAAATGTGCTTACTCACTCAAATTGTCACTCTCGGTAGCACACTTGTGCACCTGTCTTTCGTTCTTTGTTGCTCCCTCCTGCACTCTTGCTCAGTCTGTCACCTGTTCATAGTCTGCTTACTCACACTCAATTGTTACTCCTTTGCTGTTGTGTTTACAGTGTGCATTTTGGATGATTAGTTGGGGTTACCAAACATTTTTAAAAAAGACATCAATAAATATTTTTTTAATTCTAAATTTTACCATTAGGGGACCCTGCCTGAATCTTTGCCAACCTGAAGAGAAACTATAACAAAAATAAGAAATGTTATGAGAAGAAATTGAGCTAAAACTATTTTGACGAAAACAAACTTTGCCTTTTGGTTTCTGTTATACCTTGTGATATATAATAATACGCATGATATACCCAATATCCCCCTGCACATTTTTCCTTCCATCAAACTCCACTAACTTAATAAGGAGAGAGAAATGCATTATTAGTAAAGAATGGAATGGTGAATCCCAAAATTGAGCCTGAAGGCCCCCCTACCCACACTCAGACATGTCATATGTTCACTGAAATCGAGGTGTGAGTGGTATCATCCCTGATTTGTGTCTGTGAAGTTGTTTGCTTTAGTACGAATGCTGCTACAGTTGCTCTGCAGTCTAGCTGGTCAGTTTCTCTCCCCACCCCACCCCCCCATTTCAGCCTATCAGGGACACAAGAATGACCCTAGAATAGCTCGTCAACTATATGTCAGTGTTGGTGGTATATTTCAAATGTTGGCGCCAGAACCACTTCAAAACCTGTCAACCATATCTCTCTTGTGCTCCAGACTTCCTGTCAATGAAATAGGGGAGTAACCAGGTGAAGGCTTTGGGGCAGGAGAAAGAAAACATTGAGAGGAAGTAGGGGGTTTTGCCCAGCATAGTCACTAGAGCCAAAGGCAGGTATTCAGTGCCCATGACTCAAAGAAGAGGCTTCCTTTCTTCTTCCTTCCTCCCCCCCAAAAAATCATAAAGGATGAGGGAAATAAGATGAGTTTCTCAAGTATGAGAAGTAGATTTCTAAACCCCAAGGTTGAACATCTTGTGTGATTTTTTAATAGGACTTTTTTTGGGGTGGGGGGGGTCTTTTAGGACATTATCGCGCAGTCTGCCATGATCTTAGATCATCTTCTGCATGACCTAGACTGTTATAAGTCTTGTTGTAATGCTGCAGGTGCTGGCTCTACCAGCATATGTAAGAATAAAGTAGAACTTCTTTCTCCAAAAGCAATCAGATGAAAGGGTCCTAGAAATCTGTATGATTCACCATTATCTTGCATGTTAAATTTATTTTATTTAAAAATTTTTTTAATGTCTATTTATTTATTTTGGGAGAGGCAGAGAGAGAATCCCAAGCAGGTTCCGTGCTGTCAGCACAGAGCCCAACCCTGGGCTCAGTCTCATGAATCATGAGATCATGTCCTGAGCCAAAATCAAGAGTCGGACGCTTAACCAACTGAGCCATCCAGACACTCCTGCATGTTAAATTTATTTAAATCCTACTTTGTTATGCCCTTTTAAAGGCTCAGATTTCTTCATTTCCCCTTCCCTTTATCTTCTTTTCAAATTATCATATGAGGAATATACTTGAAAATTTTTTTTATTTGAGCGTAGTCAACATAGGAATATACTTTTTAAAATGAGACTCATTGTTATACTCCATCCATACAGATACATATGCATGCACACTTCCAGATATGGTTAATAATATTCAGATCCCCAGGTCACTCATTCAAAACAAAAGTAAAAAGAAAAATATTTAGAGGCCATCTGCTCTAACATATTATGGTTTGTTTGTTTTTTTTGTATTACCTGAACAAATTGACCGTAAAACACTGATTGATTAGTGAGTATGGATTTAAAGTGCCCGCTAGTTGAGACTATTAATACCTCTTTACTTAAAAAGTACATAAGTTTAAAACACCCTATTCACCAAAACATGAACAGCTTGGAAATGCCGTTTCCCAACCCAAAAAGTGTACCCACGTGCAAGTCCCTGGGGACTTGCATGGGTGATCCCTACCCGTCTGGGCCAAGAACAATCAAGTGAGAGGAAAAAGGAGTGTGCAGCACTGGCTTGTATGTGGTCAGGCCTTGTTCCTTTCCAAGAAAACTTCAAGCCCATCAAGGTTGGGAGGAAATATATTTTTTATGCCAGTCTGCAACCTATAACCAGCTGATGGAATGTACCAGGACTTTGAGAATCCAGAACATGGTAAGTTTTGGATAAGTGGAAACGGTTCTGCCATCTGAACATAGTGCTTCCTGTCTCAATATCAGGGACACTTTTGAAAATTTAGTAAGGCTTCAGAGGTCTAGGAAAACCTCTCCCTAGGAACAGCTTATTGGTCCATTTATCTGACTCCCAAGTCCCTGAACTTTATGCCTTCTATGATGAAAAAAAATTCAGAGTGAATGGAGAGATTTGGGATAAGTCAGAAGGTACCCTCAAAGCTATTGCATAAACCTGCAGGTAGCCAGGAGGAATTAATCATTGTCTGTGTGGAGAACATTATTAACATTATTAAACACCCAGCTCATCTCTTTTTAAAGCAGCCTTTCCCCCCTTTTTCCAGCATTATTTGCTACATCAATATCTTTTATAGCCTCTACATTGGCTCCATCAAGAAGGGACTTCCTGTCTGCCTGATTCCAGCCTTTTTTTTTTTTTTTTTTTTTTTTTTTGCTTTGACTTCTCCCATTTTCTTCTGATACCCATCCTTCTATTTAAAGCCTCCATCTCATTCCCAACAATGCTGCTGATTTATCCTCAGTTGTCTCCAGTCTAGCTTCCTCTTTGGGTCCTTGTCCTGATCTAGGCAAAGTCTCCTGGGCAGCCTTGAATTCAGTAACTGTCGTGTGCCTCAGGCCATTTTTCACTGGGTTGTCTCGGACATTTGCTCACCAAATTTGAAATCAAACTGTTGGATATGAGGAATTAAGGAGATCTGGCTTCATCTTTTTTCCCCCTAATATTTGGAATATGAAAGCACATTGTGCTCTTTGTAAAAAATGTTGTCTCTTCCTGGTCTGCTCTTTAGTGGATGTAAAAGTATTTCTTAAATGGTCTTTGTAAATTTCCACATTCATTACGTTGATTTAGCAGACCTATGAGTCAGAAATTTTACATATTCCTTATATCACATATTTTAGAGGGAAACCTGGCAAATATTTTTATGATGCTTTATTTGGGGCTCTCCAAACCATTTGAACTGTTCAATACAGCTATAATACTACAGCAGTCAAGTTCTTTTATTTCTCCTAATTGTCTTGTAAAATACATTGTTACCAGTTTGATAGCCCACTAATGCCCTGGTGGGGTGGGGGTGGGGGGCACTAAACAAGGTGTGCAGTGGAACTTGTCCAGGTCTGAAATTGTAGGGAAGTGTGAGAGTAGCATTGGAAGGAAGAGGGAACTTCCTGCCTGCCTGTGTGGGCAGCATATCCTTGGGTGACTGTGGTTTTGGAGAAGAGGAACACTTGTGGATCATGGTTGACCCTTGGCCATTTAATGTTTATTGTGCTGAAAGTTTCAAACTGCATATGACAGTTGCTATCAGTGAGAGAGGAGGGGCTTAAAGGAAATGGGTCTGTTCTGCCTTTCCCTCCTTGTGTGCATGGTTTAAGATTAGGTTTCTAGCCCCATTGCGCATCCTGGCTGACGGATTCTTTCAGTGGTATGCTTTGAGCTTATGGAACAGTTTTTTAAGAGATTGCCTTCCTATCTGCCCACCAGTTCTAGGATCTTTAATCACCTCAAACCCAGGCAGTGTGAGTTAGTGGAGTCTTGTTTGAGAAGAGGTGAAGGATATTTGGATGGAGGTCTGGAGGCAACCCTCCCCCTTACAATGATCTTGAACCAAAGATTCTCAAAGCAATAGGAGGATGAGGGGAAATATGGAATCTAAGCCTTTCCTCAGCTTTATTTCTATCCTAAATTTTAATTGTAATATTGGAAGATAGAGAAAACTATGTAAGACCATATCAGTAGGGTATAATTAACCCGGGTAATTTGGGAATAACATCTGGCTGTACCTGCTGTATTCAGGTGCCCTAACTTAACATCTGGTTCTCCAGCAAAGAACATGCCGCTCTAAGCTTGCCCTCTCACTTCATACAAACTCTCCCTGCCAGGAACTACCATTTGAGGCAAGTGAGTTTTCTGCATGAAGAGCTTCTGCAGCTCCCCTCACAAGGCAAGTCTACCTGTTTGTCCATTTTTATTCTTAGGATGTCAGCTCTCCATCTCTGAAGGCTTTGACCCTTCTTAGGAAAGTCAGTAAGAACCTCTCACCTGAGTCTGAGTAAATCTTTGGAGCCCAACAGAGTTACACTTAATTTTCAGCAGAAAAAAATTTGTTGGACAACCTCACATGTAGGTTATTAAGAGAAATTCTGTAATGTGTTTATTCCATCTCTGCCTTATGTTTTTTTGAATAAGCCCTTAGTGGAGTTTGGTTCAAAAGTGTTGTCTCTGTGCTTCCTCAGCCAAGATGTTTCACTGCCCTTTTAGGAAAAAGAACCATGAACAACCCAAACTATCAACTGACTATTTTCTATGTTTTTCAAAAAGTTTCTTGTTTTGAAGAACTGGGGAGGGAAAATGGTAGATAAGACTCATTCAGGTCTGGAACTGGGGCACTTTGCTTCAGGTACAAGCATCTATCCTGCCTCACACATGTGAGTAGATTTACTTTCCTCTCCATTCAATGAACTGCATGCCCTTCTTACTGGCAAGGAGGGCTTCTGTTTTCCACGCACCTAACCAGAGTCCTCCAGATGGGGATTGGCATCCCTGAAAGAACCTCCAGTGCTTCTGGGCATGGTTTTCACCGTGGTGAGAGTGGGTAGCCAGTAATTGAGAATCCCCACCCTAAGAAGAGATGGGAGAAGAAAGGTGTTCACCCGCATACCCCAGGAACGCAGGGAAATCTTTGAAGTTACGTGTATTTTATTAAAGTGGAAGAAGAAAACTTTGCCCCACAAAGTTTCACTTGTCACTGTTGCTTACTACTTACTTTTACTAATTCAAATCTGTATCGCACTGCTGCTCACACACGTGTTTCTTACCTTCGCCTAACCCTTCTCAGCCCCTGAAGTCACTGTTTTGTTTTTCTTTTTTCCCCTGGCACTAGCGAACGACAACCGAAAGTCTTAGAAAATCTTAACTTGAGAAGGAGTCTCTAACTGGCATGGTTTGATTAATTACTTTACCTGCCCCCACCCCCAAAGACGTGAATGACTTTCTTTCCTAGTGCTATATAATAGATCTGTAATAAGTGAAACCTTTGCTGCTACTTTTCTGGGTTTACATGTTTTTTCCTTCCCTTAAGAATAATTTCTTACCTGTGCTTCTCTGATGACTGTTAATTTCTAATAAGTGCAGGAAGAGGTGAGCCTGAGATTTCTTCTCTTACTCCCCTCCTCACCTTACCCCCAAACTACATGCTAACCTCTAACATGCACAAGATCTGTGGGGTGGGGCTCAGCAGAAGCTACTAGTGTGTTTTCTTACCATGCTGCAGCTCTCAGAGCTGGCCCCTGAGGATCTGTGACTGCCCAGGCTCAAGGGTTACTGGAGGGGGAGAAAGGCCTTCTGCATTTTGCCTTTCTCCAAGTTTTAAGACTAAACCTTCAGCTGCCTCCCACCCTGGCCACCTCCTTTTTCCTACCAGGAGTTGTTTCCAGGTAACCTGCCTCAGGCATTTCCCAGCTGCTCTCCTCACCCTTGCCCACCTCCCGGTGACCCTGAGAGCACAGACCTGTGCAGAGCTCAGAGAGCTGTGAGGACTATCCCTGCCTGTCAGACTCTGCCTGAGGACAGAGATGGGTGGGTAAATGGTGCTGCGGGAGAAATTTTTACCTTCAGAACAGGCTGTTCCATCCCTACACTATAACCCCCTCTGAAACCTTTCTCTGAGGGGACAAAAGGCAGAGGATGGTTGACTGGCAGGATCTGATCCCAAACATCGCTGTGGCCTAAGCCTTGGGCAGCCATTCGGCCTACCCTGGAGCGCTTCAGTGTGCAGGAGCTGCTGCTGGTTTCTCCACCGGGCCTGCCCCAGTGCGGCTGACACAGTTCCCTACTTGGTGACTTAACACCAGGTTCCATTAGCTGTCCAAGTGACTGTTTGCACCCAATACTTTTGGCGCTTGAGGATGGGGGGAGGGAGGGTTATTTAAAATAAAATCCGAGGTGGCAGTAAGGATTCCTTTTGCTTTAAAATCTTTGGACTAAAAGAAAAATGTTTTTTTATATATAAATATATAAAGTAAATTGTTATGTAACTATTATTGTTTCCTGTATGTTCTAATTTTGTTTTATGATGTAATTAAAGGAAATAAGCTGTGAAGACTTTTCATTTTGCTGCGGAAATAGCCTGTCTTGGAGCTACGATTCTTCTTGAACCCTAGAACTACAAAGGCTCCTGAGGCTGAATGATGGGGCATCTTTTTGGCATCCTTGTAGATATATTTTTTAATACTCTTTAATAGTCTTTAGTAATTAGTTAATAGCCTTAATACCTTTTTAATAGCCCTTATTTAATACCCTGAACTCCTTGTCTCTAAGAAAAACAGAAGATGTAATATAAATCAGTTTCTAAAAAACTTTGTTTTAACTCCTTTGACAGCAGTAATTCAACCTGAGGCCTCTATCTGTGCAGGGCATTGCCCTTCCCTTGACAAAGACAGAATGATGGTACAGTAGTACCATGGTTAAACAAACAAGCTCAAGTTATATTGCCTTTCACCCGAATGACCTCTGCCAGTTGACCTTTCTGTCTCAGTTCTTCATTCGTAAAGTGGGATAACAGCACCTACTTTATAGAGTGTGAAGATTAAAGAGATAATGACACACAGTAAATACTTGTTAACCTGCTTTTATTCCCTTCATGTCAACAAATACTTCAGTATCTAGTCAATGCTAGAGGCTCCTAGGTTGAGGGACAGATACACAAAGGTTAATACAGTGGGGGCGCCTGGGTGGCTCAGTCAGTTGGGTGTCCAATTTTGGCACCGGTCGTGATCTCACGGTTTGTGAGTTTAACTCTCTGCTGTCAGCATGGAGCCCCTTTGGATCCTCTGCCCGCCCCTTCTGTGTGCACCTCCCCCACTCACGCGCTCTCAAAAATAAATAAAATTTAAAAAACAAAAACAAATGTTATTGCAAAGGGGTCCCCTATCCTGGTAGAGTTAAGCAGTGGAGCCAAACCAGCAATCAGAATTTCAATCTCAAGGTATCTACCCTGCATGAAACACCTTTGGGGAGCTCTGTGGAATTCTAGGCCCCACGTGATCAGTGATAACTGAGGTAAATGATCAATAAGTAATTAAGCAGATATTTTTAAGAGGGCACCTTGGCCTGTCTTCCAGTCTTTGCATATGGGTTTTCTCTTTACAATGTTTTAGATTTTTTTTTTAATGCTTATTTATTTTTGAGAGAGAAAGAGCATGCGAGCAGGGGAGGGGCAGAGAGAGAGGGAGACACAGAATCCAAAGCGGGCTCCAAGCTGTCAGCTCAGAGGGAGACGCAGGGCTCGAGCACACTAACGGTGAGATCCTGACCTGAGCCAAAGTCAGCCACTTAACCAACTGAGCCACCCAAGTGCCCCACACAGTGTTTGAGATTTTTAATAATATTTTGAGGGAAGAGAATGAAAAAGAGAATAAGATACAGCCCATTATTACTTTAAGGTTTTATGTTCTTAAGTAATCTCTACAACCCATTGTGGGGCTTGAATTTACCACCCCAAGATCAAGAGTTGCACACACTACTGACTGAGCCAGCCAGGCGCCCCCCCCCCCCCCCCCCCCCCCCCCCCCCCCCCTATTTTTTTTTTTTTTTTTTAATTCCTTTCTTTTAAGTTCATTTATTTATTTCGAGAGAGAGCAAGAGCAAGGGAGGGGCAAAGACAGAGGATCCCAAGGAAGCTCCATGCTGTCAGCACAGAGCCCGACACAGGGCTCAAACCCATGATCCATGAGATCATGACCTGGGCCGAAATCAAGAGTCAGCTGCTTAACCAACTGAGCCACTTTTCTTAAAAGCACTTTTAAATAAAATTGGTTTTCTACATGGAAAAAGAGATACAAAAAAAAAAAAATAAGTTTCAGGTCAATTTTAATCCTAAAAGTGAAATGCAGAATTAAAATTTTAATTTTGAAAAATGTGCATAGGAAAGGGAGAGATTTCTTAAGACCTAAAAATTAAAAGATTAAGATTAAATCCAACTACATTTTTTAAAGAAAAATAAGGATAAAGCCCCACAGCCTCAATGTTAAATAATTATAGTATTTCCCAAATCTCTAAAACTTTTAAATCTCCAGACGTTTTTAAATAAGCATAGTGATGTGATAGTTGAATGAATGGTGTTTTGGAGGCTTTAGTGTTTAGTTTTTGGGCAAACCAGTTGGGAGAGGGAAAAAAAAGTCCAGACATTTATTTATTCCTCTGTCTCTGACTCCATACCTTACCCAACTCTATACTTTAGGAAGAGGACCAAAACACCAAGAAAATTGAACAAGCATTAAAGATACATACCTTTAAATTAACTTTTAATTTTAAGAAAAGGAAATGGTGAATACAATTTTAAATAAGCATGGATCGATGTACCTGTGTTCAGGCAGCTCTGCTTGGGGCAAAAGCACCTTATTGGCAAGTTATGTGCCTCACAGGCTTGGCCAGCTGAGCTGAGCTTGGGAGGCTGTGCCCAGGTTCCAACAACTGCTGCTGAGCAGGAAGAGATGTGAGCCTGGGTGCTGCTCACCTCCTGTCTAGGAGTAGTACACGATGCTTCACCTGGAGCCTGGTGAAGCAGCTGAGGATTTGAACGAGACCTCTGGTGAACACGGGGCTCCAGAGAACCAGGCTGGCATCAGTCTCCAACTCTTGCATTGGGATGTCCCTGGGCCTAGGTCAGCACCAGGTAGTAGCCATCTGGATTCTGCACTGAAAGCAGCGAAAAGGGCACCTCTGGAATGAGGCAAGCAAACCACCACTTCTCCAAAACCAAGTAGCCTGCAGTTATCTGTCACACCCAAGTGTTCTTCCTGCCCCAACTGGAATCTACCTCTTGAGCAAGCTTCCCTCCCTCTGTAGTGTAGGAGGGATAGAGGGCAGGCATCTGAATAACCAGAAGCCAGCTGGTCAGAGGTGCTCTGCACCGGGTGATGTCCGGCAAGCACCTTCTGCCTTATAAGATGGGGGGGGGGGGGCGGGCAGAAGAGGGAGGGGCCTTACCTTCCCCTTTAATAAATTCCCTGACATAGAAACTGGGACATTTTTTCCCTTGTGAAAATACATTTATCCACCAGTCCCGTTTTTTCCTGAGCAGTAAACAGCTGTCTTGTAGCTACATGAATCTGTCTCTTCGACACAAAGGTGGCATTCAGATGCTTACCAGTTGATTGGGACACAGCACACACCATACCCCATCCCCAGCTTACATTCACCTTCAAGGAATCTTTTTTTTTTTTTTTTTCAACGTTTATTTATTTTTGGGACAGAGAGAGACAGAGCATGAAGGCGGGAGGGGCAGAGAGAGAGGGAGACACAGAATCGGAAACAGGCTCCAGGCTCTGAACCATCAGCCCAGAGCCTGACGCGGAGCTCGAACTCCCGGACCGCGAGATCGTGACCTGGCTGAAGTCGGACGCTTAACCGACTGCGCCACCCAGGCGCCCCAAGGAAACTTTTAATCTAATTTAGGAAACAATATAAACACAATCTTACCCTTTCTAGAGCCTGACAGACACACTCTTCTCCCCCTAAAACTCCTACCTTTTTTCACCACAGCCACAAAGTATGATTCATCCTTAAGATTCTGAACCACCTACAAGGGAGAAGGGTCACTATGACAATTCTGTCCTTAGAGCCAAACAGAATAAGCCAGGGTAGGGACAGGGAAACTGGGCCTGAGGTGGAAGAGTGATCAAGGCCCTTGGGCCTGGCGGAAAACCACAAGCTACTTTACCTGGTCACCAAGGAGAATGAGGATGCCCCCAGGGCCCTGGTGGAAAAGGCGGTGGATCTGATTGGCTGGGAGGGCCAAGAGCTCAGCCAGTTTCCCCTTCAGCTCTACAACACTGAGTTCATCTAGAGAGATCTCTTGATAAAAGCCTGGGGGTGTGGGCAGCACAGGGCAGGCATCAGTTGGGGTCTGAGGTAGTGACAGTCTCATGGGGAGGGGGGCGGGGGCAGGAAGGCATAAAGAAGGAAAGAAAAAGGCTTATAAACCCGCTTATTTCTCAGCTTTGGGAAAGCCTCAGACTGAGGGGGGCCCTCACTACAAAAAGGAGGGGTGGCATCTGGGTGGCTTAGTCGGTTGAGCGTCTGACTTTGGCTCAGGTCATGATCTCATGGTTCGTGGGTTCCAGCTCCGAATCAGGCTCTGCTGACAGCTCAGCCTAGAGCCTGCTTCGGATTCTGTGTCTCCTATACCCCTACCCTGCTGGCACTCTCTGTGTGTGTCTCTCTAAGGGGGAGGGACACCTACATATGAATGAAACCCAAATACAATAACAAGGTTATAATCGAATCCCACATACTAACAATGACAAAATCAGATGGGGTTGGGGATTAGAACATGGAAAAATAAACCCAGGAGACATCGTGGAAGGAGAGGACTAATCTGGTCATGGAAGATGGGAATGCCAAGGAGGGCATCTTGGGTCCCAGGAATGATGAAGCATCACCCTCTCCCCAGGCCAGAAGAGGTTTCATGCAGCCACACCTGAATTTCTTGCCTTCTAGAGAGAGGCCAGAACTCACCTGAGTCAGGGTTCTTAGGAACCTCATTCTCTTGCCTAGAGGCCTCCTGAGCCACGTATAAAGTCAGCCGGTGACGGATGGGCCTGGGCCAAGAAAACAGTGTATGTATCAGCACTTCATACCTAAAGTAACAGCCCCCTCCCTGGGAGGGACCCCACCTCCTCTCAGGTCTCCAGGGAGGGAGATCACCAAGCATTTCTTAAGCATTTAGTGAATGCTGAACCCTGAGAGGAGAGAAGATGAGAAAAATCCATCTCTGTCCTCAGAAACTGAGTGATGCAAATGGGATGGCTACAGAAAAAGGAGATCCTAGGAGCCTAACTTTAGCCCATCCCTGCCAGTCTGGCTCTGTGACTGGTAGGTCACAGAGGTAGGTCACTGTCCTTGGGCCTGAGTTTCTTCCTCTGTAAAACGAGTGTGTGGGACTAAGTGGTCTTTAAGGTACCTTCCAGCTTGAACATTCCATGAGACACAACCACAAGCTGAACTTGGTAAATGCCACTACAGAGGGAAAGAGATCCTGGTTGGCAGTGCCCAGCACCTGGCTCTAAGAGTATTGAAAAGGCGGATCCCATCGGCAGCCCCACATATCTGGATAAGGTCCCGGCGGGTAAGCTTCAGCAGATCAGTGCCTGCAGAATCAGACAGGGCCAGATTTGGGGAAGAGTCCCAGGATCGAGGATGGCAAGGGACACAGTCCAACATTAGTCTACAAATAACCCTATTATGTCCAGACATGGGGGTCAAACTTGGATTCAAATCCCCGTTTTGCCACTTGCTTGTTAGCTGTGTGTCTTTGGGCAAGTTGTTTAACCTCTCCGAGCCCTCTCCTTATGGGTAGTATATAAATTATACGGGATAATACATGAGAAGAGAGCCTAGCAGGCATAGTGCCTGGCAACTCTTAGTCCCAACTAAAAGTTAGCTGAAGAACACACAGCAAGCCAGGACCATAGGCAGGCTTCCTGCCTGAGTGTTCTGCCCTCAGTCCCCCACAGGTACGGTCCCTACCAGATGCCAGCCTCACCAGTGAAGTTGGCCAGCATCCGGCAGTAGCTGGAGAACCGGTGCCGGTGCAACCACTGCTGTGTCTCTAGGATGGAGGCTCCAGGGCTCAGATCCTGAGGCATAAAGAGGGCAGTCCAGGTACCACCATGGACCCATGGACTTGAGAGCAAGGGGTAGGTGAACAGCCCTTGCCCTTGGGGGCCCCAAGTCTGAGAGCCTAGGCTCATCCTGTGAGTGGCAAGTGCCCAGTCCTATGGGGAAATTTTGCCATCTGTGGCCATACAACCTCTGTCCACCAGGGGGCAGAGCCACCCTATTCTGGAGAGTGCGATAAAGCCCTGAGAAGGGTTTGAGATAGAGGTTGGGGGACTGGAAAGTGAAGACGCACCTCAGCGGGGCTGCCCCCCAAGGTGTCCAAGGCGAACGGTGGGGAGGAGCAGAGCCTGTGGGGGAGCAGAGAGACAGCAGTGCAGCCGGTCTCCAGCCCCACCCACCCTTCCCTGGCGTGCAGAGCTTGCTGGTGTTACCCAAAGGGCACAGAGCTGAGCCTCTTCCCCTCAGCTGCGCCCTCAGTCCTGCCCCTCCCCGGATGCCCGGGCTGAGGAGCCCTTCTCTTCACGCTGGCCCCAAAGGGCTGAGAGGCGCCCATCCTGCCTCACCTCTCCGTGGACAGGAGCTTGCAGGCGTGGGGAGAGGTGAGGGCAAGAGGGCTGAGAGGCGGGTGGGGCCCTGCACTGGGATCTGGCCACGGTGAACACTGTGGGCAAACAAGCAGCAAGGTTCAGCCCAGACATTCCGAGGGCATTGGTGGCTGTTCCCTCACCTCTCGCCGATTGAGAGCTGACAAGGGGCCTGCCTGGGGCCAGACTTGGTCCCTGCTCTAGGAGTCCCTGACAAGTAGACCAAATTCCTCTCAAAGCAAGAGTGTAAACCAGCCTGCCGGTCTGGCTGGGGAAGCTGGGGGAGGCTTCCAGGAGCAGCAGCAGGAAAGGAAGTGCTCCGGGCAGAGGGGGGCAGAAGCGGGGTGGGGCGATGGTGGGTGCAGGAGAAGCAGCCTGGAAGAAGTTAAGCGCCTGGGTCTTGAACAACAGACGGTGCAGCGTGTCCTTGAAGGTAACAGGTGGAATCACTGGGGGATGTGATGATCCTGGAGCAGCCACAGCCCTCGGGCCTCAATTTCCCCATGTGTCCAATGAGGATCCTTCCTCTAAACCCGCGCTCCTGCCCCCACCACCAAGGCACACACCTCCAGGAAGACCGTAGTCTCACTGGCAGCCTGATACTTGTCTCTCTCGTGAAGGGGCTGTTTCTCAATCTTCTCCCGGTCTGTTTTCAGCTTCCGGTCAGCTCCTTTGGGCTACAGGAGAGTGACAAGGGAAGCGCAGAGCAGCCCCCCCACCCCTTTACCCGCCCATTTCCCCCTTGCGGATGGGGCTCTAAGAAAGAGATCAAGCCCCGTCCCTCTGTTGTACAGAGAAGGGAACTGCGGGCTGAGGGGACGCAGCAAAGCAGGACTGGCATCTACACAGCCAGCCAGGCAGGGTGACGGTCCTGAAAGAGAGGGGGCAGGAACTGCCTGTACCTTGAACACCTTGATGAGGCAGCCAGCTGAGTGCAGGTGCTCAGGTGGCAGCTCCTTGTCACTGGGCTTGAAAGTGTCAATCTGGAGGCGGAAGGGGACACCTTTCTCTCCACCTTTTTTCCGAGGAGTGAACTCGGTGCTGATGCAGTGAACCTGGGGCAAAGAAGCAAAGAGAAAGCAGGGTGATCACAAGTCCCACCCAGTTCAAGAAAGCTCACCTAACACTTGTTACCTGCCTGTCACCTGTCAGCCTCTTACCACAGCAACTTGCCATCCCCAACCAGAGTTTGTTTCTGACAGCATAACTTTATTAGGTTCTTTCCCTTGTTCAAAATCCTTCAGTAGCTCCCCATGGTTATGGGTTGAGAAGCAAAGTTCCTCACCCTCATGTTGGCGCACCTTAAAGAATCAAGTCAAGCCTTTCTGCATGGCTACTCTCTCTCACCCATCAGTGAACACACTGCCCCACCTAGCCAGCCTAATCATGACGCCAACACACTTGCGTGGTTCTTCTTAGAATCTTCTACCTGGAAAGCGCTGCCCGCTCACATATAAGCCAACAGGTCCCATTCCAGGGTAGAGTTGCCAGTTAAAATACAGATGCCCAGTTAAATTTGAATTTCAGGTGAACAACAGGTAAATTTTTTTTAGCGTAAATATGTCCCAAATATTTCATGGGACATTCTTCTACTAAAAAGTTCTTTATCCGAAATTCAAGTTTAACTGAGTGTCCTGTATTTTATCTGCTAAATCTAACAGCCTACTCCAGGAAGCCTTCCTGGCTTCCACCGCACGCAGCCTGCAGCCTCTGTGTTCTGCCTGGTCCCAGGATTCCAAGGGCAAGCGGGGTCTTCCCCTCTGTTCACCCCCACTGCCCACTATAGCCCTCCCACAATCCTGCAAAGAACAGTTAAAGGGTCCAACTTTACAGGTGGGGAAACGAAGGCTCCCAGAGATCATGTGACCTGAGCAAGTTCACATGAGGGAGTGGTGGAAGTGAAATTGTGCCACATCTGCCTGACTTCCCAGTCCAGGTGCTTAGACCATAGCGAGCACTCAAAAAAGTGACATACGGGTGACTTTTGACAATATTGTTAGATTATAAAGGGAAATCTATTCAAGGAAATATAGAGAATGCTGAAGCTGGGTAAAGAAGAATAC